>NC_136063.1:1686433208-1686895708 GCF_964261635.1 Lissotriton helveticus | reverse complement strand
GTTGTGGGGGTTGGTGAACTGAAGGAGATGCAAGGATGTGCATTCAGGACAAAGTGAAAAAAGGGTGATGAAGAGTAAAGACAAAGAGCAAGATATATAGAGATGTGGAGAGACAAAGGGTGTTTTTGTTTAACAGAGTGAAAATAACATGAGTGGTTGGGACACACAAAAGGCTACTACCGCTTCAACAGTCCTCAGCAATGTTAAATTCAGTCTCACAATTTCAGAATTGCAGTATTTTCAATATTAAAGATTTCCAACAAAATCACTGTTGTACTTATGTATCTGCTGGTGTGTAATATACCTGGATGCAATAAGATGCAGTTTAGAGAGTAACCAAAATTCCAGTAGGTTGGCACACAATGAGAATTACAGAAATTTAGTTCACTTAATTACA
The DNA here is from genome assembly GCF_964261635.1 of Lissotriton helveticus. NCBI lineage: Eukaryota > Metazoa > Chordata > Amphibia > Caudata > Salamandridae > Lissotriton > Lissotriton helveticus. The sequence continues at coordinate 1,686,895,311 of NC_136063.1, read as the reverse complement.
AAGGTCTTGTCCCTTTTAGAAGCTCCCTACTTTAAGCATCCAACTTAGAGCCCTAGGTGAACATGAAGGAACATATCGAGTTGTATTGTGGTATTTGCAGGACTTTAAGGCGGTAGGGTCCCTTCGGGTCTCAGGCCGAGTAGTAATTAAAAGCATTCACTGAAACAGGTCCCTATCAGTCCTTATATTTATGTCCTCAACTGTACTGGCAAAAACACTTATCAATTTCCGAACAATGAATGTAAAAAAGAAATGTTATGGTAGCCCATGTTAGCAGAGTGAGTTTGTTTATATTTCATATTTTACTTAACCCCTTTGGTGTTTCAGAAGGCCCCCGGCCGTCATACGTCACAGTGGGCGGGTGCCGAGGACAGCCGGGGGCCATCCGAATCTCGACCATTTTTCTTAATCGCCCGCACAGGGAAAAATCGGCAACGCGCGCAAGGGGTTATTGAATAAGTTACTTACCTTTGGTAACACCTTATCTGGTAGAGACAAGATCTAGCTGCAGGTTCCTTTACTTTTAAATTATCCCCAGGTGCCAGACTGGATCCGGAAAAGTTTGTGCTGCAGTACCTCTGAGCGTCGGTAAAAGGTGTCGAGCAACTCCATAGCAACGTCTTCCACCGGACGATGTCGGCAGTCCATATAAGCCCTCCTATGGATCGCTGACATCAGTTTCTTCTGTGACCAATTTCCATACTAGAACGCGGAGCCACTTATTGAAACTGCTAGGAAACAGTGTGCCCAAAAATTATTTTCTTTTTATAAAACGTTATAATAAGTTATTTATTGTGTTTATTATATTTTATATATTTAAACTGAAAGGCAAGAGAATGACAAAAGTGATATGGAAAAGTAAAGGACAACCCAGTTCGCAGAGCAGGAAGGAAGGCGAGCATTGTGCCTGATCCCTGGAGACAGCCTGTATTACACGGTTCCGCCGAAATCCGCTATCAGCGACGGCCCTTTACATTTTGGAATTTCAACCATGTAAAATGTTTTAAAAGGTTACAGATTGTTGAATCCGCTGGGCACTTGCCCAAAATTGACCTAACACGTCCGGCATAATCCGTTTCCAGACCCACACACTGTTCGAACCTGCTTGCTACAACTGGAAATGCATATACACGGCCCTTCGGTCGCAATAGTTTTGCTCCAAGACAGGCATGTTCATTTTTTTCTGTCCTGAAGATGATCCCATGTATTTGAGTTAAGGGATCGAAACGTCGACACCTATGTACCATATGGCACTTGATATTGTGAATGTAATGCACAATGGTACTAATGCACAATCAAGTCTGTTTACTGATCACTGAAAAACAGACCTTTCCTCTCCTTGCCTGAACCCCCTCCCATCTATTTTGTTTCCTGTTTTGTATGTGTGGGTCGCAGGTTGCGCTCCACTTCAATATTTTTCAGACTAAAAAGCATTGTTTATTTAAATAAATTCTGTCTGGCTGGACAAAGAACATACTGTCTATTTAGCTCATGTTGATCACCCGGTGTATAACCACTGTCTAGGGACCTCTGTCTTTAGTAACAATTACTTACCCAAGGTCCCTAGTGTTCTACCTTTAGGTTTGCTTGTTTCCTTTAAATAGGATTAGAGGGAGTGGCCTCTCTGGCCGCTCACATTGACACTGGAGCCCTATGCTGTCTCTAACCCAGCTGTAGAGAGGCTTAACTGTGCATGTCTGGCTTGTCGATGCAAGACGGACGGCCAGGCCAAAAAGACATGCACACTTTAAACCAAAGTGCCATGCCTATAAATGCTTTCTGCAGCTGCCTGACTGGCAGCAGCAAAAAAGCCCCCCACCCACCCCATCTCCCCATTCTGAACACTCAGCTTGGGACGGGGTTTTGAAAAAAAATATTTCTCTATTCCTGGGGGCAATTTTTTGTGGGGCGAAGCTCCTCTGCCGTCATGGAGAAGCCGCCCCGGAGTGTGGGAAGACCAAGACAACAAGCAGACGTCCACAACCAATCAGTATAAGAACTGGAGTAACAGGCTGAGTGGCAGCTGACACAGCATATCAAGGGCAGAGGCCACATAAGACATTTGTTTATAGGAGACAGGACTCATAAAAGGGCCGGAAGGTATCATTGAAGTACAGCAAAAAACCCATAGTATACCACGACTATAAAGAAGAAACAACCTCACCTCTTACAGAGGAAGAGAAGGGAGAGAAAGAGAGAAAATTCCACAAGCAAAGAGAAATCTCCAGTGTTCACGGGACAACCTTTGTCCAGTCAACAATCCCTGTGACATCAAAAGTTAGAATCTCCGTGTCATCTGAGAGTGTTATTGTCCTCACTCATGAGTCCAATAGATAACGAACCCCCAAGTTGTTGGAACTTTATCCTCGTGCACGAGAAGTGAAGGAAAGTCCCCAGAAGAATCGAAAGGAGAACCAAACCTCCGTACGAACCAACCCTTGAGAGGGTGGCCAAGGAACACACATTCGAAAGAACAACCAGTTCAGTATCTAAATGTTGGGGTTGGTATAGGAAGTGTTATCAAAATGTTTCCAACAAAGCACAAAAACATTGTCCAAAAGCGAAAAGAATAACCGCTTCATGCAGGACAGAAGTAGAGTAAAAAACACCACACGGTGGCAGAGAAGAGAAAAAATTGGCAGTGTAGACCACCCATGCCATGAAACGGACAAAGTACATCCACAAGGAACCTTGAGAGAAATAGAAATTACAAGAGTACTTTGTACATGAGCATTACGGGAACTAGAGCAAAGAGGCGCTAAGCTGGAAAGTAAAGAAAGAACGAACATCGCCTAGGGCAGGAGTGGACAATGTACACTAGGTCAATAAGTATGACCTCTTCCCTTGCGTCTGCTAGAAAAGAGGGGCACCAGATAAAGTGTAATGAAAATACCCCGGCTAATGAGGAGAATGCACTCAACAAAATGGGGAGGTGGGCACGAGCAAGGAGAAACCCCATGCACCACCATCCTACCAAAGCACACAATGGAACGTCCCCTATAACGTCTACTAAAATGCCGGCACATATGGAGGAATTCCCGTAGAGCACACCGATATAGTACCCTGGGGGACAGGGAACAAGGCAACAGTGCATCCGCACAAGACCAGCAGAATACCCCAACAGAATCTTGCTAGGAAAAAACAACAGGCGTGGAAGCCAAAAGGGCCACAAAACAATATATCAACAATATCGGAGATCATAACAGCCACTGATAGGTTAGGAAGTAATTAAAAATACCTGCAGGACACTGAAGCACCTCACCGGGTGCCACTCATAGATTTACTGTGAAAGAAAAAGGCCAATGGCACCGTTCCAAAATAGGTCACATGAAAAAGAAAAGCCAGGTGACCATAAATTGTACAAGCTGTGTGCAGGGGAAAGAGGAGCGGACAGTGTAACATGCAGGGCTTAAGATTTCCCTCCACCCAGACAATCCCATAAACAGTGTAAAGCAGAGTCAGCTTGAGCGCCAAACTGATGTTGACCATCGAAAGGCATATCCACTATGGTAGACTGACAGCCTCTGAAAAACCAGAGGTGTGTAGCCAGGCTACCAGTGAAACGCTACCAAAAGAGCCATGGCTCGCCCGACAGAACTGTGGTATCCATGCCACAGCAAGTCAGCAATTTAGCCGCCTGACGACCATCCTGAAGCAGCTGAGTAAGTGGGTCCAGGGTGTCATCATGGATGGAGGAGAGAGGGCGCGAAACCGAATCCCACAACACGCAAGATAAACAACCCAGAACACATGTGGTATTAAGGTACCGTAAAGCGGAAATGGAGGCAGAAAATATATAACAAGAGCATCTGGACTCTTATACTGTCTGGAGGGATGTCAGGCAGGGTACCAATGTCGGGGGAGGTTGTAGCAGCCTGAACCTCAAAGCTGCATGGAGTAGGCTGTCAAAAGAGGAAGATCAGGTTTAGCCCAACAGAATATCAAAGAGGGCTTCACTAAAGGGGAGCATAGCTTCAGCCCCCATGAGGCATCTAAATTAGGGGATGAATGGCCACCTCTACAAAAGGAAGCTGCAGCTCCCGAACCACAGAAACTCTCCGCAGAAGCTCATAAAAAGCAGAGCTAGCCTGAGTAGCAAGGCTAGGAGGAGAAAAGAAGCCTGAGGATGGGGAAGAGTCAAGCCCACCAGACTCACCAAGGCCAGACACCCAATGAAACTCCAGAGGAGGCTGAGCAGTGTCACCTATGTCATCATAGATTTCACCAAAATACTTGTCTCCCGGGTGGAAACAGCAGGGGGCTCGTCTGAAAACAGAAGACGGTAACCCGAAAAGAGTTTTCCTGGAAACGTTGTTGGGGAGGAGAGACAAAGTAGCAGTGATCAGAGCTGTCGACACAGACATTGGAGCCAGCAGATCCAACACTGCTATCACAGTTGAGAACTCCAAAGGGCTGTGCACCGGAGTTGATCACTGATCCAGAGGGCCTCCCTGATGCAGAGGAAGGTCCCGCTGGCGTGGAGTCAGTCAAGGCTCCTCCAGCCTCCATGGGGATGAGAAATGCCCAGACGGAGGAAGAGAACCAAAAATAGCATGAAGGGTGAGAAAATAGTCTTTCATCTGATCCAGAGTACCCTCAGCACTGGGTAATACCAGAGGGCTCGGGGTAAACTCTCGCTTCGATTCTGCAACTGGAGAAATTGGAGGCTTGTCGGAGACACCATGCGTACACGGCAAAGTGAGGGAAGCCTGCAACTTTGAACATCGATGGAATGACCAGTCAACAAAGAAGATAAAGGACTCGAGGAGCTGGCCCACGACCGGTCCTTAGATGGTGAAGACCGCAACCGACGAAGGACCTTCTACCACCGCCCGCCAAAAGGGTCATGCGGTACTCCCACAACACGACAACGGAAGTTGAAGACATGAACTGTACCCTTTGGAGTCACGGTGCGCGACCAGACACCACATGCAAACAGAATGAGGGTGGAGGGCCAACATAGTCGTCCACATGACCCTGAGGACATCCAGAAAATGGCACACTGTCGTCCACAAACGTCGAGATAGGTAAAAATGGCCAGAGGCACTGCTCTCTGGATCCGCGCGGAAATGGTGGGCTTATATGGACTCTGTTGACGTCACATCTCACTACGGTGTTGCTCAATGCCCCCTACCAACGCGCAAATGTACTGCTGTTGCAAATTTTTGGGATCCAGTATGGCACAAGGGGAAAATTCAAAGGTAAGGAATCTGCAGCTAGATATCTCTATCTGATCGTTCATTCCTTAGGATTGTTTGCTATTTCCAGGATATTGCGTTTCTGTATTTTTCTATTTGTGCACCATGTTATTATGCACACTGTGAACTAAGACTCCCTTAAGTGTCTATAAATGATGACAATTGAGAGCTTTGGAGCCCAGGCAGAAGGCAGTGAGAGTTTCTTACAGTGCCCGTCATTGATTGAGACACTCTGAAGGCCAGTACCCTTTTCCCGGACCTCAATAATGTGTCACTCTCAGAACTGAAAAAGTTTCAATATTATTTACATCAAGATCGTTGTTCTTATTCATTTATCTTAAATATCTTACAACCATTGACAAAGCTAGTAGTCCAGGCTGGCATTAGGTGCATGTCAGATGCTGTATTATATATCTGGAGGCAATACTGGTTAAGTAGCACACTATGGGAATCACAGAAATTTAGTTGCATGTTCAAGCCATGCGCCGAACTACATTGCCCCTTTTGTAGATCTGGCAGAAGTAGATCTCATGAAGTCAAAGTAGAAAAAGAGCAGTGCTGTGAAAAATGGAAAACAATTCAGGATGGTGTGCATCCATAGTAAGGGTATCTGACACTCTGTAGCTCAGAACAACAAATACATTGGACTCTGTTAGGAGAAAGTCCATTAGTCCCACTCACTGCCAATTACTATAAGTATATGTGTCTCTAGGACTCTTCCTCAATAACGCATGAGGTAAAACTCACTTAAAAAAATATATAACATGACTTTTGCTCCTGTATAAAAAAAAACCAATGATAGATGTCACAATTTTTGACGTACCTGAAACAGGTGATGGTGTTTGAGGAAGAACTGGGGAGTTCCCATTGTTAGCCTTGGTTGCAAAAGACATTTGAAAATTGTTACCGGTTACAATTGGTTCTTGTACAAGATCAGTCTTGGACCCTGTAGGAGTGGATTTCAGACTGACTGTGTGTATATTTGAATTATGTAAGTGTGCAGGCTCTGAAATTGATGGAGATGTTTTCTGCAACCTGGTGACCTCTACAACAATGTTCTGGGATTCGACAGGCTTGGTAGTGTCCGTGGGAGATTTTCTCACATTAACACCCTTGGCACTTGCATTCTTTGGGCCGACGCCGATATCAACATTAGGAGTAACGCTCGGCATACTAACTCCTTTTTTTACTCTTGGGTTCTGCGCTTTAACAGTTCTGGACAAGCATGGAAGCACTTTACGAGATAATTTCTGCACAGTGACACTGTTTGTTACACGGTTCTGTTTACGGGAACCCTTTGGCAATGCTGGTGCAGTGTTCTGATGACTGCCATCAACACCACCTGTACTTTGAGGCTTTCCTTTTCTAGACATTGCTTGGGGAATACTAGGCATTGCCAGAGTCGATTTCTGCAATTCTGTACCTTTCATACATATATTTTGCAACCTTACAGTTTTAGTCACTGGTGGGGAAGGTTGTTGCAGATTTTCAGTCTTCATATCTGCATTTTTCAGTTTTTTAATTTTAACTTTCTTACAAACTAACTTTAGTCCATTTGTATCAGTCAATTTCTCATTACGTGGTCTTCCAATCTTAGGCTTGCATTTATGAGATTTCTCTTCATTGTCACCTGTAAACTTCTTAAGGTTGAGCTCCTCAGTAGCTGTAGTGGTGGCTGACGGCATATTCTGCACATTGGTGGTACCTTTTATGCATGATGCGACAGAGGGCATAGGAGAAACCAGCTGTTGAGAGACTCTAGCCTTCCTTCCATTGAGTGACTTGGGCCTCTTTGAATCCTGCTTGGTCACTTTGCTCAGTTTACGTTTCCTGCCCACAGAGGCTTCCTCTTTTGTGGAGCAAACATCTCGTTTTAATTCTGTAAGAGGAAAGCATACAATTTAGGGGATTATAGAACCATGGTTATATAGAAGCAGCAACAGTTTATCCATTATATTCCAATACATTTTTACCATAATTGAATATTCTTGATGACCAAGTTACTTACTTTCGGTAATGCCTTATTTGGTAGAGACTAGATCTAGCCGCAGATTTCCTCAATTTGAATTTCACAGACGCTGGCATCTGGAAGATTTTTTGAGCAGTACACTTGCGTGTGCCAGTGGGTGTCGTCGATCGGATCCGCATCAGTCGTCGTCGTCCACGCCAGAGTGGTGTCTCAGTACCTATATCGGCATGACCCAGGCGCGCTGACGTCAGTTATTTTTTTACAACTTCCCATTTGGAGCCATGAAGTGCACTGACACCGATGTGTCCAAACTAGGGCCCTGAAAGAGATCAGCCCCGATACTAGAAATCTGTCTGCAGAGTGGGGAGAATGGGTGGGTCTGTAAGGAATCTGCGGCTGGATATAGTCTTTACTAGTTAAAGAGTTACTGAAGGTAACTAACTTGTTCATCTGATTGAGACTTTTAGCTGCATATTCCTTACCTTTGAATAGATACCCAAGCAATACCATACCGGGAGGAGGGTCTGTGGACAAATTTTAACTAGGAAGTCCTGCAGGACCGAACGGGCGAACTGCCCATTCCCGCTGACTTGTCTGTCCAGGCAATACATTTTAGTAAACGTGTGCAGGGATGCCCACGTTGCTGCCTGACAGATATCAAGGACTGGAACTCAGCGTGCTAATGCGCTCTTGCAGCTATAGCTCTTGCGGAATGAACTCGCAAGATTTCAGGAGGCTGTTTCTTTGACCATGTTTGATGCAAAGTAGGACCCATCAAAAGAAGGTGTGCTTCTGCACCACCCGACCTTTCTTTGCACCAACATACCCCACATAGAGTTGGTCATCCACCCGAACTCTTGTGCGCAGTCAAGGTAGAACGACAACGCTCTTTTTGGGTCCAGACACCGGAGTCGCTCCTCTTCTTTGGAAGGACGTGGAGGAGCACAGAAGGTGGGCAAGGTGACAGATTGGCCCATATGAAATTTTGTGACCACTTTTGGCAAGAAAGAGGTCCTAGCGCAAAGCACTAGTTTGTCATGGTAATCCGAGAAAAACAAAGCCTGCAGCTTGCTCACCCTCTGGGCAGATGTAATTACTAGGAGGAAGGCTATTTTAATCGCGAGTAGCTGGAGGGGACAATTGTTAAAACACTCGAAAGGAGCACACATCGCGAATGTGAGCCAAATGTAGGTCCCACGGAAGCATAATAACAGGAGAAGGAGGGGACATATGTAAAAGGACCTTCAAAAATATATTTAGAATAGTAGACTTAAATAAAGAGGATTAGTCAAGCAGCTGCAAGAACGCAGACAGAGTAAAAAGATAACCATTCAGAGTGCTCAATGCAGAGCCCTGCTGGGAAAGGGTAAGAACAAAAAGCAAAATATCAGAAAGGGAGGCAGAAAGTGGATCAATTGTCTTTTCTGTACAATATGATATAAATCACTTCCAACGGCAGGCGTATACCGTCTTGGTGGAGGAATGCCTGGCTCCCACCAAGACTTCGGGAGGAATATTGAAAGCTATCAACTGCAGCTGCTCAATCGCCACGCAAGAAGGCAGAGAGTGGACAGGTTCGGGTGGAGGACCCTCTCCTGCTGCTGCAACAGAAGATCCTCCCAAAGGTGCAGCGTTATTGGAGGATAGATGGCCATGCTCAGTAGCTCGGGATACTTGAGTCTCTGTGCCCAGTCCAGAGCCACAAGGATGACCTGTGCCTGCTGGAGACGCCACTCGTGATTCACTAGGCATCGATGGCTGAGTTGGTCTGCGCTGGTGTTCCGGGAACCTGCCAGGTGTTGCACCACCAGTGAAATGCCCTGCTTTTCCAGTCATGACCAGAGACGCAGAGCCTCTTGACAAAGGGTCCACGACCCCACCCCGCCCTGTTTGTTGCCGTACCATATGGTGGTGGTGGTGTTGGTGAACATGTGTACCAGCCTTCACTTGATGAAGGTTAGAAAGGATTCCAGTGCAAATCTATTTACTCGGATCTCCAACAGGTTGATTTGGAGTCAAATTCCACCAGAGACTAGAGTCCTCTGATCTACACCTGTCCCAGATGGCAGCCCCATCCCAGGAGTGATGCATCTGTCATTACTGTGAGATCTGGTTGGGGAAGGGAGAGGGGTCTGCATCTGACCCAATCAGGGTTGGATAGCCACCAATGCAAATTCTCTGCAGTGCCCTCAGAGATCTGCACCAGTTCAGAGATTACGCTGATGCTGCGCCCACTGGAACTTCAGGTCTCAATGCAGAGCCTGCACATGTCATCTGCCAAGAGCCATGACTTCCTCGTAGATCAAGGACAAATGATCCTTCATCAACAAGCCTGAAGGTGGAGGCATGGAGGGAGAGGTGGTCTTGAAGGGGAGGGAGTAGCCCCTTCAGATCTGCTAAACCCACCTGTCCGATGTTATGGGCTGCCATGGTGGAGGTGATGGCAGACCCTGACACCAACTGGACGCCCATGATCTAAAAAGGCCAGATTAGGAAGGTTTGGAGGCTGCAGCGGCCGGGAGTGTAGTGGCTGGATCAGACCACTGGCTAACTGACCTACAAGGCAAGTAGGAACTGTGCCGTCGTCCTCACAGAGGCTGAGAAGCTTACCTGGCTTAGTGCTTGGGATAGGGTTGGGGCAGTTAAAAAAAAACCTTCCGTAGGTGCAAAAGGAAGACTGGGGATGACGTGGGCAGCCGAGAGGCCCAAGGACTTGGCTGTAGCCTGCGAGTCCTTAAAGCACTGAAGCACAGAGTCTGCCTGGTCTCCGTAGAGATGAGTGCCATCGTAGGACTTGTCCATAGGTGAAGCTTGGACATCACCCTAGAAGCCAGTCATTCTCAGCCAGGTGTGGCGCCTTAGGTCCACCATCAAGGAAACTGCTCTGACCAGCGAAACACATCATGAACTTTGCTGCGTCTCCCCCGTCTGTAGCAGCTTGGGAGAAGACGGCCCACGCCTCCTCAGGGACCTGTGGAGGCACTTGTGCAACCTTGTCCAACAGTGTTTGGAAATAACTGCCCAATAGGCATGTGGAGTACACAGACCGCAAGGCTGGCAGAAGAAAACATTTTCATCACCAAGAAGTCCTGCCTCTAGAATTTGCTGTCCGGAGGTGCGTTAAGGAATGCACCCTTGAATGTCGAAGCTTGGACCACCAAGCGCTGCAGGGTAGGGTGTTGAGTAAGAAAGTCTTGGTCCCCAGGAGTGGGGTGGTGGCGACGGCAATCATCCTATTCACAGGTGCTCCTGTGATGGCTTTGGACTAGATCCAAGAAGAACATCGGTGAGGGCCTTATTGAATGGTTGTTTGGTCAAGGACCTCAGCCGCTCTTCGCATCACCATAACATAAGAAGCTACCTCCTCCGTGGCCACAGTAGGGGAAGAAAGCATGCCCGGATCTGGAAAGGTATCCAGTCCACTGGCATCATCCAGTTACTCACACCAGTCCAATTGGGGCTCATATGGCTGGTTTTCTAAATGGTCCAGCGACTCGTCTCACTCATCCCTGAGGCCTAGCTGTAAGGAATAGGGCTCAAGATCTGATCTAGGACCCCAGGGTCCTGCCGGCGTCGGACGATACGCTTCGGGCTCTGTGTTGGATTCGGGATGATGATGTGGGTGGCACCGCCACTGGCAAAGTGAGCTTCAGCAACAGGACCAGCTTCAGCGATGGTTGAGATGGCTCAATTGGTGCAGGTACGGATCCATTTTCGGATCCACAGGGGCCCACTGGAGCCAGAGCCACTAGAGCAGAACCAGATGAAGTCCACCCCCTGCAGGACCCAAAGGATCTTTGACGTGATCAGGCCGCCCAAATATGAGAAGCAGGGCCTCATAAAACTCCTTAAATTGGGAAGATATTCGGAGAGGCGTGGAGCTGATTCAGGCACAGGCTCTGAAGAACCAGGCCTTGGATGCTGACGCTACTTCGAGGCGTCAGCCGACGGATGAGAAGTCGAAGAGCACTTCGACTTCTTACTCTTTTTCTTGTGCCTCTTACCTGAATGTCCCGATGAGCTCGAATGGGACAAAGAGAACTTTGGACTTAGTAAACGATCCCCGGACCTTCCTCTCATCCGGGATCTTAACTTCCGCATAGTTCCGTGCCGGGCCACTAGCAGTTTCAGGGACCACTCCCTCAAAGCCTTGGGCGCCATGGCCCGGCAATCGAAGCACACCCTGGTGTTATGGTCACGCTCCAGGGACCACAGGCAGACAAGGTGCAGATCAGTCACCGACATCACCCGGTGACAGGCTCTGCAGGGCTTAAAATCTGTCCTACATGTCGTCATTCTTGGCATACCAGGAGGAAACCTCAAAAAACTGTCTACAAAAAATTGAACAATTCCTATAAAAAAATGACAGCGGGAGCAGTAGAGTAGGTGCGAGCTCCATCCCGGCGCCGTAATTCTCCTGGCGAAAACAGGGATATGAAAACCCCCTCGCCTTGCTGCAGCGGTCACCTGGCTCGGCCTTTACATTGATGCTGATCCTGGGAGACTGGGACCACCAGAGCGAGCTCTCTGCATGTAAGCAGAAGTGGTGTGGTGCTGTGCCGTTCACATTACAAGCTACGACTGACGAGTCATGCTGCCCTAACTCCAATGGATCGACTGGAGGCTCCCCTCTCTGGTAGAAAGGTGGAGTACGTTGTTGGTCCGGTGCGGCCCGAGGCACCAGGAGGAGTGCTGGGGGCCAGTTATTAACAGATGACACTGACCGGAGCAGTGCGGCCCACCGCTGTGCATGCAGTGGGCCTTGAGGCCTATATCTCACCCACGGCCTTGTCCCTGCACTGAATGGAGGCCTCCTACGTTGTGCAACAGGAGTCAGACTCTAACCTCTTGTGACCTGAAACAACTTGCCGTGTGAGATGGGACCCGGGCCTCATTCCTACCGGAGGGAGACCGTGAGACCCTGCCCCATTACCATTTACCCTGAAGGCCCGGCTGCCTGCGCTTTCCTTGCTCCACCCCCCCCCCCCCCCCCCACTACACACTGGACATCAGATTTCTGGACAACTGAGCCCACGGCTTACCTAGATGGCATTTGTCAGTGTGGGCTCCCTCTGGGTACCCTCTAAATCTGGGAGGGGTCTTCCTGAACACCTCCCTGACAAACTTTGGATGACATTCTACACGGACACACTGGTAGATGCGTATTGGTGGGCCACATGATTGGGGCAGGTGTCCTGTGCCAGCGAAAGGCGACTGCCGACTACAATCGCACTACCCCCTACCTTACCTGTTGTAGACCCACCACTGGATTCACTGTTGGAGGTGAGTGGCCGCACTGAGAGACGTCAAGTCTGGGGATGGTGACTGGAAAGCCTCACACTTCACCGCCACTCTGCCTGTGGGAGACTGCTGATCTTAGGGGACATATACTGGAAATGTGGCCGGCCGCCACACAGGAGGGACCCCGCAGAGACTTGGCACAAGGGGCTTAGTTTCTGGCTATACACTATTTCGATCTTGTGACGTTGGGATGTTCCTGCTATGGCAGTGTGGGCCATCTCGCTTCACGTAGGGTGCCTCCGCAACGATCTATGGGGCAGTCACTACCCCAACACCTGACACGACAGGAGCTTGGAGGGGGGTTTTGTGGAGCAGTACTGGCATGAGGGGAGGATACTACAACCTGTGAAACGCGGCAGATGGCTCATGGGCTTTTTCATCTCTCACCAACCTCTGTTGGCATCATGATGGTGCAACCAAAAAGTTCCAAACTAGGGATACCCAACAGCATTTTTCCCTGCCTAGGGCCGGTACTGCCTCAATGGGGGTGCTCCTCAGTACTGACCTTGTGCTATAAGACACTAATGCTAAGTTTGCAGAACTTCTTGCTGCTGTACATGGTCTGAAGACAATCCTAGAACCAAAACATGGAACTCTGATCATCAATATAGGCTGTATGCACAATGAGCATAATGAGCATAATAAATTGAAAAGGCAAGTGTCCACACATGCAGTGACCATAGCAGAGATGCAGCTCGTTATGTCAGAAACGCAGACCAAACTAGTGTCCCTACAACAGGAAGTGGACCTTCAGAAACGTAAAGCCAGCGACGCGGAGGGGCACACATGGTGGAATAATGTTAAAGTGGTGGGCCTGCCAGAGAAGATTGAGGGCCAAAGTATGGATCTGTGTCTGGAACAAACGCTGGTAAACCGTTCTCAGGGAGAAAACCACCTTCTTTTTAGTGGAATGGGTGCATCGTGTACCAACCCGGCTGTCCCCTCCCAGTGCCCCCCCAACCCCCAATCAATTATCGAGACCGGGATAACATTCTTCAGATTGCCCACACAAAAGTCCCTTGCCAGGTTGAAACACAGGTGGTTACGATTTTTCCAGATTACATGTCTGATGATAAAAAACAGAGGGCGTCCTATTATACAGTAATCCACAGACACTGGCAGATGGGGCTTAAGTCTGTGCTGATTTTTCCAGCTAAACGTTAAGTCATGGATGGTGACAAGGTGCTCATTTTTAAATCAGCTCATGAGGCCTGGGACTTTTTAGAATCTAAAGGGGTGCATCCTCATCGAACTGACCGTGCACTAAGGAGGGCTGGACACTGCACAGAATCGGCACCAATCGTCCCGCAAGTCCCACTCTGGCGCTTCTCTGGAGCAGACAGTGAAGGAGAGAGCCCAAGTGGTGGCTGCACTGGTGCAAGTGGGATCCCCCGGCACCGACGCCGACCGACGCCGACCGGCACCGACCCCTTGGATGCCTCAGAAAAACACTCACTAGGTGGCTGCCTTCCAAAAGAGATCCCGGAGACTCTAATGAGGAGTCCCGAGGTAACCCCGATAACAGCTGAGCCTCTCTGATAAATTTGTTGTTCTCACATCCCACCCACCCTTTTTCTGGTTATAGAGGTGGGGGAATGCTATTGATGCAATGATTACTTCAGATTCTACTGCTGTGATTTTGGCATGCCATGCCATGAGGTGGCTTCTCCATTTGTGGTGGAGCTAAAGGACACTGTGGTTCTTCTTGCTACATACTATGGTTGCCACGTACTACCCCCACACCATCTGCAGGAATTTTTGTTTGTCTGATCTATACACTTTGCAGGGTTTATGCAAGGATGATGCACTGTTGTAGGGTGTGTGGAAGGGTGATGCATTGTTATATGGTGGCCTAGTTGATATATTGGTTGTATTCTGGTACACGTGTGGTTATATGTGGTGGGCACCTCCTCTTTGGCTTCTACACTTGGGGCCATTATGAAGATGTAGGCTCATTTGCCCATGGTACTTCAGGAATATTGAATCTTCACATGGAACGCGACAGACATGGGCTCATATGTTAAGCGACACAGTATTTATGCTTACTTAAGAAGGCGCAGGTGCAGTTTGCATGTCTCCAAGAGACGCACCTTACGACATTAGAACTCACTAGATTGGCTAGGAGATAGAGAGGCGGGGTATGTAGCCCAATATAATCGAGCAATGTGAGGGAAGTGTTGGTGTGGGTGGCCCCAGGTTTGCTTTTTACTGTATCCCGCACTAAAACATATCCAGAGGGTCGCTTTGCTGTGGTGGGAGGAAAATTGGATGGGTTGCCATCGACTCTAGTGTCAGTATACTCCCCGACCTCAGGACAGGCGGTCTTCTTTATGACCCTAGTGCCCACCCTGTTAGCAGATCCCATGGCTTCCACACTCTGGTGCGGGGAATATAATGGTGTCCTAGATTTGGCAGTGGACAGATCCTCACCCCCCCTACTGGTGGTTCAATCATGTTCCGTCTCTCAGAACCTTAACACCTGGGCTCACGATATGCAGGTGGGGGAACTCTGACTACTTTTACACCTGTCTGTTAGGGAGTACTCCCGTTACTCGCGGTACAAGCACTGCACTCTAGACTGGACATGATCTTTGCCTCACAGGAATCAGTTAAACAGTGCACGCAAACAAAATATCTGGAAGTACCTATTGGACCACAATCCCTTGTTGATCTCACTTGGATAGGGCAGGTCCAGGCAGAAGATCCCCACCTAGCGCTTGCCCACCACTACTTTAGACGATGCAAGGTTCAGGTCCCAGATTGCTGAAGCCCAGGGCTGAAATGGATACCCAAAGCAGCCCTGGCAGTTTTGTCGGATCGGTCCTCACACTGGGGGGGTTTAGGGGACACTCCTGCTTAACAATACCAGCCAGCAGCACTGCTGCTTTTGTTACTGGGATACGATAATGCAGCATTGCTGCAAAACCGACCCCCAGTAACAAAACTGGCCCCCACTTCTCCAAAACCGGACCCCACCCTTCTAGCCACCCAGGCAAACGCCCGATGCCTGCTAC
Organism: Lissotriton helveticus; assembly: GCF_964261635.1. Taxonomy (NCBI): domain Eukaryota; kingdom Metazoa; phylum Chordata; class Amphibia; order Caudata; family Salamandridae; genus Lissotriton; species Lissotriton helveticus. The sequence goes on along the minus strand of NC_136063.1, from coordinate 1,686,879,829 downwards.
GGCCAGTGCAGCCCTGGTGAAGCCATAGACCAATACTTCCAGGACAATGAAGGGATGACTAAGATCCTCTGGTTGAACGGGATGCAGTGTATAGTGTGGGGAGGGGATTAAATGTGGAAGTACTGGATGCAGAGGTCAGCCTTGGGAGGCAATAGAAGGAATGCTTGACTGACCACAGTACGCATGCAGCCCTGTTGGCCTTGCGGAGGGAACACCGAGCCCTAGTTGACAGATTATCTAACTTTGATTAGAAGGTCCATCTATAGCGTCACCATGAACACGCGCACACGGCGTGCCAACTATTGGCATGTTTGTTACGTTCAGAGGTACCCATATGAACAAGTTACTTACCTTTGGTAACGATGTATCTGTTAGAGACATAGGTCACTTGTAGATTCCTTACCTTAGACTTTCCCCCATGCTTCAGACTGGGTCCGAAGATTTTTCTTAGCATTACCCCTGCACGTCGGTAGGTGGTGTCGGTCGACTCCACGTCCGTCGTTGGCTTTGCCAGGATGACGTTGCAGTGCCTACTTAGATGCCCCCCTGCACGCTGACCTCAGTTCTTTCTTTTCCTGTGCCAGCCTAGCGCAAATCCAGAGAGAGCTACCCCTTAGCCACCTTTTGGCTAGCCCTTTTCTGACATTTTGTCGACTTCTTTTTGAGTTTATGGATTACTGGTGCCTGAGGGTTGTCCCAACGTTGGACCAGCTTCAAGCCTTGTAGGTCTTGTCACAGGATGATGTCGGTCGGGCCAAATTGAGATTAATAGGGCATTCAAGGAATATTATAGGGGCTGTACAGGAAATCCACAGTGGTAGAATCGACCAAGGTCTCAGTGTATTGGCACACAGCCACTCCCACGGCAGGACCCTTGCATCGACAGGAACTAGACAATCCTATTACTTTGGAATTAGTGTAAAAGGGCGAAAGCGCAGAGAGCCCTTGGGAAGAACCCAGCCTTAGACAGGGTCCAATCGAATTCCATGTGCATTACTGAGCCCAGTTGGCCCCTCGGTTGCTGAAAGTGAATGAGAGGGTGGTGGCTGATGGGACCTTTCCAGCCTCCATGAAGGAAGCAGTAATTGCTGACCTCAATAAACCTGGGCATGACCCTTTAAACATAACGTCCTATTGTCCTCTGACCCTTCTAAACCTTGATTTCAAGGTTATTGGTAAACTCCTGGCCAACCGTCTCAGCAGTGGTGCCCTCCTTGGTATATAAGACCAAAACGGATTTATTTCTGGGCGCAATACATTCATTAATCTGAGACGGCTATTCCACATAATAGATTGGGGGAAGCCGACTGGGACAGAGGGTTTGGCTGCCTCCCTTGATATTGAAAAGGCGTTTGACACCTCGGAATGGCCCTATCTTAGGGAGCTTTTAACACACATGGGGTTTGGGCAGCCCTTCCTTAGATGGGTGGCAGGTGCCTGGGTAAGCATGAGGGAATTGATATCAGACCCATTTCCGGCGGTTAGAGGCACAAGGCAGGGCTGTCCTCTATCAGTATTACTGTTTGCCCCGGTGATGAAACCCTTAGGGTGCATGCTGCGGTACCGTGCACCGCAGTGGGGTCTCGTGGTACTGGAACGTTCCCAGATCATGTCCCTATATGCAGATGATACGCTGGTTTACTTGAGAGCAGACCACACTGTGCTCCTGGGGTTTATGACAGTGCTAAATGCCTATGGGTTGATGTCTGGACTCCATAATAATTGGGATAAGTCCTGCTGGTTTCCTCTGATGCCAATACCTGATGATCAGAGGAATGAATTACTGCACACGGAGCCGATGGGCAGGTTGCCATCGCCAAGATGTTGGTACTGCCCAGATTATTATAATTCTTTGCGGCCCTCCCACTGATTATATGGAAGGCTTTCTTTAAGGATTTACAAAGCGTTTGGACGAGTTAGATATGGGGAGGCAGCCAGTGACGGGTGGCTCTTAGTAAGTTATTTGCCCCTTTGGACGAGGGGCCTCTCATGCCCCTGACTACGAGTTCTATTATGCTGCTGTTTAGTTGCCGTGGCCAATGCGATGGTTTGTTGGTGCGCCACCATTCGAATGTGGGGGCAATCTGGATATACTAGCTGGACCACTCCTGTTGAACAGACTATTGGACACTGTTCCCCCTTGGGACATGGATAGTGTATTACTACGAACAGTCTACATGTCGGACGATGGTTTGCCTACGACGGTATGTGGAACACACCCTACACACCTAGTCTACCGATTTGGACGATACTGGAATATGCAGGTTCTCAGAGAAGTCTCTGCTGCAATGGTCATGTCAACGTGTGCCCTTACTGGTGGAGCAATTTGGTAGGGCTTCCCCCTCTATTAATGCCCTCGTCGAGCGCTATCAGCATCTGGGATGGGACCTGCAGCGTGCGCTGATAGGATTGCCTGAGTGCAATGCTTATAGTCTGAAGATACTGGCGGCCAAGTTAGGGTCAGGCATCCATCGGCCTCAGCTTCAAGCATGTAGTGGCACCAAGGACCCCTCTCTACATCCTACGTATGCCAGGTACTCACAGTACTTACAAGAAAGGATGGGCCAAACCACCTTTGGTCTTCAAAGGTCAAAAGATCTCCCATGTGTCCACGGGCGATCAGAGGTTACGCAGTCCCTATAAGCCCACCGGGACGCATCTCCCCTCTTGGCAGTCCAGTGCGGTAGGAGTCGCCATTTTCCCTCGTGCTGGGGAGGGGGGGGGGGGTCCACTTACCTCTGCCTTCAGCTACAAGTGCCTCTGGGCTCCTGAAATCCTGTCTGGCATGTCAGCTGCGGCTGCAGTTTCCTTCCACACGCTGCGGCCGGGCCACACAAGCGGATGGAGGCTCCCGAATGTCTGGATCTCGTTGGGTGCAGACCCAGTGTTCAGGGCTGCACCCTCGGTAGAAATGCTCACCTCTGCTGCGAGCGCCCACCGGGGAAGCAGATCGGGGAACCCGAAATCCCGCTGCTAATCCGGTGTAGTTTCCCGGGGGTCCGCTCCTGATGTCGCAGTCCCCGCTCTGCTACATCAAAACATGAGTTAGCCCTTCCTGCTGGTTTTGTGGTGTTGAAGCACCGCGCTAGGTTGTTGAGTCGGGGCTTCCACGGAGCTGGTTCGGTGGGTGGCGCGCAATGTGCGCTTACGCCGTATTCAGTCCCAGCATCTCCACCATGCATATCTCACCCCCCAGAAGACTGGCAGGATGTTCCTGGGGACAACAAGCAAATGCCCCAGGTGCGGGGTGGAGGACCCAGATTTTCCCCACATGGTGTGTGGTGATCCAACCCTTTTCGATGCAAGTAACAAAAATGGCGTCCGAGTTGACAGGCTGTCTGTTTCAGCTGGATCCTGTTTGGTGCTTACTCGATGTAGGGCATTTCACTAAGAAAACTAAGGGCTTGCTGCAATTCCAAAATCTGGCACTGATTTTGGTCAAACGTTGCATTATGATCGCCTGGAAGTCTTGGCACCCCAATGAAGTGCTGCCTGACTTATCTACGTAAATGAGCGTTGTCCGAACGAACAGTCCATAGACCGTTACACACGAAGGGAGATGGAATAAACCCTCTGGTGTGCTGGGACACTTACCTGTAGAAGTTAAAAGCGAATACGGATGGTCGCCCTCCTTTTGAGGTCATTGTCGCTTAACCTGTGCAGGCACTGATATGGGAGACCACAGACTGGTCACAATGCTACTGACCATTTACGCAAATCAAAGGATTGGGTCACCGCGTGCACTGACTAGACCTTTGGAGATATTTGTGAGGTCACTGACTGTGAGAAACCCCAACAACGGCATGGTGACACGCGGGGAATGCTCAAGATACAGGATGTAGGGTTATGTTCAGATTAGTCACACGTACACACACACACACACACGCGTAATTACACACACACACGTAAGTACACACATACACACACACACACGCACACACACGCACACACACACACACACTAAAAGGGAAGGAGTAGTTTCTTACCTGTAACTCCAGTTCTGTAGTAGTGGTATCTCTGTTCTAGTCATAATCTAGTGAATAGTCCCGCTTATGTGCGGGGACCCCGGAGCAATCAAAAATAATCTCTTAAGCTGTCTTCTTTGCATTAGTGCATAGACACTTAAGAGAGAATTAAAGACAGATAATGCAGCCTAAACATGCAAGCCTACACGGTCCAGTACTTCAACTAGAAATGCAGAGGATATTCCACCAATATCACATTTAAACCTGTCTGCCAGGATTCACCATGGAAAACACCCCCCCCCCCCCTTCACCAAATCCTTGAATGATAGAGAGGAAGGACAGGACAGACAAGACCCCATAGGCTGCCATTATGTGGCTTAAAAAGGGATACCATGCCTTTAAGGAAACTTTCCAGAACTCTCCTGGTATCCCAGAATGCACAGCAACTCCCTCCACTTTCAGTTCTTTTTGGAGGTGTATATAGCTAGACCTGTAGCATTCATCATTTTATCCTTTTCTCCACCGGGGAGGAGGGCGGGCACTTATGACTATAACAGAGATACCCCTACTACAGAACTGGAGTTACAGGTAAGAAACTACTCCTTCTGTAGTAGGGGATCTCTGTGTATAGTCATAATCTAGTGAATAGAATGGCAATCCCATCCAAAAATAACCCGGCGGTGGAGAAAAATAAGGCAACACCACTACTGTGCAAACAGATTTCTCAATGAAGCCTGCCCAACCTGAGCATCTGCCCTGGCATCAGAGTCCAGACAGTAATGCTTTGCAAAGGTATGGACCGACTTCCAAGTGGCAGCCTTGCAGATCTCTGCAATGGGAACATTACGAAGCAAAGCTGTTGTAGCCGCTTTGCGCCCCTGGTGGAATGAGCCTTAGGCTTACCTCCTAAGGTCTTATTCGCTTTCTGATAACAGAGCTGGATACAAGACGCAATCCACCTAGAGATGGACTTTTTCGAAGTAGCCAGACCAGTCCTAACCGACCCATAGTTGACAAACAATTGGTCGGACCTGCGAATGTCTTTGGTTTTATCCAGATAGAATTTCAACACCCTTCTGACATCCAGGGAATGAAGAGACCTTTCCGCTGGAGTGGAAGGATTCTGGAAAAAAGTCGGTAAAGTTATAGTCTGATTCACATGAAAATCAGAAATCACCTTGGGAAGGAACTTAGGATGAGTACGCATAACAACTTTAGCAGCATGAAACACAGTGTACGGTTCTTGGCAACACAATACCTGAATCTCACTCACCCTGCGGGCCGATGTAATGGCCACGAGGAACGCCGCCTTCCAAGACAGGTGCTGCAGTGAAGCCTTGTGAATAGGCTCGAAAGGTTCCTTCATCAACCTGGACAGCACCACATTCAGTTCCCATGCAGGTGAAGGAAGCCGAACAGGAGGGAACACCTTCTTCAACCCTTCCAAAAAATCCTTAATCGCAGGAATCTGGAAGAAGGACGTCTGCGAAGGGCATTTCCTGTACAGAGTCAACGCAGCCAGATAAACCTTAATGGAATGGAAATTAAGTCCAGACTGAGCTAAATGCAGAAGGTATGGAAGGATAACATCCTCCTTGCAGGTCGTCGGATCATAGTTCTTAGACATGCACCAGATGCAGAATCTCTTCCATTTGTAAGCATAAGAGGTCCTAGTAGAAGGCCTCTTAGCCTCCTTCAATATGTCCATGCAATCCTCAGGAAGATTCAAGTGGCCATATTGCACTATCTCAGGAGCCATGCCGCCAAAATCAACGACGAGAGGCTGGGGTGCACCATCTGCCCCCCAAACTTCGTGAGAAGGTCCGTCCGACACGGCAGCCGCCGATGAGGCAGGATCGACCGGTGAAGCAGGTCTGTGAACCACCACTGCCTGGGCAATTCCGGAGCAATGAGGATCATCCGCGCCCGGGATTGGGCCAGCTTGATGAGCACCGCCGGAATCAGGGTAATGGGTGGAAAAGCGTACAGAAAGCTGTTCGACTAGCTGATCCATAACGGGTTCCCCAGAGTCCCCGGCGGATAATACCTCGAGGCGAAGTCGCGGCATTTGCTGTTTTCGGCGGTAGCGAACAGATCCACGTCTGGAGTGCCCCACATCGCGAAGACGTCGCAGAGCACCTCGTCGTTTATGACCCACTCGTGGTTTTCCTGAAGCAGTCTGCTGAGGGCGTCCGCCTGAACATTCTGCAGACCTGGCAGATGAGTCGCCGTTATCGTCAGTCCTCTGGCTAGCAGCCAGCCACTGCCGAGCACCACCATCTCAGGGACTGTCGGGCATGAAGAGACAACTGAATCCTGTCGTCCCAGCACCCTTTCCTCTGGTCCCATTGATCCTCCAAGCATTCCTGCAGCGGCCTCATGTGCAGGCGCGCATGTGGGGTGAGGAAGATACAAGAGGCCATCCACCCCAGTAGAGAAGACACTGTTCTCACTGTCGTAGATGGAGCAGCTATGAGAGCTTGAGCCTTCTGAAGGATTGATAAGCGTCTCTCCTCCGAAGGAGACACGCTTGCTGACAGCGTATTGATGGAGGCTCCCAAGTACTGCAGGCACTGGACCGGGATCGGAACAGACTTGGACATATTTATGTGCAACCCCAGCTGATTCAGCAGGACGGCCGTCCTGTTGAAGTGCAGTTGTGCTTCCTGGAAGGAGGAGGCCTTGATCAACCAGTCGTCCAGGTACGGGTAGACAAACACCTTGTTCTTTTGCAGGTGGGCTGCCACCACACCCATGCACTTTGAAAACGTCCTGGGTGCAGACTTCAGTCCAAACGGCAGTACGGTGTACTGATAGTGATTGGTGCCGACGAGGAAGCGCAGGAACTTCCGGTGTTTACGTGCAATGGGCACATGGAAGTACGCATCCTGCAGATCTATCGCGCAAAACCAGTCTCCCCTTTGCAGCTGAGGGTAAATCTGGTGCAAAGACAGCATGCAAAACTTTTCCCTGCGAATCCACTTGTTTGCCTGTCACAAATCCAGAATGGGCCTGAACTCGTTCTTGTCCTTCTTCCTTACCAGGAAGAAACGAGAGTAAAGGCCCTTTTGCCCTTTGAGACAACAGGACGTCTTCTATCGCCCTTTTTCTTAACAGGGTTTCAGCCTCCACCTGGAGCTCGCGTAGCTGGAACTGCGAGACAACCGGTGGAATTGCTGGAGGCGGACTGGTGAACCGAAGACTGTATCCATTGCAAACAATATTCAGCACCCACTTGTCTTGAGTAATGTTTCTCCACTATGCCAGGTAATGTTGGATGCTTCCCCCCACCGGAGCGGGTAACGGATGAGGGGGAAGAAGCACCTCAGGGCCTAGACCCAGCCGGGCCTTTGATCGTGGATGAAGACTGCTGACCACCGCAGCCCCTCTGGTGCTTTTGGAACGGGCGTCGTTGGAACTGTTGCTGCTGCGGCTGTTGTTGCTGCTCAGCCTGTCGACCTTGCCCTCTACCTTGCGCCCCGTAACGTCTCTGGAACGAGCGGAAGGTCTTCTTCTGTTCCTTCGGCTTTTTCCAACCCGTCAGCCGTCAAGGTCTCAGCCTCCGCCTTCATGCGGGCCATCTCCTCGTCCGCATGTTTCCCAAAAAGGGTCTCGCCAGAGAAGGGTAGATTGGCAACCTTCTGCTGCGCCTCGGGCTTCAAAGACGCAGCCAGGCGTGGCGCCTCAGGTTGATACCATGACAGTACCCGTGGGCTGCCAGTAGGGAGGAATCCGCAGCAGCGCCTATCACTTGGTTGGAAAACATGAGTCCTTCATTCATGATCTCTTGGAAATCCTCCCTGTTCTCCCGGGGAAGGAGTTCCACGAACAGTGTGAGGGACTCCCATAGGGACCGATCATAACGTCCCAACAAGGCTGAGGCACTAGCGGCCTTCATTGACGTGGCGGCCGTCCCGCAGACCTTCCTGCCCGCCGAATCCATCCAGCGGCTCTCCTTGTCAGGAGGCACTGTCGATGACGGGGTGGTGGCGTGTTGTTTCCTCGCCGCCGTCACAATCACTGAGTCCGGCGCAGGGTCCAAGCGCAGAAACGCTGGTTCCAAGTCGGGGGCCGATACTTCTTTTGTAGCCTTGAGGGCGCTGACTTCGTAATCGCAGGGGTGAGGAAGAGCTCCATGGCGGGTTCCATCAACCCTGTCACCAACGGCAACAATGGGCGAGACAACTGCTTCTTGTGCAGTGTTTCGAAGATGACGGACGTCAGGGGCGCGGGTACCGTGAGTGTGATGCCCAGCTTGGCCGCTCCTCGCAGTAAAACCTCCTGGAAGGAGACAATGTCGTCGATCGGGGACACCCTCGTCACGACGCTGATCTTCATCTCGACGTCGCTGACTTACGTGTCGACGGTGACCGGCGGTGTCGCCTCGACGGCGAGCGCCGGCATCGTGACCTCTCTCGACGTCGATGATGGCTCGATGACGAATCAGTCCTCTACGTCGACCTAGTCGGAGGTCTCGACGTCAGTCCCCTCGACGTCGAACGTCGATGGCGCTTCGATCCAGAGCCCTGAGGAGACGGGGAACAGACTGTGGTCATTCCTTTCGACGCCGAAGTCGAGGCTATCGACGTCGACGGAGACCGGTGGCGTTTTCAGACCATTTCCTTACTTGGGAGCCCACCAGAGGCCGACGCACGGGCAGAGGAAGGAGCCCCTTCATGCCCAGACCTACTTTGTCCTTGCTGCCTTCTCTGTTCCAAACCTTGGAGCCTGGTCTTCTCCCTGTCCTTCAGGGTCCTTTTAGGGAACTGCAGACAGATATCACACTCCTCAGGAACATGAGAAGAAGGCAGGCACAGGATGCAAACCCTGTGAGGATCCGATTTTGCCTTTTTCCTGGAGCACTCAGAACATTTATCTAATAAGGCAGGCATATTTAATAAAAGAGCAGCCCAAGACACCAGAGAAACTCCAGCAAAGATGAGAAGAGGCAAAACACGTCGAGTGAGCACACTCTAACAAGTGCACAATTTGTAGAAAGAAACCCCAAAAAAGGGAGAGCTCAATGCTCCAGGGTCCTGCTAGCAGGAGCCGGAAAAAAGGGAGTTGCTGTGCATTCTGGGATACCAGGAGTGTTCTGGAAAGTTTCCTTAAAGGCACGGTATCCCTTTTTAAGCCACATAATGGCAGCCTATGGGGGTTTGTCTGTCCTGTCCTTCATTTCTATCATTCCAAGGATTTGGTGAAGGGGGGAAGTGTTTTCCATGGTGAATACTGGCAGACAGGTTTAAATGTGATATTGGTGGAATATCCTTTGCATTTCTAGTTGAAGTACTGGACAGTGTAGCCTTGCATGTTTAGGCTGCATTATCTGATTTTGGAAAAGGGGGTGGTGATGGACAGAGTTTCTGAATGATGCAGAATACTCTTACCAAGTCAATAGATCATGGTTTTAATCCATCACCGTTTTTTAGCTCACTGCACCATCCCAGCTCAGAACCTGGCTATATGCAAAGTAGTCTGTTCCTGTCCCAGTGCATGATGGGAACAGGGCAAACCAAACTACCAAGCCAATTCTTATACTGGGAAGGAAACAAGCTTCCGGGGACCGGTTTCTGGCATCACAGCCTTCTTCGGCCCGGCTTGCTTGAATCCTGATGGTGCAATGAGCAAGGGACTCACGTCTGAGTATACCCTCCCACACATAGTGTGGATAAAACCGATTTTGGAAAAGGGGGTGGTGATGGACAGAGTTTCTGAATGATGCAGAATACTCTTACCAAGTCAATAGATCATGGTTTTAATCCATCACCGTTTTTTAGCTCACTGCACCATCCCAGCTCAGAACCTGGCTATATGCAAATTAGTCTGTTCCTGTCCCAGTGCATGATGGGAACAGGGCAAACCAAACTACCAAGCCAATTCTTATACTGGGAAGGAAACAAGCTTCCGGGGACCGGTTTCTGGCATCACAGCCTTCTTCGGCGCGGCTTGCTTGAATCCTGATGGTGCAATGAGCAAGGGACTCACGTCTGAGTATACCCTCCCACACATAGTGTGGATAAAACCGATTTTGGAAAAGGGGGTGGTGATGGACAGAGTTTCTGAATGATGCAGAATACTCTTACCAAGTCAATAGATCATGGTTTTAATCCATCACCGTTTTTTAGCTCACTGCACCATCCCAGCTCAGAACCTGGCTATATGCAAATTAGTCTGTTCCTGTCCCAGTGCATGATGGGAACAGGGCAAACCAAACTACCAAGCCAATTCTTATACTGGGAAGGAAACAAGCTTCCGGGGACCGGTTTCTGGCATCACAGCCTTCTTCGGCCCGGCTTGCTTGAATCCTGATGGTGCAATGAGCAAGGGACTCACGTCTGAGTATACCCTCCCACACATAGTGTGGATAAAACCGATTTTGGAAAAGGGGGTGGTGATGGACAGAGTTTCTGAATGATGCAGAATACTCTTACCAAGTCAATAGATCATGGTTTTAATCCATCACCGTTTTTAGCTCACTGCACCATCCCAGCTCAGAACCTGGCTATATGCAAATTAGTCTGTTCCTGTCCCAGTGCATGATGGGAACAGGGCAAACCAAACTACCAAGCCAATTCTTATACTGGGAAGGAAACAAGCTTCCGGGGACCGGTTTCTGGCATCACAGCCTTCTTCGGCCCGGCTTGCTTGAATCCTGATGGTGCAATGAGCAAGGGACTCACATCTGAGTATACCCTTCCACGCTTAGGGTGGACAAAATATTTAACAACAAGGGATGGTGATGGACAGAGTTTCTGAATGAAGCAGAATACTCTCACCCAGTCAAGAGATCAGGGCTAGATCCAACACCGTTTTTTAGCTCACTGCACCATCCCAGTTCAGAACCTGGCTATATGCAAATTAGTCTGTTCCTGTCCCAGTGCATGATGGGAACAGGGCAAACCAAACTACCAAGCCAATTCTTATACTGGGAAGGAAACAAGCTTCCGGGGACCGGTTTCTGGCATCACAGCCTTCTTCGGCCCGGCTTGCTTGAATCCTGATGGTGCAATGAGCAAGGGACTCACGTCTGAGTATACCCTCCCACACATAGTGTGGATAAAACCGATTTTGGAAAAGGGGGTGGTGATGGACAGAGTTTCTGAATGATGCAGAATACTCTTACCAAGTCAATAGATCATGGTTTTAATCCATCACCGTTTTTTAGCTCACTGCACCATCCCAGCTCAGAACCTGGCTAAATGCAAATTAGTCTGTTCCTGTCCCAGTGCATGATGGGAACAGGGCATCATCATGCACTGGGACAGGAACAGACTAATTTGCATATAGCCAGGTTCTGAGCTGGGATGGTGCAGTGAGCTAAAAAACGGTGATGGATTAAAACCATGATCTCTTGACTTGGTAAGAGTATTCTGCATCATTCAGAAACTCTGTCCATCACCACCCCCTTTTCCAAAATCGGTTTTATCCACACTATGTGTGGGAGGGTATACTCAGACGTGAGTCCCTTGCTCATTGCACCATCAGGATTCAAGCAAGCCGGGCCGAAGAAGGCTGTGATGCCAGAAACCGGTCCCCGGAAGCTTGTTTCCTTCCCAGTATAAGAATTGGCTTGGTAGTTTGGTTTGCCCTGTTCCCATCATGCACTGGGACAGGAACAGACTAATTTGCATATAGCCAGGTTCTGAGCTGGGATGGTGCAGTGAGCTAAAAAACGGTGATGGATTAAAACCATGATCTCTTGACTTGGTAAGAGTATTCTGCATCATTCAGAAACTCTGTCCATCACCACCCCCTTTTCCAAAATCGGTTTTATCCACACTATGTGTGGGAGGGTATACTCAGACGTGAGTCCCTTGCTCATTGCACCATCAGGATTCAAGCAAGCCGGGCCGAAGAAGGCTGTGATGCCAGAAACCGGTCCACGGAAGCTTGTTTCCTTCCCAGTATAAGAATTGGCTTGGTAGTTTGGTTTGCCCTGTTCCCATCATGCACTGGGACAGGAACAGACTAATTTGCATATAGCCAGGTTCTGAGCTGGGATGGTGCAGTGAGCTAAAAAACGGTGATGGATTAAAACCATGATCTCTTGACTTGGTAAGAGTATTCTGCATCATTCAGAAACTCTGTCCATCACCACCCCCTTTTCCAAAATAGGCTGCATTATCTGTCTTTAATTCTCTCTTAATACTGCAAAGAAGACAGTTTAAGAGATTATTTTTGATTGCTCCGGGGTCTCCGCACATGAGCGGGACTATTCACTAGATTATGACTATACACATAGATCCCCTCCTACAGAAAGGAGGGTTTGATTTTGAACTGTTCAGATTGAGATGTAGATGTCCTTGGAGCAACTGCCTGTTTTTTGATGCGGTGAAGCTCTATCTGTTTGCGGATTGCAAGTGCTACATGTCATCCTGGTTGGGTACCTTGGCCCTCTCGTGATACAGGGTCCCAACGGGTCGGGGGCTGAACCCAGGACACTGCATTAGAAGGTATTACGAACAAATACAATTGGAATGTATCCAAAATCCTTCCTCCAACAGGGAGTGCTGTTACTGCATGCAAGATGTGGTTCTTTTCCACCTGCAAATAAAGTAAAAATGTAATAAAGACCTTTGAAAGAAAAAAACGACAGAGGGGGAACTCATCTCCGGATCAGCGCTAGCGCGAAAAAAAAAGAATTGACGTCAGTACGCCCAGGTGGCGCCTATATATGTAGCGCAACATCACTCTGGCGCGTACGGATGGACGCAGAGCTGATTGATGCCACCTACCGGTGCGCAGGGGTATTGCTCAATAACTCTTCTGGATCCAGTCTGAAGCCTGGGAAATTCAAAGGTAGGGATTCTGCAGCTAGACATCTCCATCAGAATAACTAGTTTTTTATGAAAGTAGCACTCAAAACAACAGAATTATGGTACCAGCTAAATAATTAACTCCAATTACTTAAAGGGCAAGTCTGGTAGCTCAGTGGACTAATGGATTAACTTCAAAGCTAAGTTATTCACTTCATGGCCAGAGGTTCAAATGCAAGTAGGTCAACTGATCTTTTCATCCTTCTGAGGTTTCTAAAATGAGTATCACTGAGGTGAGTAACAATAAACTTCTTTTCAGTGCCAATAACCCCCATCAGGGTGGACGTGCACTTTACAAATACACGTAATGGTATGGCATTGTGAAAGATAATAACCAAAGCCCCCCAACTCTAAACAAAGACAACAGGGGGTATGGCCAAGATGGCGGCGGAGTGACATCGTCTTCTTGGGGCTCCGCTCGCCGAGGACAGAATACAGCATCTATCGGAGGCATCTGGACCCTAGGGAGGGCGCAGCAGGGTCCTCAGGGTGCGCTGAACAGCTAGGACCGAGACTGGTGACCGGAGACCCCCGACAGCAGTGGTCATCGCCCACGGAGGCCAGGAGCCTTACGCAGCAGTTGTGATCAACCGCAGGGGCCCCATGGTGGTGAGCAGTAGCAGCTTCGAGGATATCAGGAGGGCCGACCCGAGGAGCCCGCCAAAGGCAGACAGGCCTCAAGACTGCGGCACCCGTGATGGTGGAGGCTGAGGACAAAATGGCGAAGTGGGCGAGGAGGAGCGGCCTCTGCGGGGCCGGGCCCACTGCGGCCGCCGGAGTTAGCGAAGGCGGTGGAAAGGAGCAGAGATCCAGTTGTGAAGTGAGCTGGGAGGTGAGCTGCGGCATCTGCCCGGTTCCAGGAGGTTGTCTTTAAGGGTGGGCACCCACGCCCAGAGATCGCTGTGGGATGCCGCGCCAAGCACTGGTTAGCAGCTGCCACGAGACGCGGTCTACCGGCTGAATGGAGGCTGAGCAGAGGGCCCCGGAGCGTATAGCCTCGGTGGTCTGCTAAAAGAGCCCCTATCCCCTTACTTGGAAGCCCGTGGGGGGGGGGTGGGGGACATTGTGATCTGGAGCCCTGTGAGCTGCAGCCATGGCTACGCAATGGTCCAAGAAGGAAACTGGGATAAAGACCCCTCCACCAAAGACCTGTTGCAGAAAACGGGCAGGAAGAAGGTTGGCGACGTGGGGACAGATCCGGAGGTGGGACATGCTGCCGAACCGATTACAAAAGAATTCATGGAACAGCTCTTCAACTCACTCTGAGAAGACTTTGCAGGCCTGCAGCAGGAGGTGACCTCTGATGTCAAGCAGCTACGGACGGAGTTCAGCGAGGTAGACACTCTAAAATGCAACGAGGACCGGCGAGAGGAGGAGTTCGCTACCCAAGCCCGGGAGCTCATCGACCTTCCTGAGCGGAATGAGTAACTATACCTCAAGCTGGAAGATCTGGAAAATCCCTTGAGGCACTCTAATATTCGCCTCAAGGGCGTGCCACTTTGGGCAGACGGTGGCAAGCTGAAGACTGGGTCCTTCATTTCTTTAAACACCTAGTTCCTGAGCTGCGGGACAAGAAGGTCACGTTAGACCGTACCCATCGGGCAAGGCAGCCTGCCTCTGGTCCAGGCCACCACAAGATATCCTGACCTGCCTACACTCCTATCAACAGAAGGAGCTTATCATGGCTGCTGCACGTGATCGGGCAATGGTGGAATTTGAAGGTCTCCAGGTGGGGGTCTTCCAAGATCTCTCGCCGCTCACCCTACAGCGGCGCAAAGCTCTACGGCCTGTTACATCCTTCCTTTGCGAGCAAGGTGTTAGATACAGATGGAGACACCCGTTTCGCCTATCATTCGTCTGGAAAAATTAAACACATAGAGTCCAGAATATACAGGAAGTGAAGGCCGTACTCAGTGATGCCTGGACGGTGGCGGAGGAATCTGACGCGACGGAAGAAGGCCCCACTGCCGGGAGGCTCTCATGGGCAGGAAGACGCCGTGGCCCTAGGAGGGGTGCCCAGACCAAACCGTCGGAAGAGGAGCGCCAACAAGAAAGAGGCCATCCTGAGACAACTACAGAGCCGGGAGGGCTCGGAAAACAGCAGCCGTTTAAGGCAAACTGTTAGCAGTATGTTTGATCTGATCTTACTAGGATAGGACATCAGTCTTAGTGGGGGGAGCTCCACCCCATGAGAGGCGATGGCAGACTGTCGGATCCATGTACCCCTGCACATCAATGCTTACTTCTCCTGTTGGAAGAAGATGTTGACTTTCCTTATACTTTATATTTCTCTCTCACCCTCTCTTTCTTTCTCTCCTTTCCTCTGTCTCTTTTTCTACACCCACAAAATCACTGCTGCCATTCCACGGACAGGTAGGATGATTCATCGACCCTGGTGGCTGGGGGCGGCGGGAGGGGGCGAGGTGGTGGGATCACCGTGGTGAAAAAGTCGGCCCTGCTGTGGTCTTACTTGCATTTCTAGTCCGGGGGTGCGCTGGTTGCCTGGTTCATTGCCCGGGGCCCATCTTCACACATACACGCCAGACCTGCGTCATCCTGCTAGATGGACACTTTGAGAAGCTGCTGTGGAAGGAGGGGGGATGGGGTGGGGACCCGCTGGCGGGGTGTGGGTGTGCCCTGCGACTGATGGTATCCCCTGCGATAGGCAAAGTTGGCACGCATTCATGCCTCCCCACATTCTCACATGACACAACTTAAGGTAGTGATTATGAGCTTTAATCTGCGGGGACTTAACTTGCCAGCAAAGCGACGCGCCCTCCTTGCCTTGTTGAGAGATGCTAGGTGCGACATTTGCCTTTTACAGGAGGCCCACCATGTCCGGGCGGATTGGAAACGGCGAAGTTCTAAATGGTTTCACTGACAATATTTCTCTTTGGGGCTGGGGAAGAGGGTTGGAGTGGCGATTCTTTTTGCTACGCACTTTCAGGCGAAGGTAGTGGGTACTCATGTCGAGGTTGCCGGGCACCTCCTGACCTTGCGGGTGCTGCTGGGAGATTGAATACATACGATAGCCTCAGTTTAAAGCCCCAACTAACAGCAAGAGGCCTTCTTACGTGATACAGTAAGCTCTATCCGGGAGTCTCCAGATAAGGATCTCTTAATTGGAGGCGATTTTAACTTGGTTCCAGCGGCGGAACTGGACAGATCGACGCTTGGGGTGGGATACTCAGGCTCGATCTCCGACACAATGCTTCAGAGACTGGGGGAGGCAAGCCTCACGGATGCCTGGCGACACCGCTTTCCGACTGCACGGAAGTACATCTTTTTTCTGCGGCCCACCAAACATACGCCTGCTTTGATCTTTTTTGGACCTCGTCTAGGGTCACGCCGTCCACCGTGGATGTCTCTATTGGAGTAGCTTAACTCTCTGATCACTCCCCGGTAGTCTTGACGCTACTACTCCCAGTAGGCCACTACCGGCAGAACTCCTGGCGTTTAAACCGCAATTTGCTCACTCATGATGCTAATATTATTGAGTTACTCGGTGCTATCAATTCCTACCTGGAATTGAATGACGTCGGCTCCATGGGGGTCAACATCCTATGGGACGCCTTGAAGGCTGTTCTCCCTGGACACTGTATAGCCATCGCAGTGTGCCTGAATAGGGACCGTTGGGCAAAGAGGGGGGAAGTGGAGGACCAAATTAGGGAGCTAGAGGGGTTGCATCGCCGTACGGGGGCAGTCTAAATTCAGCGACCGCTTACGTAGGCGAGGAAACAACTTCCGGCGCTGGATCTCGACCATGCCGAATATGCCTTGCTTCGCACGGAGCAGCGCTACTACGAAGGCGGCAACAAGGCGGGGAGACTCCTGGCAGATGCTCTGCGGGCTCTCTATTCGGCTGAGCGCCTGGACCCTGCCGCGGCAGAGAAATATACGCGGGTGGCTCTGTTGACCCCACCTACAGCCTCTGTTGCATCCGATCTAGATGTGGATATCAGTCCTGATGAGGTTATGCGGCGCATCAAAGAACTTCTGATTGGTAAGGCCCCGGGCGAGGACGGACTCTCGGTCGACTTTTATAGAATATTTTGCTCCGGACTTCGCCCCTCTCCTGTCTCGCCTGTTCAATTCCTTTAGCTCCACTGGGAAATTGACCCCTTCGATGTCCATGGCAGAGGTAGTGGTCCTTCCCAAGCCTGGAGAGGATCCCAGCAAGTGCGCTTCATACCGCCCGATTTCCCTGCTCAACGTGGACATGAAGATTTTTTCAAGTATTTCGGCATCCCGTCTTGCTCCCCACATGCAGGGCATCGTGGACTCCGACCAATCGGGATTTATCTGGGGTCGCAACTACGGGGATGGGACTCGGCGACTATGCCACTTACTGGACAAGACGCAACTGACCCAGACACTGGCGATACTCTTCTCGGTGGATGATGAAAAGGCATTTGACAGGGTCCATTGGCCCTACCTGCAGCAGGTCCTCTGCCGATTTGGACTTGGGGAGAGGTTTGGAATTGGGTTGACTGCGTATATCATAATATTATTAACTGTAAAATTCCCTTGGTGGAGGGTATACAAACATATTTAACACTAGTAAGAAATACCCAACACAGATTTTACCTAACAAGGCTTAGACTTGGTACATTACATTACTTAACTGCATTTTCCGATAAAGAAAAGTGGTCCTATAATTTACCAAATTACCCGTGCAATGGAAATACCCCACAGTCCACATTGCATTTTTTTTAGTATTTTGTACCTTTTATAGCAATATCAGGAAAATTGTTTTAAAACCTCTTTTCCTCACCAACCGGCTCTTTGATTATAAACATGATTTTACATTTTTATGTAGCCTGGACAATAGGAAAATGGTGTGTTCTGTTATTCGCTTTATAGTAAAAGCAATCAGGAAAAGAAGAGTTAACACATCTAGATGCATTATTATATGAGAAACCTGACGAGGTTAACTAGGTCTATCTAACGATGAACTAATTTAAGAAGCAGCCTTATAAAATAAGCATATTTTTTATACATGATACATTTTATATTAAATGGCGTATATAGCTGTATATGCTTAAATAAGTGTACATATTTTAACTGTGTATTAGGATGATATTTTAACATACTCCCAGACTAATTATGTGTGCTGCCCCTAGTGAACCACTGATATACTGTAAAAATTGTATATACTAAATGTTTTATTTATTTTTCCTTTATTACTTTTAGTGTGCTTTTATGGTTGTATATTTTACACCGAATAAAGTTGATTTGACTTGACCTGAACTGCGGATATCATAATCCCCAGGCCCGTATTCGGGTCAATGGTGTAAGCTCCCGTGCCTTTCGGATCTGATGCTGGGTGTCCTCTTTCCCCCCTCCTCTTTGCGCTCTATATGGAGCCGTTCGCCGAGAGGGTCCGCCAACTCCCTACGGTCACTGGGATCCGGATGGGCGACAGGGAGCATAAGATCTCCTTGTATGCAGACAACATGCTCCTTTTAACACACCCGTTGCTCTCTCTTCCCCCTCTGCAGGCAGAGGTTGAGGCTTTTAGCGCGGTTTCTGGATTCAACCTTGACACCTTTTATTGGGAACCCAGATTTCCGCCGGCTCTCATGGGGAACGCCTACTTGAAATGGCAAGATGCAAACTGTAAACGGATCGGGGACCTATTTGATAAGTGGGGTGTCCTGGATTTCCCCAGGTTGGTGGCTCACTATGGGATCCCCAAGGAGTTGTATTGGCAGTATTTGGCGTTGCATCATTGGGTCACACAGCCTCAGATCCGTCCGCATGCAGGTCGGCTCCTCACAACATTTGAGATCTGGTACATTATTTGCACCTCCAACAAGCGTCTCCTGTCAGATATTTATGGCTTTCTCAACAAGGCAAAAACCCAGACCAAATCCCCAGCGCAGTTCCGATGGGAGGCATAGCTGAGTCGAGAGGTCTCACCCAAGAGTGGGCGGATATCGTCCACAGGGCCCGGGCATCATTGTGCAGTACCTATGGGAAAGAGATGCTCCTAAAAATTGCACATTATTGGTAGTACACCCCAGTGAGGGTTGCCCAAAGGAAGCCCTGCAGCAGCGATCTCTGTTGGCGCCACTGTGGACAGGCGGGTACACTGTCCCATATCCTCTGGCATTGCCCTAAGATTCAGGCATTTTGGGAAACTATACTGCCCGTGATTGATCAGATACTTCAGACAGAACTCCCCAGATTTCTTAGCTATATACTCCTGGGGCTCCCCAATTCTCTCACATAGCCCTATCCTGTAGGAGCAGGACGATCACTAGGGGCAGCCAAGCAGGTTCTCCTGGCAAAGTGGGGCACAACCGACATACTGACTGAATTAGATTGGCTATACAAACTGTGGGAGGTTGTAGGGATTGAAAGGATTACGGCGGGGGTCAATCACACTTTACTTCGATTCGATAAGACCTGGGGGTCTAAAGTGGCATACATATCTTCAGAGTTTATAGCCCTTACCTGCCCTCGTTATCTCCAAGTCCTGCGATTCCCCTCAGCCCCCCCAAAGGACCCGCCACCCCCTGGAAATCCACCCTAGTTCCCTACCATGTCATACCATGTGGGTGGATATCTGGCCTCTATCTTCTCTGTTTCTCTCAGTTAACCCTCTGCTTTACTTAATTTCCTCTTTGCTTTCTTCTCTCTCTTTAATAAAGTTGGAATTTGAATAAGCCTTTTCCCACCGGTCAGTGGTTGTAAGAGGGTGTAATGTCACCGATTGCAACATATTCAATAAAAAAGATTTAAACCACAAATAAAGACAACTGTGGTAAAATTTGGCAGTTAAAGGCAAAAACAGTACTTGCCATTATTTCGCAAGATGGTCATTTTATGTTTCTTGGGCTTGCATTCAAGACATCTGCAAGGCTTACAAAATGAGCCTAACAACTGTCGAAGACTGTCTGAACCTGTCTCGTGCTCCAAGGAACAAAGTGGGTACTGGGTCTTAATCAAGGTGCTCGAGTTTGATTACCACTTATATCCACAGCCAACCTACACTAGACACGGATTAATCAGTACAATGAATAGCTCTTTGGCACTTCGACGCCAAGGATAGCGCGGCTAGCAGTCAAAGACTTTCTCAGGCAGGTGGAGTGTGGTTAGAGACTAGGAAGTCAACAAGTTAAATGCAGCACACTTTGAGTGCTCATCAGGACCAATGTAGATTACGAGTGAGTCAATGTAATTGGGGCTCCTTGGCATTAAAATCAAATGAGTAGTGTTTCAATGCTCCCAAACCTGAGAGAGCTAAGCGGTCTGTGGGTGGGGAACACTGCAGCTAGCTGAACATGCCAGATAAAGCCATGCTACAAGCTACGAAATTCCAAGCTGATACTTACCATTTAAGATTGTTGCTCCATCATGTTCATGGTGGGTCAATGCCTGCCAGAACCGCAACATACTTTTTGGATTCCTGGGCCTATGTGGCTCAGACGTTCCCACACGATCATGAGGCAAGCCAGTGGACCTGTCTCGGAGGGCGCAGTAGGCAGGGCAAGAACCAGCAATCATGCAGACCTCTTTGCACATTCCATGACTGCAGAGCTGAAGGACATACCTAGACACAAAAGATCTGCAGAAAACGAACCCCTGTAGTTAGGATTAAAAGGAACAGCAGGGATCAAGACCACCACAAAGAAGGAGAAGTAGAATATTGTGCCTCAAACTGCTTCTCCACACAGAATGCAATGGCCCGCAAATATCTGGTGAGACCAGATAAATGCCAGAAAGGGTGGAAAGAGAAAGGGCAGGAAGAGGAGCAATTTGTAATAGTGATAAAAGGGCAGAAAGAGGAGCAATTTGTAATAGTGATAAACAATCAAAGTACCCAAAGAGTAATTGGTATAGCTGGCTCAAGTACAGTAACATCTGTGTTTGGATCTAAAGAAAGAAGCCTAAGTAAAACTGCAACAATATGAGCCCAAGGAAATTGGAGATTCACATACAGCTGGGGAGAACAGACCTTGGGTCTGCCAGAATCATACCATCTTTAAGATCGTATTTCCAGGTCATGGAAAGGGAAAGAAAGACCAGTCTCATAGTAGGAGGGAATTACCAAATTCTAAAAGAAGAAAATACGGTCTCAGCACTAAAAAGTTCTGGGGTGGAGAAATGAACATGCAGCTCAAGGTGCTAAATGAAGCACCAGGTAATGGCAATAAGAATAGTTCTGGCATAGCACGGGCTGTAGGGACAGATAATTCCCTCAGAGACATTGTGTAAAACACATACAGTGACAGGGATTGGAGTGATCAGGTTACCCTGGAAAATACACTTGTGATTTTTACCTCATTGAAAGATCATGAAATAGTAATTGAGCAACACAAAAGGCCCCCCGGTGCAGAACCACCTAGTACGAACATATAACACAATAATCTTAAGCTTTAAGTAGGGGCTTTCCCACTAACAATACCCTAGCGACCATGCTGGCAAACCTTAAAAAAAAGTTATTAAATCTTTTTATTGAAATCAGGTGTGACATATAGACAACAATCATTACAACTACATATTATCATAGTGATACTGCAAGAAAGAGCCTGAGGAGGTGTACCTCCCATAAGCAACATCAGCCATATTTATTACAGTTGCAGTGTGCTTAGACGTTGTGCGATGGTATCATCCTTGGACAACGGGGGTTTGCAGATCCCACCCCTATATGTGTTCCAGATCTGTGTCCACTTTCTGGGGCCCCCTCTAGCCACATAAATTGTTTTCTCAGTGACCATGCACCAGTCCATTTCTTTGTTACAATCCACTAATCTGGGTGGTTCCTGGGCCTTCCAAAGCCTTACTATGTTACTTTTCGCTACCATCAGCCCCAAGGTAACCCACAAGCGCACTTTAGCAGTAAGGTTCGTTGGCCCCCAAGCGTTCAGAAGAGCTAGTTTTATATTTCCATACATTTTTTGGCCCAATTCCCGCCCAATATCTTTGAATAACCGTGCATTTCCAAATCATATGTATGAATATGCCTGCCTGTCCACAACGTCGAGTGCAAGTCTCATCAGAGCTATACCCCATTTGGACCAGGACTGAGCTGGCAAGGTACGATCTATGCAGGTTCTTGAGCTGCTTTAAACGCAACCTAGAAGAGATGGCCACCTCGCGAGGAGAAGCCACCGCCGCTAACCATTTATCATCGTCCAGACCAGCCACATCATGGTCCCACTTAGCACGCAGATGGTCCAGTGGGTCTGGCAAGTTATTAATCAGCTTTTTATAAATGAGTGATATGGCTTTTTCCGGCAGGTCCCCATCTAGCACTTCCAATAAGGAGGATTCAGGGAGTGGTTCTCCTCTGGGGTGTTTTGCAAGTAGAGCATGCCTTATTTCAGTTATCTAAATTGTTTGGAGCACGCCATTTCATAGTCTTGTTGCAGCTGGTCAAACGTGACCACATACCCGGATCTCCACAAGTCTCCCACCCTGGAGATTCCAAAAAGATTCCACCCACCAAAGCCCTTCGAGCAAATCAAGCATCCTAATTGGTCGCATTGCCAGAGCGGCATGGCCTTCGTGATCCTGCCTTCCAACCCCAGGCTTTGCAAGGCAGTCTTCCATATTCGCACAGGATGCCCAGTGGGACCCGTCAAGTTGAGGCCCAGCGCGCGCATAGATTGCTCCCTCGAAACTCCCACCAGGCAGCAACCATTTGTCAATCTGAAAGGCTGGATCACCCTGGGGTCTGTACATGCATTGATTGGTAGCTGCAAGGTGAGAGGCCCAATAATAGCGCTTTACATCTGGTAACCCGATTTCCCCATCAAACCATTCCCGTGTGAGTTTATGGAGAGCTATGCACAGGGGCCTACTCTCCCAGAGCAGGTCTCTCAGGAGGCTGTCGATTTCTTTGAAATACAAGGGGCTGACACAGTTTGGGGTGTTTTGCAGGACGTAAAGAA
The DNA here is from genome assembly GCF_964261635.1 of Lissotriton helveticus. NCBI lineage: Eukaryota > Metazoa > Chordata > Amphibia > Caudata > Salamandridae > Lissotriton > Lissotriton helveticus. The sequence goes on along the minus strand of NC_136063.1, from coordinate 1,686,857,143 downwards.
GGTGGGGAAGGGACATCATCTTAAAGAGGGCAACACGACCTAGTAGAGAGAGGGGGAGCGTCTTCCATTGCCGGACGTCTGATTTGAGACGTGTCAAAGGTGGTAGGAGATTTAGTTCATAGAATCTGGTGGGATCCTTGGAGACCCTAATCCCTAGGTACTTGAAACTGTCGACTGCTTCGACCAGTGGTAGACCGTGCGGGAACGGAGACAGCCTCCCGCTAAGGACGTAGATCACCGATTTGGACCAGTTGATCCTGTAGCCGGCAAAATCCCCGAAGACCGGAAAGATGTCGAGAATCGAGTTGAGGGAAGCAGCCGGAAGAAGCCAAGTAGAGCAAGATGTCATCTGCATACATTGAAAAGCGATCTTCCCATCCCGGAGACCATTTAAGGCCTCTGATGACTGGTTCGGTACGGATCCACATAGCCAGTGGGTCAGCGTCAGGGCGAAGAGAAGCAGGGACAAAGGGCATCCCTTTCTGATGCCCTGGCTAAGAGCAAAGGTGGAGGAAGTCCTATTATTGACTACTACCCGGGCCAGAGGTTTATGGTAGAGAAGCCGAACCCATCCAATGAATTCCGGTCCCATTCCCAATTTACGAAGCACGGCAAATATAAAGGGCCATTAAATGCTCTAAAAGGCAGCAGCGACGTCCAGTGACACTACTACTGCATCCTCCTCTATCTTTTCTGCTCGACCGAGCACGCCAGGAAGTCGGGGCAGGGTGAGGGCGGTGTTTCTTGCAAGCATGAACCCTGACTGGTCCGGATGGACCAGGTGGGTAATGACCCGCAGCAGTCGGGAGGCCAGAATTTTCGCCAAGATCTTAGCTTCTCCATTCAACAGCAACATTGGTCTGTAAGAGGAGCATTTATGCTTTGGCTTGCCCTCTTTGTGAATAACAACGATGTTAGCTAGACGTTGGTCAACCGGTAGTAGTCCTGTTCTTTGCTTGTCAAAAACATGTTAGTAAGATACGGTGCGATTTTACTTGAATTGAGTTTAAATAGCTCTATTGGTAATCCATTAGGGCCCGTCGCTTTCCCACCCCGCAAGTCGTCGATAGCTTTCCCCACCTCACTGTCCGTAATTTCTAGATCAAGTTCAAGGCGTTCTTCCTCAGTAAGAGAAGGCAGTGAGATGTCCCTCAAGAAGTGCAGAGTTTGCGCTGTGTAAATGAACCAATATTATTGCCCAAATGCATCTGCTACATCTTGAGGGGCTGTTAGGAGGGTGTCGAAGTTAATCTCGATCTCAACCACCACCCAGTGTACCGGCTCCCATCTGTCTAACCAAGCCAGCAACCGACCTGCTTTATCGCCGACATCGTATATTCTGCCAAGTGTGGCTCTATGATACAGTTTGGCGGCTTCTGTTCCAAGGTCAGCGTACTCTTTAGTTTTAATGCAGAGTTGCTGATGTGTCTCACCCTCCTCCCGCTGTCTCAGCATCTCCTCCAGTTGCAAGATTTCCCACTCCAGTCGGGTCAGTGCACCGCACTTCTCCTTCCGCAAGCCCGTTATTTGTGACAAGACTACCCTCCGGATAACGGTTTTATAAGCCTCCCATAGCACCACTGGTGACTCAACCGATCCTTCATTGTACTGGAAATATAGTTCAGAGTCGCTCAATAACTTGTCACTGACTTGGGGATTCTTGAGGTGCCAGGGATTAATCAGGGCCTTGCGGCCTACCATAGGTTCCCCAACCTCCAACCAACAAAGTATCGGAGAATGATCAGAGATGCCTCTGCATAATGGAAAACGTACTGGTCGAGGTTAAAAGCAGTTGAAAGACCTAATGCAAGATTGGATCAAACATATCACAGCGTTTAACGTCCAACCCACCATCGTAGACTCAGCGAAATCACTAGGAATCACTCTAGACAGTAACCTCAACATGCAAAAACATATCAGCAATGCTACAAAAGGAGCCAATTTCCAGATAAACACATTGAGGAAATTGAAACCCTTCCTACCTCACAATGAATTCAAACAGGCAGTACAAGCTCTGGTTATACCCAGAGTTGTATACGGATGTGTCTCTCTTTGTTGCCTTCGCAAAACATCAACTGCACCACTCAGAGCATCAATCAACGCCGCATCAAGACTCATAACTGGATCTAAACGTACCTCCCACATCTACCCGGACCTTCAATCCTTGTACTGGCTACCCCTGGAGGTGAGAATTCAGCTGAAAATTGCCTGCATGACACACAGAGCCAGCTATCTGGCACAGAAATTGACGAACTCGGGTGGGTCCAGATCCTCAAGAAGTGCGGCAAAACTACTTTTGAAACCACAAAAATTCCATAAGAAAAAAATGTATAACAGACCCTTCTCTGGGATGGCACCCAGAATTTGGAACAAGTTCACATGATTATAATCTACTGAAACCCAGTGTCTAAACACTCATGTGCCCCCACCCCTAAGACACTTTCGTTTTTGATGTTACACCTATTTATGCTGTTTATACTATATGCCTTGTACACATGTCTTGATTTGCTCCAATTTTCGGTATTAGTAACATTTACTGTCTGTACAGCGCTCTGATATCCGCGAGGATCTTGTTCGCGCTCTATAAAACCTTCTAAATAAATAAGATGGGAATCGGTAATAGGTCCAAGAGGCATGTTATATATTTGAGAAGAAAATAGATGAAAATACACAAGAAATTTCCCATATCAGGTCTCAGGAAAAGTTAATTCTGCAAAGTCTAAAGAGAATTGAAAACCATTTGAGAACGATTATTTTAAGACTATTAAAAGTACCAGGAGGGAATAATATTTAATGTTTTGTAATAGGTCTTCTCAGGGGGCGATTCTCAAAAGTGACCCAACAAAGGGACATGGCCTGAAGTTAGCCAAGATGGCCGTGGTACAATGTGGTTCGAGAAAGCAGGAACCTGATCCCTCGAATATTCATTCCAGAATCCAACATGCACCAAAAATGAACATGAGGAGGAGAGGAGGCACCAAGAGAGAGTGGTGAACTGAAAAAGTAGCGGTTTTTGGAATAGTGATGTGCCCGAATAAGAAGCGGCCTCAGTGGGAGAAACATGTGGGCCTGCGGCCATGCTCCTGCCCCTCATTTAGAGGAAGTGGGGCACCAGACATCAAGAATGGGTGGGGAAGGGGGTGGATCACTCATGTGACACAGAGTTTAAGTGGAAACAGCGGCACTTCAGTCATGAAGAGAGGATGGTGCTCCCCTTTCCAGGCAGGGGAAACAAGCTGTACAAATACACTGTACTATGAATAGGCACATCGGATGCCTCCCCTGCGATGACAGACTGCCCAGAAAAACATGGAACCGTCTCTGAAACACATTATGAAAGAAATAAAAGATTTGAAACACAAACTGGAACCCAAACAGGCTCTGAGCATGGAGGTTAATCTCTTTAGGATGAACTTTAGGAAGATGAATGAAAGGGTCTTGGACACAAAACAGTCACTGGCCTCAGTGAAAAAAGAAACCAAGGCATTATTAAAAATAGTCAATTGACTTCAGAAAGAAAACAAGATAATGCAAGTGAAACTTGAAGATTATGAGGGACTCTCACTGTGCCCAGTGTTGAACTACCCTTGGAGGACTTTTCCCTACAAGCTGTCAAGCTGAAGGGCCTTTCAAAATTATTTTCGAGTGAGCTTGTCCACAAAGCCCTGATTTCACCTCTGAGGCCTGGGGCTTCATCACAGATGATAATAACTCAAATAGTCAAATATCGAGACAGATGTACTCCTTCAGGCAGCCCAAAGTCAGGAACTATTGCAGTATGACAATGGGTAAATAAGAATATTTCCAGACTTTATTCCGAAGTTCCATAGACTGCAGTTTTGAAGAGGTTAAGAGAGTGTTGGCAAAAAAAGACATTAAATATATGATGCTGCTGCCTGTGGAACTGCATATCAAAGAGGGAAAGACTTGGAATTGCATTATGCTTTATTAAGCCTGGGAATGGAGGCCAGCTGAGAGGAGGCCAGCAATGCTAACACAGAAAAAAGAGTGCCTCCCTTAAAGACAGATCACAGGAAATGTGAGCAATCACCACAGAAACCAATCATGTCCCCTGAGGGGGGAGGTCAAAAAAGAAAAGAACAGACCAGGCAGCCAATGGATTGAGGAGGGTTGGTGAGACAAAGTATGTGGGAGGACCTCCTCTAAGACCTAGTGGAGCGAATAAGTATGATGTGATTATCGAGCGGGATGAGAGAGTCGGAGATGATCCATTAAAGCCAGACAATGTAAGCTACCATGAGAAGATGAGAACGTCTGGAAGTGCATACCGACATTGATTGCATATTGGGAGGAGGTAGAGAGGACATAGGAACAGATCAATAGAGACCTAGCAGGTTAACACATACTCAGGGGGCAACAGACTCTCACCAAGTTTGAAGCTTACAATCCAGGGCAAAGGTAAGGTGGGACCTGAGGGGGGACGATTGATGGACACGTTTTTTGCATGTTAAGTCACCACATACACAACCTGGGACCCTAACTGCTGCAGGGGAATGTACCAGGAGGCAGGTGAAGACTAATGGAGACCACAAACTGACGTCTAGAGTTCAATAAGAACAGGAACAAAAACCTTGGTGTGCCCTTCTTTATTTGCTGTCCTGGAATGTCAAAGGCCTGGGCAGCAAAATTAAATAAGGGAACATTTCTCAATATCTAAAAAGACATGGACAAGATCTGGTTATGCTTCCAGAGACACACCTTAGGGGTTATTACTCCAAGTCTCTAGAGAGGGGAGGATACAAAGTACTGGCTCACTCCGGATACAATGCCATACTTAAGTAGAGTAGGGATTCTGACCCCCCCAAAAGAAAACAACACTGTCTATCCCGCAACAGACACTGATAGATGCTCAGGGGAGGTATGCAACACAGATGGGACACTAGAATGGATTCATATAGAACCTCGGCCCTGCCGATATAACGCCCAAACTTTACTCCACAGGCCTTGATGCACTTGGCTCTTTACTGTTATAAATGCCGGAGAGTATACTCTTAATGGGCTGCTATTATTACTGAGTGCTACAAAAGGATATCTGCAGGAAAATCCTGATCCAATAGGACTAATTGACATGGGGTGGGCACAGAAACCACTAGATAGGCAGTCCTCCTATTCTGGTGCACATAATAACTCGGTCATGAATAGACTACTTTTTCACACACCAACCCCATATAGGCAGATTCCAGGGCGGATATTCCGCGCCCAAGGGATCATAATCACTCACCATTATGAGCTATGAGGAAAGGCAAGGAGCTCATGAGAAGCTTAACCCCTTGCACGCTGATCACGAGCTGGGCTCGTCATGAGGTAGCCTCCTGCTACGCTGATGACGAGCCCAGCTCGTCACGTAACATGCGGTTTCGCAAAAATCAGCGTACGAGCGGAATTCCGCCCGCACGCATGCGGTTAAAAATAGGGAGCTGGCCCCCAAGTTGCGGCCAGGCATAGATTTAAACAAAACATCACTGCAGTACAATCACACGTCACCTTTTAGATGGACTACAAGACAGTCATTAGGGGGCAGCCCATCTCACTGATAATGTGGGGCAAAATAAAGAAAAGTGAACAAGACGCACACATGGCATACATCCTTCAATTTGAAACAGACTATTCCTCATCGGAGGCAGAAACCTAGGTTCGACAGATCAAGGGTTGAAAATCCAAGGCAATACACTGGTGGCAGCAACCTTTGTTTAATACCATCAATCCCTGTTCAAGTCCACTAATTCAAAATTCTCAGAGGAGGTGCAGGAATTCCTAAAAGACAAATAGCCAGATTCTCGCAAGTAGACTGGCTTACCTTGGAGGCAGACGAAAGGGTAGACTAAATTGCTGTGGTGATTAGAGTCCTACAATCAGGCAAAGCACAAGAGCCAAACAGCTTACCCGTTGAGCTCTATAGAAGCATGGCCAGCAAACTCTCAGCCCATATCTCATGAATGTTTTTTTTAGATCAACACGCTGGGCCAATTGCCATACATCCAATGCCTTGCCACAATAGTGGCAATATTGAAACAAAGCAAACAGCCTGATGATTGTGCCTCGTACAGGCTCATATCTTTGCTTAATGCAGAGGTCAAAATTCTTGCAAAGGTGATGACAACGTGGCTGAGGAAGGTAATTTCCACCAATTAACATCATGAAAGGTCAGGCTTTATTCCCAACAGGAATTCAACCAGAGGAAAGCTGTATTGATGTATGTGATAAAAAAAAGTGTCGGAGCTGACAGTGGTGTTATAATTAGATGCTACCAATGAGTTTAAAACCCTGGAGTGAAACTTCTCACTTTCCCTCAGGGTACGCCAGGAAAAATTCCTGCAGTGTTGACATCTTTCAGGAACATGGTTCTTAGGACGGCAGATGATGCAGACATCAGGAGGGTCTGACTTGGCCTTCTTCCATTCAAAGGCAGGATACTTTACAAATAAAGGTGCCATTATTTGACCAATGACAAAAAAGTTCTGCCCGAAAAAGACAGAAAAACACTGGGACAGATGAAATCCATCGAGTTAATCAGTAGTCAAAAATTTATTAGAGATTTTTAATGAAAAAAGCCAAAATGACTGAGCTTAGTGCTCCATGAATATGTCACCAGGATCAGGAAAAAAGAACTGAAGCAACAGCAACCTGCTGGGCATGATGGGATACTGGTGGTCTCTGGGCCTATAACCCCTTGCACGCCGCGGTGGGCGTGTCTGTGTCGGACGGCCACCAGCCGTCCGATCTGCGCACGCGTGGGATTTCGCCGCACCTCGTCTAAATCCCGGCCGCGCCCAAGGGATTAAAGGCACAGATGCTATTTTGGCATTCACATAATGGCAGCCTATAGGGTTACCCTGTCATCTTTTGCTTCATCTTTCTCCTTTTAAAAAGGGTTTGTGAAAGAGAGTTAAATGTTCTATTAAAGTATTTGGCCTGAAATATATATACATTGGTATTTATTATCCTTTTTAGGTCTCGCCTCCGCAGCGCGCATGTGCTGCATAGGCATAGGCAAAAAGACCTTTGCCGTAGATTTGGCTTTTCAGCCAAAGACGTGCACGCGTTTCATTGCCTTCAATGGCAACGAGTGGACGTGTGGAGATTCACTTGCGGGTGCGAGCGCCACCATATGGTAGAAATTATCGCTCCCGCAAGTGAATATTGCCTCTCTCCCCTCCCCCTGCTGCAGCGTGAGGCTCGCTCACGCCCTTGTGCTTGTTATATAAAGCGCTTACTACCTCCGATGAGGAAATAATACAAATGCAAATTTGTTTGATTAGAGTGACAAGAAAGTCAAGCAATCACTACATGACAAACAGTTTACCGACTTCTCAGACCACTGACAAGAGCTCAATCAAACAGGCATATTAAGGGCGCCAGCAATGGGTCCAGCAAACCTAGCACATATTAAGGAAATAGTAAAAGGACCCGTAAAACCACTCATTATAGGCTTAAGTTGTAAGACTACAAGGGTCAGCATTAATAAGAGCGTTGTGCTTGTACTGATTACAATACGAACAATGTTTGCAAAACAAGTGAATTCTAAAGCCTCTTACAGGAGAGGAGAAGATCCCTACGTGCTGAAAGGGCTACTACAAATTAACAAACGCATGGCCATATATGTCAACATAAAATTGATCGATACAAAAGACTTATGCACACTATTATTACTTTGCTAGAACCTGCTTCTTTTGTCTTATATAAAGCAAATATTTTTGTGAACTCTAATATGTACAGTGATAAAGAACACCTTTTAAAATGGCTGCCTGGCAGTAAGCGGCGTGGGTTGTCCTCGTTCTCTTGCCTTGTGCAATTGTCAGCGTGCTGCTCACTAGCTTCTCTCTCCGAGGTCTTCATCCCTCCTTAAACCAACCTATCTCGAGTGAATTACACCCGACCAATGTGCACAGTTGCAAACTCAGTTGAGTTTATTTTCAAATTTTAAACCATATCAGATTTTCATTAATATCAACATAACATCTCAATTCAATACATTGAACATAACAATAATTGTTATTAAGACATAACAGTTCTCTTTAAGCTCAGAACAATACAGCGTACATAACACTACAGATCATTTTCACATGAAACACTTAAGAAGCCCGATGCATTTCGAGCCCTATGAGGCTCTTCCTCCGGGGCCTGAAATCTGAACAAATGTAAAAAAACAGCGTTACATTTTTAGGGACCACTTCTGAGTTAGAATCAAGAAAAAACGAAAACAAAGTGTTGAACTTAGTGCTCCGCCACCATCTCCCCGTGTGAAAATAATGTGAGGCTTACCCTCTCCTTCTAAGACTGAATGAAGGAACCTAAATGGTAAAAAACGTAACATGAACTCTCAAAAACCCTGTACCAAGGGGCTGTTCTCAAAACACCCACAAACCTCGTCTATTTAACAACTAAACTTACCCTCGTGAAGGCGCATCGCCGCAACCGTTTCTACAAAGAAAAATGAACCAAGGTCAATATTCCCGAACACCTTAAAACCTTGAATAAAGAAGCCATCCGAAACCAGTTCTCCGAACTACGTACCTAGTTGAAAAACGCTGTCCGTAAATAATATCACTCTTGGCTGTTGCCAGACGGTCAAAAGACTATGTCAAAACCTCGCGCTTAAGTCTCCACGTCATTTGCGCGCCTCCCAATGAAAGCCGCTATACTGCCTCAGACGTCACTCCAACAACTAGAGCGGGCCGCTCTCTCTAAAAGCGGTATTACTTCCTGAACAAAACGCCTCACTATAGACCACGTGATGCCGGCTGGGCCAATACAATGTCGCTAATCTCATAACTAGATCCAAGCACGCTCGAAGGTACACGGCGCGTGTTAAATGAAAAATGTGACACATGCAGTGAACAAAAATCAAGAAAGAAAAACCAACGGAATAGGCAGGGTAAAATCAGAAGGAAACGATCATTCTGTACAATTATTTTCAACCATCATTACATTGCATAGAACACATGGTGCATAAGATTACAGACAATTTTTACAAGAAGCATGAAAAATCTATTTTTTCATTTAACCCTTTCGGATCTTGAGTCCCCAACTTTTTTATCCAGAAAATTTCTCTCTGTAACAGAGATCTGGTTAAGTCTGTACCCTCAAACTTCTCCACCCTTTCTAGGACAGAAAACTGCAGCTGAGCTATGCTGTGTTTAGCCTCCTGCCAGTGTACTGCTAAAGGGCTTTTCATACTTTTATTTCTGATGGTACTTTTATGTTCAGAAATCCTGACTTTTATTTTTCGCTCAGTTTTACCCACATAAAGTTTCCCACATGGACACTTTATGTAGTAGATCAAAACATTAGAGTTACAATCAGCATTGAAAAATAATGGAATGTTTTGGCCTGTTTGAGGATGATGTATAAACGTGCCCGTGATGGCATTATTACAATGGACACTGGCAGGAGGCTAAACACAGCATAGCTCAGCTGCAGTTTTCTGTCCTAGAAAGGGTGGAGAAGTTTGAGGGTACAGACTTAACCAGATCTCTGTTACAGAGAGAAATTTTCTGGATAAAAAAGTTGGGGACTCAAGATCCGAAAGGGTTAAATGAAAAAATAGATTTTTCATGCTTCTTGTAAAAATTGTCTGTAATCTTATGCACCATGTGTTCTATGCAATGTAATGATGGTTGAAAATAATTGTACAGAATGATCGTTTCCTTCTGATTTTACCCTGCCTATTCCGTTGGTTTTTCTTTATTTATTTTTGTTCACTGCATGTGTCACATTTTTCATTTAACACGCGCCGTGTACCTTCGAGCGTGCTTGGATCTAGTTATGAGATTAGCGACATTGTATTGGCCCAGCCGGCATCACGTGGTCTATAGTGAGGCGTTTTGTTCAGGAAGTAATACCGCTTTTAGAGAGAGCGGCCCGCTCTAGTTGTTGGAGTGACGTCTGAGGCAGTATAGCGGCTTTCATTGGGAGGCGCGCAAATGACGTGGAGACTTAAGCGCGAGGTTTTGACATAGTCTTTTGACCGTCTGGCAACAGCCAAGAGTGATATTATTTACGGACAGCGTTTTTCAACTAGGTACGTAGTTCGGAGAACTGGTTTCGGATGGCTTCTTTATTCAAGGTTTTAAGGTGTTCGGGAATATTGACCTTGGTTCATTTTTCTTTGTAGAAACGGTTGCGGCGATGCGCCTTCACGAGGGTAAGTTTAGTTGTTAAATAGACGAGGTTTGTGGGTGTTTTGAGAACAGCCCCTTGGTACAGGGTTTTTGAGAGTTCATGTTACGTTTTTTACCATTTAGGTTCCTTCATTCAGTCTTAGAAGGAGAGGGTAAGCCTCACATTATTTTCACACGGGGAGATGGTGGTGGAGCACTAAGTTCAACACTTTGTTTTCGTTTTTTCTTGATTCTAACTCAGAAGTGGTCCCTAAAAATGTAACGCTGTTTTTTTACATTTGTTCAGATTTCAGGCCCCGGAGGAAGAGCCTCATAGGGCTCGAAATGCATCGGGCTTCTTAAGTGTTTCATGTGAAAATGATCTGTAGTGTTATGTACGCTGTATTGTTCTGAGCTTAAAGAGAACTGTTATGTCTTAATAACAATTATTGTTATGTTCAATGTATTGAATTGAGATGTTATGTTGATATTAATGAAAATCTGATATGGTTTAAAATTTGAAAATAAACTCAACTGAGTTTGCAACTGTGCACATTGGTCGGGTGTAATTCACTCGAGATAGGTTGGTTTAAGTGAGGGCACGTGAGGGCAAACGTGCCACCAATGTAGCACGCACAGATTATTTACTACAAAAAGATTTAGAAAACGGCAAAAATAGGTGTGCTTCTCCTATCTAAATTCACTTCATCCCTCCTTCTCACCAAGGCCCAGAGCATGGGCTATGGTCGCACCATTGGCACTTGTACCCGTCAGGTAAGACTCTTGTCTATAGGGAGGTGAATGAGGAGTTAGAGGTAGTTAGGTGCAGGGGAGGCCCCTTTCTTGCCTGTCAACTCTCCCCACACCTTCTGTAGCATGTCATTATATGCTATTTGAGTCTTGCTTCTTTCCCCGACTCTGCTTCTTCATTTTACCTTACAACTCTGTTTCTGTCATCACCCATCCCACGGTTTTGCCAGAGAAGCGAGAGCTAAAACGATGGTCATCTATAACAGTTACATGGCCCAAAAGTAACAAATTTGCCGCAACTTGTTTTTTTTGTCTTTGGACCCTATTTCTGTTCTTTCAGCTCTGATTTGGGAGACCAGTCTGTTGCTTGCCTTTTTCTGATTTGATTCTTTTGAGCCCCTCTAATTTAGATGATTGTGCCCCTCCTTCCCCAAACTATGGTTATACTATTTTCCAAAAGATGAATTTGTACATGCTTAATCGGACTTCAGAATATTCACAGCACAGGCTTGCTTGAATCCTGATGGAGCAGTGAGCAAGGGACTCATGTCTGAGTATACCCTGCCACACCTATAGTGGCCAAAAACGATTCAGAAAAGGGGGTGGTGATGAACAGAGTGTCTGAATTAAGCAGACCACTCTTACCCAGTCCAAAGATCAGGGCTTGATCCATCACCGTTATTTAGCTCACTGCCCCATCCCAGCTCAGAACCTGGCTATATGCAAATTAGTCTGTCCCTGGCCCAGTGCAAAGTAACACACATCAATTAATATTTCGGTCCACGCAGCAGTGAGACTAGAGCTAAACATGCCCACCCAAGAGACATATGTTAGATGGACCATGATATTATTAGTCATTGATACCGGGTAGGAAATAAAGAATAGAACAAAAGGAAAATGCCACTTACCCATTAGTTCACATTTATGTAGAGGCTCGAATGGTGGACCCATTAGCCTGGTAAGGACAATATTAAGATTCCACGCTGGTGCAAGTCTTGGAGGGTTAACTCTTTTGAGACCTTCCATGAAAGATTTCATAGTGGGCACTCAGAAAAGAAACAGGTGTTGTCTGTTTTGAAGTTAAGCATCTATTGCAGCGAGATGTAAGTGTAACGACGTATACGCTAAATTTGACCGTTGTAAATGTAGCAGATAAATTATATTTTGTGTAGAAGCATCAAGCGGATTGACGTGTTGTTTTTACAATAAATAACAAACCGCTTCCATTTTGCTGCATAACAAGCTCTTGTAGTAGGTCTTCTAGCCTCTTTAATATTATTCATACAATCTGGTGGAAGATTTAGATAACCAAACTATGACTTCAGGTGCCAGATCGCAAGTTTGAGAGGTTTGGGAGTTGATGTCTCATCTCTCCATGGCTCTGCGTGAGGAGACTGAATGCGAGGTGTCGTTTTTGATGAGGAACTACTGATAGTTTCAGGAGGGTAGTGAACCAAGGTTGGCGAGCCCAAGTGGGAGCTACTAGGATTAGTGTGAGGGATGTTTGCCTGAGCTTCCGAACCACTAGTGGAATGAGTGGAAGAGGCGGAAAAACTTAAGCAAATATCTCTGACCAGTTCACCCATAGAGCATTGCTCTTGGATGCCCTTGGACGGGTGGGGATACCTGGAGGCGAAGTTTGGGCATTTTGCCTTTTGGTGTGTGGCGAACATATCTATGTCTGGAAAGCCCCACATCTGAAAAAAAGGGGAGGAGAACTTGAGGGTGAAGTTCCCATTCATGAATTTGTTGTCTCGGTCTGCTGGGGAGATCTGCAATCTGATTGTCCACTCCTGGAAGAAGTTCCGCTAGGAGATAAATCTTGAGATGAATGGCCCATTTCCAAATGTCTTGTGCTAGGTGTGACAGTTGCAGAGAGTGTGTTCCTCCCTGTTTCTGTATGTAATACATTGCTGTCATGTTGTCTGTGCGTATCAGGACAACTTTGCCTATAAGGTGAGTTTGGAAGGCTTTGACCACTAAAAATAGTGCTAACAGTTCTAGATAATTGATGTGGAGAAGCTTTTTCTTTTGACTCCACAAAACTTGAATTGTGTGAATTTGGAGATGAGCTCCCCAACCAGTGAGTGATGCATCTGCTGTTAGCACTGTCTGTGGAATTGGGTCGATGGAAGGTCGCCCTTTTGTAAGGTTGTGTGGATTCCACCAATGCAGAGAGCAATGAGTGCGGCCGTCCACCAACACCAGATCTGTTAATAGACCGTGAGACTGATTCCACTGACGTGCTAAGCATTCTTGAAGGGGACACATTTGCAGTCTTGCATAAGGAACTATCATGATGCAAAATGCCACCATTTCTAGTAGTTGCATGAATACTCGAGCTGGTAGTGAGTGATTGGGTTGAAATTTGGAGATGAGAGCTTGAATATTGTGAATTCTGGTTGGATTGGGATAGGCTAAAGCTTTTTGTGTATCCAGAGTGGCTCCTAGATATGCTTGTGTATTGGTGGGCTGAAGATGGGATTTTGTCAGATTGATTGTAATTCAGAGGTTGTGCAGTAATCGTACTGTTGTTTGGTGTACTGTAGACACTTTGAGAGAGTGCTGGCTTTGATAAGTCAGGTGTCTAAATATAGGAAGATGCGAACCTGTTGTCTTTGCAGATGCACAGAGACCACTGCTAGGCATTTGCTAAATACTCTATTTACTCAGAATGGAAGAACCTTAAATTGATAATTTTGCCCCACTATTACAAACGTGAGTTATATGCGATGAGCGGGATGTATTGGAATATGGAAGTACACGTCCCTTGAGTCCAGAATTTTTTGCAAACCATAGCAGTCGCACACGGTCCCCTTAGGGGTTGAATATATACTGATAGCCTTAGACTTGACTTGGCTCAAGCTACATGATTGCCACCGTTAATCAATAGTAAAAACACCCATTTCTGGGCCCGATCTAAGTAGATCAACTGGATACTAGTTGGTGCTCACTATGGCACAGGAGAATAGAGGGTGAAATTTATTTTTTTTAATATTTTTTTTATTTTAACAGTAAGACAAGAGTAGGCAATACAAACATCAGGTGTTTCGCAGTGAAATACAGAACAGGGCCAGGCGGGGGAAATATACAAAAAATAATCACTGTAGGAAGTAAAAGGCCCATCACGGGTACACATAACGGAAAAAGGAAATAAGCAATCTATTAATCAATCAAAAGCAATCCCACCCGCGCGACCTCGTCCACAATGTTACAGGATAATTAAGCCAGCGAAGACACCCGGACAATAAAGGATTAGTGAAAAATAAACAGCCCATCTCTCGTAGAAGGAAAAAGAAAGACAAAAGGGGCCATAGAACAAAAGAAGGCAAAATAAAAAACCCCACCCCTAAACCCCCACCCTGCACCCCTGCAATGGCTACGGCCTAACCCCACTAGCAGCGTGCCTGTCGCCCAAGAACTACCCTAAAGGAAGGGAAAAGAGAAAGCGGAGGAGGAGAAAGCAAACACACTCCCGGTCTCCCATACCCCCCGCCAACAGCGACCACCCCGAGACATGGTAAAATCAATATTTAGCAATTATACAAACCAGTCAGGGGAGGATAAACAACAACCACCCAATTCCCGTCACAATATAGGCACAACCCCGGCATTGCTAAAAGCTATTATAGCGGATCCCAGCGATAAAGTTCAGCCCTGGCCAGTACGGTCCGTCAGAAGAGTCTTTGCCACTCGAGCCGCCATTTTGATGGAAAAGGCAAAGCGTCCATAAAAGTTCTTGTCAGCACAGGAGGATCGAATACAGGATAAAAGTTCACGGCTCGAACGAGGAAAGGTGTCCAAGAACAGCGAGTATCCGAAACCATCACCAAGGAACTCGTAGCCACATGGAAGACCGTCTATAGATGTGTTAGGCGGCAGCAGGGTCAGGCAAAAGACGCTAGCGAGAAGCACGGGCTGGTTTGCCGGTAATAGGGGACCGGCAAGGTTCATGAATTCCGGGTTATGCACGGGGACCTCGACCTCTGATGTGCAATGCACCGCTGGTACCATCTCTAGCTGGAAACTAAACGAGGTGTCGTCCTCAGGTTCCAGGATACCGTCCACTTTCACCATCAGTGTCCGGAACACAGCGACTGTGTGCGAATGGAGCGCCCCAATGGCGGCCACAACGGCCTGTAGCGATGGCGTGCCCTCCGTCCGCTCCATCTCCTCTCAATAGGCGACAGAGCCGGACTTGAACCCCGGAGGCCGGCTGCTCCGGAGTCGCAGGCCACGCAAATCTGATATCAAATAATGGGCGCTCCTCGTCGCACAGAACACACCTTCGCCGTCAGAGAGGACCCCAGCCCGTCGACCCCGAGGGGGCAGCAAGGTCTCCGGGCACCGGACCCCCACCACAGCAGCCGGCGTGGCACGCTGGCGTGTCCCGGGTGCAGATCGTTCAAAGGATCGTCACAAAAAGTCAACAATTCAGGCACTCTTCGGGAGACCGGGTTCAGTCCAGGTCACACGGCCGATGTTGTTCAACTCTGACTCGGGTAGTCTAGAAATCGAGGCCCCGGCTTCCACACCTTGTTAGGCCGAGAATGGAAACACGGCGTATCTTCGTCAGCCGATGAGGTAGAAATCTCGGGATTGCACCTTTGGAAGCAGTAGACCTTCATAAACAAGGAAATCAGGTGTAAGGTCAGGATTGAAGACAGGATAATCGAGCTGCTGGCGGAGGTCAGCGGAGCCGGGAGCTTACGCGGCCATCTTGATTCGTAGCGTAGCTCCTCCGAGGGGTGAATTTTTAATCCTGCGCTCATTGTATATAGAGCCATTGGATTTTTACCCCTCATTAAGTCAGTTTCTATTTTCCTAAAACTTTCTTTACAGAATTCTTATACCTTAGCCGGTGGCCCAGTCCCTACCCTGCTTCGCATCCTGATCAGTCTACCTTCAAACATTTTAATATCTACAAAATTCTGAGGGATTACGCTTACCCCAGCATGCAAGTCTACAAAGTATGTACTTTCTGGTATTAGTGATATTGGGACATAGGGTGGAATGGCAGGGCATAACATGGAGTTATATATGGACTCGCCTTAAGTCTTAGACCTTGTTTGTTTTATGTCTTAGCTTTGGGACAGATACATCCCTGCCGTACTCGGACCTCCGGGTGCAATTCAGCAACCACTTCCACTTCTTTGCTCCTACACGAGCTGCCTATCCATCTAGGAAGATACACATCATTTTGGTAGGTTCCCTCTTTTCTAATTAGTAGACGCCTGATCAATAGACACAGTATGGTCGCAACTCACATTGCTTTATTCCAATGAGTGCTATAGCATGTATTCAGTCAGCTACCATCGACTTGCTAATAGTGATGTACATCTACTGGTGTTTCGGATTTTTATTGTTCTTGACTCACAGTTACTATGTACGCTCCTCTCTACACTGTAAGATGTACACTAATTTCGAGTATTTTTCCGCTTTATTGTAACTCCGGGGTTGTTATTTTCTCTCCCTAACAGTTTTTCTTTGTAACTCTCTCCTTAAACAATAATCCTTCTTGAACCTCGCGGTTTCATGCTACTTTCATTTGCTTGGATTTGTTGAAAAACACAAGTAAATCGTTGATTGAAATGAAAATTGTAAAATGTATGTTTGGCTATCTTTTACATGCTGGGCTCAATGGCGCTTATTTTGTTAAATATGTAATTATGTACAATAAATTGAATAGTTTGTTTCTATGAATTTAGGCTATATATGCTCAGCGGAGCATTTTTTGTCAGGTTTTAATTGTATGTCTATATGTTTTTTTTGTTATATACAGCCCTGAAGAAGTCCCAAGAGGGACGAAACGCATCGGCTGTACTTTCTTACGCATTGGAATAAAAAAGATAAAAAATATTGGACGTTTTTTCCTGTGATCATTTTGATAAGTTTTTGATGCAACTTTGGAGTCGGTTATGTGGTGCACCTGTGCTTTTGTATTGCATGGACATAAAGTTGCCTTGTTGTAACAGACAAAGTATCTGTTGGAGAGTGATCATATGAAAGGGATCTGATTGAATGCAGAGGTTTAATTCTCTGAGGTCTAATATAAGTCTGAGAGAACCGTCCCCTGATACTGTAGTGGGACGGGTTCTATAGCTCCTTTTTCCAGAAGCGATTGTACCTCTTGTTTGAGTAGGTGTAAATGTTCTGGAGACAGCTTGTCTGTTCGTGGTGGAATGTTTGGAGGGTTGCTTGTAAGCTCCAGGCAGTAACCAGATTGGATAATTTGTACAACCCATTTGTCTGATGTGATTAAATTCCAGACTGGGAAAAATTGGAGAGACGTCCCCCGACAGGTGTGAGATGATCGGGGGATCGGGGGAAACAAGTCACTGCTTGTTTGTGGCTGGGGAAATACGGGGTGTATTACTTTTTCCTCTTCCTTTGCCATCGTTTCCACGAAATCCACCTTGAAAATAAACTCTGGTAGAAGGTGACTGACTATTGCCTTTATACGAGGTAGAGGACCCTTCAGTAGAAATGGACTTTGAGCTTCCCTTATAAATGGATCGGCGACATAATTCACGAATGGAAGGTGTTTGTAGCGTTCCCAAACATTTGGCTCCCTCAGTGTTCTTTTTCATTTTTTCTAATGAAGTATGACTGGTTATTTTATTATGTTTTATTAACTGTATTTGCTTATCATTGTGTTACAACCTTGTAATCTTTAATTGTATTTATTAATAGTACATTGCTTATCACTTGTGTTGACATGGTATGTTCCTTTCTCCCTTCCCCTGCATTCCTATTGGTACATTCCTTGTGCTCTGGAGCCTACCTTAGAATGTTCAGTGAAGCACTGTTCTGAAACTGGTGAAGAGAGGAGCGGTGTAGAATAAAGGTTTTCTTACCTTGATTGGTCATCTCTTCTTCGTATCACTGGTGACGATCTGTGTAAGGGGTCAGATGTTACCTGCTCCTCCCCTTCTGCGTACACTTCACCAGCCTTTCTTCATCAAAGCAATTCTTCACATCCAGGACCTTAGTAGACCGTCTCCTCTCCTCAAGCCAGACTGGTGAGGTCTTGTTTTCATCGTTGGATGACTGCTTCGCATTTGTTTATGGCAATGTGACTGCCTTCACTTTTCCTGCTGAGTGTCCCTGGTGCTCTTCTGTGCTTAAGCAGGGCTACCTTCCATCACCTTCCTCCTACCTTGCCCAGCATTGTGTGGCGTTGATTCCTGTCGGAGTGTTGCTTTAATGTTGCCTGATCTTTCTGCGTTCCTTGGTGGCAATCCTCGCAGGTGCAGCGCTCCTCACCAGACTCACGATACCCGCTTCACAACTTTTCCACTGCAGAGCCTCAGACTCGTTGCGCTTTGTTTCTGGGTCCTGTTGAGGCAAGGCGAGGCAAGTTCGCAGGTGTAACGCTCCTCACCGGACCCTTGACACCGCGTCTCAGCTTTTCCACTGGCCGCATCACAGCTTTTCCACTACGGGGCCTCACGCTCGTTGCGACCTGTCCGGCCGCTTTTAGTGTCCTGTGGAAGCAAAGTCTCCGGAAGGTGTGCTTCCTCTGCCAATTTATTTACCCTCAGCCTTCCCAGTTCCGACGACGGGCGTCCTGCTGACAGCCTCCTCAGCACCGTCGACTGGTATCCGGCTGTTCAGCCTGAGGTCGGCCTTCTGCCTAATTTCTTCCGGAGCTCCTCGTTAGGAACGCCCTCAACGCCCCAGCCTCACTCTACCGGCCAGGCTCCACATTCACCAGTTGACTCAGCAACCCCATGGCCGGTATTTTCGTCAATTTCTTGGTTGGAACGCTCGCGTTCATCACTTCAGCTGCCTCAGAACCTGTCAGCTGACAAAAGTGTCGCCTTGTGCCTCAGCTGTTTCAGAACCTAATCGTTGGCGACTGAGTGGCCGCCCTACACGCCTCAGCAGGGTCTCTGTCGTCCTTCGTGTGAGCGTTCCTTCTTCAGCTCACACCCTTCTCCAGCAACCATCGTTCGACCTGTTGACAATCCTTGGAGACACGCACTCCATAGCGTGTCTACACATGGCAGCTTTATTTTTGCGGTGACAGGCACACCAGATTTCCTTATATGTTTATGTTAAATTCCACCTACATCTTCGGTGATACGCACTCCTTAGCGTGTCAATACATTATACTCCATTATACGGTGATACGCACACCAGTTGTATTTAATACTGCTTCCAGGAAACTTAACATTGTACAGTAAAGTGTGTCATTTGCATTCACGGCGACACGCACCTTTACATATATTTGCTTCTATCTGCGTGTAATAACATAATTGTTGTTTTTGTTCAATCCAGGCATATGTTTGGTTAGGATTCTTTACATTCACGCTCCAAAGCGAATACTTATGGTATCTACTGTCACCTATAATAGAATCGCCCACATCATACATCCTATGTAGCAAGGATCATTTTGTATTTTCTGATTTTACAAGGTCTTCACCATAATATCAACTTTCTGGGTTTAATTTCATTCTTGTGGTATCTGACATTATGGCAGCTGCAAGCATGTCACAACCAGCCCCATTTTTTTAACGAGTTTGGGGAACCCAGCGTCCCATGGGAAGACTGGGAGAAAGTATTTGAGTCCTATCTGGTGGCCATTGGTTGAGAAAAATTCAGTGCTTTCAGAAAACAGCATATATACTGTTGCACAATTTAGGTCCTACAAGGAGGAAGGTATTTGAATCACTTCCAGAACCAGAGATCGAAGAAGATGATGAAGACGTGTACAATACCACATTAATAAAATTACGTATTCATTTTGGGGACAAGGTAAATATAGTATTAGAAAGACATCCATTTTTCAGTCGTTCACAAGGCAAACAAGAAAGTGTTTCTACTTATGTTGCGATTCTCAGGGGTCTCAGCAAGTTATGTGATTTCCATGATTTAAATGATTAATTAATTAATTAGAGAACAATTAGAACGCTGTACTAATAACAAAGATTCAGAAGAAACTGTTACAAAAACAACCAGATCTCCAAGAAGCAATTAAAATAGCAAAATCCATTGAACACACGGATATTTGCATTAAAGAGATAAACTCTTTGGATTCTAATGAAAGAGTGACAGAAATAACTAACATAGAGGGAGAGCCTAAAGTCTGCAAGATCAAAAATGAGCTACCCAAACCCAAGAAGGACAATTGGCGTAATCAGACAAGAGATCTAGAAAATCCTAAGTTAAAGTGTTATCGCTGTGGAAGCAACAACCATTTGGCCAACAATCCTAATTGTCAAGC
Organism: Lissotriton helveticus; assembly: GCF_964261635.1. Taxonomy (NCBI): domain Eukaryota; kingdom Metazoa; phylum Chordata; class Amphibia; order Caudata; family Salamandridae; genus Lissotriton; species Lissotriton helveticus. The sequence goes on along the minus strand of NC_136063.1, from coordinate 1,686,837,043 downwards.
CAAATCTGCTTGGTGCAGGAAGTGTAACAAGGTAGGGCACCTAGCAAGGGTGTGTGGATGCTTTCCGAAGAAAATTTGGAGCAACAAACCCAGTGATGTTAAAGCCCAAGTCAAGAAGATAATTCTACAAATCAATGAAGTGGGGGCTAGTAATCAACAAAAGTATCCTGAATGCGAGGTTTACATTGATGGGAAAAGTGTAAAAATGTTTGCAGACTCTTGTTCCCCATTCACCCTGGTAAATTTTTCAGATTTTAAATCCATATTGGGCCAAGAACAAATTAAACTATGTAAGGCAGATATAGCCCCCAGTGGTTACAATAGGGAACCCATACCCATGAAGGGAATGTTCAAGTCTATCATTTCTTTTAAGGACCGTTCCACTGTAGGTAAAGTGTATGTTGTAGAAAATGGATCCACTTGCTGGGATGGCAACATCAAAAGGAGCTAGGAATTAAGTTGGACCCTAACAATCCGGAGCAAGTCTTGTTCACTAATCTTTCAAACAACTGTGAGCATATCACCAATGAATTTCCAGAGGTTTTCTCAGAGAACTTAGGGTTACTTAAAGACTTTCAACACAGAATTCAGTTGACACACAATACCAGTCCTGTAGTCCACAAAACCAGACCCATTCCCCACCTTATGTGGGAACCATTAAGGAAAGAATTAACCAGGCTGGAAAAATTAAATAACATACAGCCAGTTGATTGCTCAGAATGGGTGGCCCCCATTGTTATCGCTAAGAAGAACCATAGCCAAGACATCAGGATGTGCATTGATTTACGGGACTTAAACAACAGCATTTTAGTAGAAAGACATCCCTTACCCCGCATCCATGAGATGCTGAGCACTATGGGGGAGGCTACGCATTTCAGTGTCCTGGATCTCTCCATGGCATACCATCAGGTGGAGCTACATCCAGACTCTAGAAGGCTCACTGCGTTTACTACACTCTTAGGACCCTTCATGTTCTGTCATATGCCGTTCGGGCTAGCCTCAGCGGCAGCCGCATTTCAGAAAATTATGCAACACATCCTAGAGGGAGTGCCTAAAACGCTATGCTTTCAGGATGACGTTCTGATATATGGTGCCAACATCAAGGAACATGACAAAATCTTAAGTTAAGTCCTTTCAAAGTTTAGAAATGCAGGGCTCACACTTAAAAGAGAAATGTCAACTTGGCGTAGAATCTGTATAATACCTAGGCCATTGCATTTCCAGAAAAGGATTTAACCCTAAACATTTTCTAATTGAGGCAGTAAAAGAGGCCCCAGCACCTACCAATAAAGAAGAACTCAAATCTTTCTTGGGATTTGCAGAATACATGGCTAAATACGTCAATCATTTTGCGGAGTTCACCGCCAATCTCAGCGAACTCACTAAAAAGAACGTTAAGTTTCAGTGGTCAGAGGAACACCAGATATCCTTTTCTAAAGTAAAAGAGGGTATACTTTCAGCCCCTTATTTGTGTAATTTTGAGCATAACCGAAAAACGATTCTTACCACAGATGCATGTGGAAAAGGTTTGGGGGCTACCCTCTCAGGTGATTGATGGCAAAGAAAGAATCGCTGCATTTGCCTCACGATCTCTAACTAAGGCTGAAATGAACTATTCGGTGGTGGAAAGAGAAGCATTGGCTTGTTTTTGGGGGGGATGAAACATTTCAAGTTTTTTCTTTGGGGCATTCAATTTTGTGTACGTACAGATCACAAACCCTTGGTTTTTATGTTTAACCCGAAAAACAATTCTTGCAACACCCCTCGCATAGCCAAATGGATACTAGGGTTGGAAGGTTTTTGTTTTAGAATTCAATATGTTCCAGAAGTCCTCTCCACAGAGGAGAACAATTTGATGTATGTGAATACCCTATCTTCCAGCTCAATCTTACCACCATCTCTTCCCAAGAATTGTTAAGCTGTATGGACACTGATAACACAATGGCACAACTCATTCCGTACACTATACATGGGTGGCCTGATACACAGGACCAGATGAGTATTGACAAAGAAATTCTGGGAGGTACGCCATGAGCTGAACATATTTAACAACAAGGGGTGGTGATGGACAGAGTTTCTGAATTAAGCTGAATACTCTCACCCAGTCAAGAGATCAGGGCTAGATCCAACACCGTTTTTTAGCTCACTGCACCATCCCAGTTCAGAACCTGGCTATATGCAAATTAGTCTGTTCCTGTCCCAGTGCATGATGGGAACAGGGCAAACCAAACAACTAAGCCAATTCTTACACTGGGAAGGAAACAAGCTTCCGGGGACCGGTTTCTGGCATTTCAGCCGTCGTCGGCCCGGCTTGCTTGAATCCTGATGGTGCAATGAGCAAGGGACTCACATCTGAGTATACCCTTCCACGCTTAGGGTGGACAAAATATTTAACAACAAGGGGTGGTGATGGACAGAGTTTCTGAATTAAGCAGAATACTCTCACCCAGTCAAGAGATCAGGGCTAGATCCAACACCGTTTTTTAGCTCACTGCACCATCCCAGTTCAGAACCTGGCTATATGCAAATTAGTAGGTTCCTGTCCCAGTGCATGATGGGAACAGGGCAAACCAAACTACCAAGCCAATTCTTCACTGGAAAGGAAACAAGCTTCCGGGGACCGGTTTCTGGCATTACAGCCGTCTTCGGCCCGGCTTGCTTGAATCCTGATGGTGCAATGAGCAAGGGACTCACATCTGAGTATACCCTTCCACGCTTAGGGTGGACAAAATATTTAACAACAAGGGGTGGTGATTGAAATTATTTTGGCCACCATAAGTGTGGAAGGGTATGCTCCGACATGAGTCCCTTGCTCACTGCACCATCAGGATTCAAGCAAGCCGGGCCGAAGACGGCTGTAATGCCAGAAACCGGTCCCCGGAAGCTTGTTTCCTTTCCAGTGAAGAATTGGCTTGGTAGTTTGGTCTGCCCTGTTCCCATGATGCACTGGGCCAGGGACAGAGTAATTTGCATATAGCCAGGTTCTGAACTGGGATGGTGCAGTGAGCTAAAAAACGGTGATGGATCAAGCCCTGATCTGTTGACTGGGTAGGAGTGTTCTGATTAACTCAGATACTCTGTCCATCACCAACCCCTTTTTGAAATTATTTTGGCCACCATAAGTGTGGAAGGGTATGCTCCGACATGAGTCCCTTGCTCACTGCACCATCAGGATTCAAGCAAGCCGGGCCGAAGACGGCTGTAATGCCAGAAACCGGTCCCCGGAAGCTTGTTTCCTTTCCAGTGAATAATTGGCTTGGTAGTTTGGTCTGCCCTGTTCCCATGATGCACTGGGCCAGGGACAGACTAATTTGCATATAGCCAGGTTCTGAACTGGGATGGTGCAGTGAGCTAAAAAACGGTGATGGATCAAGCCCTGATCTGTTGACTGGGTAGGAGTGTTCTGATTAACTCAGATACTCTGTCCATCACCAACCCCTTTTTGAAATTATTTTGGCCACCATAAGTGTGGAAGGGTATGCTCCGACATGAGTCCCTTGCTCACTGCACCATCAGGATTCAAGCAAGCCGGGCCGAAGACGGCTGTAATGCCAGAAACCGGTCCCCGGAAGCTTGTTTCCTTTCCAGTGAAGAATTGGCTTGGTAGTTTGGTCTGCCCTGTTCCCATGATGCACTGGGCCAGGGACAGACTAATTTGCATATAGCCAGGTTCTGAACTAGGATGGTGCAGTGAGCTAAAAAACGGTGATGGATCAAGCCCTGATCTGTTGACTGGGTAGGAGTGTTCTGATTAACTCAGATACTCTGTCCATCACCAACCCCTTTTTGAAATTATTTTGGCCACCATAAGTGTGATAGGGTATGCTCCGACATGAGTCCCTTGCTCACTGCACCATCAGGATTCAAGCAAGCCGGGCCGAAGACGGCTGTAATGCCAGAAACCGGTCCCCGGAAGCTTGTTTCCTTTCCAGTGAAGAATTGGCTTGGTAGTTTGGTCTGCCCTGTTCCCATGATGCACTGGGCCAGGGACAGAGTAATTTGCATATAGCCAGGTTCTGAACTGGGATGGTGCAGTGAGCTAAAAAACGGTGATGGATCAAGCCCTGATCTGTTGACTGGGTAGGAGTGTTCTGATTAACTCAGATACTCTGTCCATCACCAACCCCTTTTTGAAATTATTTTGGCCACCATAAGTGTGGAAGGGTATGCTCCGACATGAGTCCCTTGCTCACTGCACCATCAGGATTCAAGCAAGCCGGGCCGAAGACGGCTGTAATGCCAGAAACCGGTCCCCGGAAGCTTGTTTCCTTTCCAGTGAAGAATTGGCTTGGTAGTTTGGTCTGCCCTGTTCCCATGATGCACTGGGCCAGGGACAGACTAATTTGCACATAGCCAGGTTCTGAACTGGGATGGTGCAGTGAGCTAAAAAACGGTGATAGATCAAGCCCTGATCTGTTGACTGGGTAGGAGTGTTCCGATTAACTCAGATACTCTGTCCATCACCAACCCCTTTTTGAAATTATTTTGGCCACCATAAGTGTGGAAGGGTATGCTCCGACATGAGTCCCTTGCTCACTGCACCATCAGGATTCAAGCAAGCCGGGCCGAAGACGGCTGTAATGCCAGAAACCGGTCCCCGGAAGCTTGTTTCCTTTCCAGTGAAGAATTGGCTTGGTAGTTTGGTCTGCCCTGTTCCCATGATGCACTGGGCCAGGGACAGACTAATTTGCATATAGCCAGGTTCTGAACTGGGATGGTGCAGTGAGCTAAAAAACGGTGATGGATCAAGCCCTGATCTGTTGACTGGGTAGGAGTGTTCTGATTAACTCAGATACTCTGTCCATCACCAACCCCTTTTTGAAATTATTTTGGCCACCATAAGTGTGGAAGGGTATGCTCCGACATGAGTCCCTTGCTCACTGCACCATCAGGATTCAAGAAAGCCGGGCCGAAGACGGCTGTAATGCCAGAAACCGGTCCCCGGAAGCTTGTTTCCTTTCCAGTGAAGAATTGGCTTGGTAGTTTGGTCTGCCCTGTTCCCATGATGCACTGGGCCAGGGACAGACTAATTTGCATATAGCCAGGTTCTGAACTGGGATGGTGCAGTGAGCTAAAAAACGGTGATGGATCAAGCCCTGATCTGTTGACTGGGTAGGAGTGTTCTGATTAACTCAGATACTCTGTCCATCACCAACCCCTTTTTGAAATTATTTTGGCCACCATAAGTGTGGAAGGGTTTGCTCCGACATGAGTCCCTTGCTCACTGCACCATCAGGATTCAAGCAAGCCGGGCCAAAGACGGCTGTAATGCCAGAAACCGGTCCCCGGAAGCTTGTTTCCTTTCCAGTGAAGAATTGGCTTGGTAGTTTGGTCTGCCCTGTTCCCATGATGCACTGGGCCAGGGACAGACTAATTTGCATATAGCCAGGTTCTGAACTGGGATGGTGCAGTGAGCTAAAAAACGGTGATGGATCAAGCCCATATCTGTTGACTGGGTAGGAGTGTTCTGATTAACTCAGATACTCTGTCCATCACCAACCCCTTTTTGAAATTATTTTGGCCACCATAAGTGTGGAAGGGTATGCTCCGACATGAGTCCCTTGCTCACTGCACCATCAGGATTCAAGCAAGCCGGGCCGAAGACGGCTGTAATGCCAGAAACCGGTCCCCGGAAGCTTGTTTCCTTTCCAGTGAAGAATTGGCTTGGTAGTTTGGTCTGCCCTGTTCCCATGATGCCCTTGGCCAGGGACAGACTAATTTGCATATAGCCAGGTTCTGAACTGGGACGGTGCAGTGAGCTAAAAAACGGTGATGGATCAAGCCCTGATCTGTTGACTGGGTAGGAGTGTTCTGATTAACTCAGATACTCTGTCCATCACCAACCCCTTTTTGAAATTATGAGCTGAACATAGGCCAAGGCATTTTATTCAGAAATGACAAAATAATGCCACCAGAAGCCATGAGAAGTAAAATAATTGATCTTGTCCACGAGGGTCACTTAGGCAGAAGCTTGACCAAGGCAAGACTACGTGAACGATACTGGTTCCCTAACATGGACTCATTAGTAGAAACAAAAGTCAAGGATTGCCTGACATGTGCTAACAGGGACAAGTCAAAAATGTCTAGGAAAACTCATCTTCCCGGTATCTGTGCCAGATAGACCATGGGAAAAAAATCGTATTAGACATAATGGGTCCATTGAACCTCAGAAGGTAACTAAGCAGTTCGCATTAGTCTTGGTGGACTATCATTCTCATTGGACTATCGTTAGTTAGTCAAATAACAACCATGACAGTCATTCAATTCCTTAGAGACACATTTGCGACAGAAGGCATTCCGGCATCCATCATCACGGACAATGGGGTCCAATTTACTTCTCATGCCATGACAGAATTCCTCAGCAACCTTAATATAGCACATGTGAGATCACCGTTCTACTGTCCCAGAGCGAATGGTCTTGTAGAGAGAATGAACCGCATAGTCAAAGGCTGTATACAATTAGCTAGTAGCAACAGCATTCCCACAGAACAGGCGTTGCAGGAGATGTTGTGGACTTATCATATCACCCCTAATCAAATCACGGGCATTTCTCCTTTTTCTGCCTTAAGAGGAAGGAAACCTTGCACTAAGTTCTTTCCCAACTGGTTAGGAGGGGGGTCCCACGTCACCAATGACATGCAAGAGTTTAAAGACAAAATTCACATTCACCAAAACAAGTACAAATCTCAGTATGACTCCAAACACGGAAGCAAGATTCCACAATGGAAGGTGGGGGGACTGGGTTTGTGTCAAAAATCCTAGAAGGAGCAGTCCTGAGACTAAATTCTCAAAACCTATGCGTTAAACAGCCGTAAGAAAAAACACTGTCATTTTAGACAATGACCAATTGTGGAGTATGGATAGGTTAGTTAAGTCACAACATGAACACAACCAACCAGCAAACCAGGGTCTCCCCACAGTGTCACAGTCGAACAACCTTTCCTCTACCCAAAGAACACGCAAAATTCCTGAATGGCACAAAGACTTTATTATGTACAAATTAATTGGTTGCATTGGAATTAAGGGGGGAAGATGTGTTACAATCTGGTTATTTTATTATGTTTTATTAACTATATTTGCTTATCATTGTGTTACAACCTTGTAATCTTTAATTGTATTTATTAATAGTACATTGCTTATCACTTGTGTTGTTGACATGGTATGTTCCTTTCTCCCTTCCCCTGCATTCCTATTGGTACATTCCTTGTGCTCTGTAGCCTACCTTAGAATGTTCAGTGAAGCACTGTTCTGAAACTGGTGGAGAGAGGAGCTGTGTAGAATAAAGGTTTTCTTACCTTGATTGGTCATCTCTTCTTCGTATCACAGTGTCAACCGTAGGACCAAATAAAGGCTCCTTTTCAAAAGGTGCATTTAAAATGGATGTTTGGACTTCTGGTTTAAAACCAGACTCTAAGCCACATGTGGCGTCTGAGAAGAATGCTAGTGTTAATAGCACATGAGGCAGACTCTGATGCATCTAGAGCACACCTGATTATATTGGAAATATGTTCCCTTCCTGAATGAGGTCATGAGCCTAGGATTTATGTTCATCAAGCAGATACTGCATCAGTTGCTCTAACTCACTCCCGTTGACTGAGAATTTGCTAGTTTTCAAGCATTTGAAACCACTAATGAATCTGATGGAACCTGACCTCTAATAAAAATTGGGTCTGTAGGAGCTGCCTTGTATTTTTTGTCCCACTCTAGGTGTGAGTATGCTAGCATGCACTGGATCTTTGAACAACTCTTCTGCATGTTTTAACATACCCTTGAGCATAGGTAGTGTGTGTGTAGTTTTTTGTGATGCTGTAATCGGGTTAAAGGAGTGAGGTCCACAACAATAGGCGTTTGAGAGGTTTTTATTCAATATACACGACGGGTCGGTAGTGGCAGGATTTACTTAAGGATAATTCTTCTTATTCCTTCATATAACTGTTAATGTTCTCCGATTTCTGTTTTCTCTGGGGTCTTTGTGGAGGGTCCTTGGGACTCAGGCTTCCCTCGAGAGAAGAAAATAAAGAAACACAACATCAGTAAGAGGTTCCGGTTTCTAACCTTACCGTAGGAAAAAGGAGTGAGGAGACACCCGATCGGGGGAGAGGAAACATGCATGAGAGGAAGTCAGCACTACCATTCTCAGACCCTTTTCGGTGCCTCACCTCAAAGACATAGGGCTGCAGGGAAAGTAACCACCTGAGGATGCGAGGATTATTACCTATGTTCCAGCTCATTCATAGGAGTGGGGCGTGATCGGTGTACAGTATAAAACGATTTCCATCCAAGTAATTACGGAGTTTATCAACCGCCCATTTTATGGCGAGGCACTCCTTTTCTATAGTGGGATACTGCTTTTGACGGGGGAATAATTTCTTACTGATAAATAGAATTGGATGTTCAGTGTCCTCCGGGGAAAGTTGTGATAAGATCGCCCCCATCCAACAGTCAGAGGCATCAGTGTAAAGGATAAATGGTTTGGTGAAATCAGGTGAGGACAAGACCGGACTGGATGTTATTGCTCTTTTAAGGGGATGGAAAGCTTTCCTCACTGCAACCGTGGGGTTTAAGAAGTCAGTTAGTTTGCCTTCTTTCTTTAGGAGATCAGTGAGGGAACCCGCTATGTTTGAGTATTGAGGGATGAAACTTTATAGTACCCCAGTAATCCCAAAAAGGCTCTGACTTCCCTTTTGGTGGAAGGAAAACGGGTATCCATGATTGCTTTCATTATTTCTGTTTGGGGCTCTATCACCCCGTTCCCTAAGACGTACCCTAGGTATTTGACTTTTTTTTAATTAATGTGCAGACCTGCTCGTAGTAAGGGCTGAAAGATTTTCTGGCAGTGGACTAAATGATCCTCCCATGTAGAGCTGAAGATGACAATATCGTAGAGATAGGCTGACGAGAAGGTCTGGTGATCATGGAGCACAGTGTTCATAAGCCTTTGAAAGGTGGCAGGTGTTCTGTGTAGACCAAACAGGAGGACTATAAACTATAAACTCGTAGAGCCCATCAGGGGTGATAAAGGCAGTCTTTTCTCTATCCCATTCCCTCAGGGGTACCTGGCAAACACCTTTGGTTAGGTCAAGGGTGGTTATGTACTGGGCGTCCCCAAGTTTCTCGATCAACTCGTCTATTCTCGGTAAGGGATATGAATCAAATTTGGATTTACTACCCTAAATTCAATGCAGAATCTAATTGTGCCATAAGGTTAGGGTACCAGGACAATGGGGGATGCCCACTCGCTCCTAAACGGATGGACGGATAACGCCGATCTCCAACATAGTCCAGACTACGTTTGGGAATGCAGATCTCCTGGCAGCCGGAATGCAGTAGGGTCGTTGTTTGATGACCTTGCCAGGGATTGTCTCGATGGTATGCTCAATCAAGGAGGTTTTCCCTGGTTTATCATAGAATAGAGAAGAGAACGGGTGCAGCAACACACCCAAAGACTGCTGTTGCTATCGGGACAGGGAATCGTTCACTACCAATTGGGGTAGGGTACACGTGGTCTCCACCTGTGTTGGCATTTACCAGGTGGGCTGTTTTGGGGAGTGGGGAGGTTGATATGGTAGGATTGTACCCTGAAGGGTTTTACCTGTACTTTATAGGTAGTTTTCCCTACAGTCCCCACCACCCTATAAGGGACCATCCATTCTGCCATCAGCTTAGTCGTGGAGGACGGAAGCAAGACCAACACCCAATCATTGAGGGCTAGGTATCGCCACTTTTTCCTTTTATCATAGTGGTGTTTCTGTCTTCCATTGTATCTTTCGAGGTTGGAATAGGCAAGATCCCGCAGCTTCCCTATTTTCGACTTGAGGTTGTAAGTATATTCAAGAAAACCCCGGGTCTCGTATTCGTCTTCTTTCTCCCATGCCTCCTTTGTCATTTCCAGCAATGATCTTGGCTGTCTCCCATATTGCATTTCAAAGGAGGAACAGCCAAGACTACTCTGGACCTGACTGCGTATAACGCATTAGGCAAGAGGAAGAATCTGATCCCGGTCTTTCCCTTCGTTTTTCAGCATCTTTCTCAAGGTCAGCTTCAGGGTATCATTAGATTTCCCTACGAGCCAGTCGGCTTGGGGGTAGTAAACTGATGTTTTGATATGCCCTATGTTCAAGGTCCGGCATACCTCCTTCATCAGGCGAGAGACAAAAGGGGTACCCTGGTCTGTCAGGATTTCTCTGGGAAAGCCTACCCTGGAGAAGAGCTCAATGAGCTTCTCTGTGATGTTCTTAGTCGTTTCTGCTCTTAGTGGAAAGGCCTCAGGGTAGCGAGTGGAATAGTCCACTATGACTAGAGCATATAGCTGTCCTTTTTTTGTTTTTGGCAGAGGACCAATTAAATCCATCCCAATTCTCTCAAACGGATTTCCGGAGTGGTTGAAGGGAAACCGGGAGAGGTCGGGAGGGATTTTTCCTCTGACAGACCTTGCATTCCCGGCAGTGGTTTTTATGGACCCGTACACCCCAGGCCAGTAGAAATGTCTCACTATATTCTGTGTTGTTTTCTCCGCCCCAGTGTGCCCTGCGGTGAGGTGGGAGTGGGCGAAGAAGAGTATCTGTTCCCTAAATGCCAGGGGTACCAGTAACTGAGCAGAAGGATCAGGTTTATCCTGTTGATATAAAAGGCCCTCATCAACAAAGAAATGGGGATACATCAGGGGTTTCAGAGTTCTGTAACTGGAGGCCGTTGACCTGGGTGTATATGAAATTCTTGTCTAGGAGCCAGGTTTCTGGGGTGATGAGGGATTTTTGTGGAGTAGTTCTGGGATTATTCTCCTCTCTATCTTTTCTAGGGGACTGTAGAGTGGCCAAAAACATCTCCAAGAACCCGGGATTATCAGTCCTGTGATAAAGTGTCATCTTTCTTGCCTTGGTATGTCCCCACTTTTTTCTGAACTGCATCTTAGAGATGCCCCCCTGAAAACCTAACCTACAATCCACGTCTGGCTGAGTGCCTGCAGAGGCTGCCACACAGCAGACATGTTGCTGGACCCCTGGGTGGAGAGCCCCCTGCTCTCCTGGGTCTGCAACAAAGCACATCCTGGGCGAGGTGCTAGGTATCCTCCCCCAGGATGGACAGGGGGAAGCTTCAAAGGCATACCGCCTCTGAGAGCTTCTCCAGACCATTTGCTGTACCCAGCAACCAGCCCCCCACCAGTCCTACCTCCACTTTGGTGGGAAGACTGGCGGGAAAAACTACGTCAGGAAGGGGGTGTGCCAACCTGTGCCAACTCCACCCCACAGGTGGAGGAGGTGAGGTGAAGCACAACCCCGCGACCCGGCCATCTTGCAGATGGGGAGTACTGCCCAATCCCAGCTAGGCCCTGCCCCCCTCCCACAGGAAGGGAGCAGGCTAGGGGGTGTACTCACCCCAGGACAGGGACCCATTGGTCCCGGCCCCACCTGTAACGCCCCTAAATTTAGTATTTAGGGACTCCCTGAACCTTCCTTCCTCAGATCCCGATATCAAAAAGAAGAAAGAAGATCAAGAAGAAGAAGACCCGCCGTGCAGCTGCTAACAACAGGACAACAACTGACTTGGCCCCAGCCCTACCGGCCTGTTGACCCTGGAACCTGCTCCTGCCTAAACCCGGCAACCTCCGCGGACAGCAACCTTGGGACACCCAGAGGACCTGCCTGCCTTGACCCTCTCGACGATTGGGATTCCCATCAGCAGAGGCTCTACTGCAACAACCCACCTGGAAGCTCCGGACCAGCCCACTCTGCATCAGCCGAGCCCGGGCAGGGCCAACCCGAACCAAGACCAAGGAGGACGTCCCCCCGGCAACTGGGACCCAAAGTCCAGTGCCAAAGACCCTCCTCGACGAACCAGCCGACTGCAGACTCAGAACCAGGGGCCACCCCAACCGCGACCAGCCGAGGGTAAGCTTTTCCGACACCCAAAGACACCCCTGCACCCGGCGCCCTACAGCTCCCTGTGCCTCCCTTTGGGGTACCTACCTGTGCTCCAACAACCCAACTTACCTCTCGAAGTGCTGGTCGCCCCTGGAGAGTCACCGTCCCCGAGCCTGCAGCCTTTGTTCCTTTTTCAAGTTCCTCATTGGATAACATTGAGCGCCCGACGGCTCAAAAGCACCCTGCACCCAGCCGCCCGAGTGCCGCTGGCTGTGACCTCTTTGCCCTATCCTACTTCCCCCCTTGCCCAGACCAAGTGACCAGGAGCCCAGCTCCCAGAGCCGCGTGGCCTGCTAGCCAGCAGCCACCAACCGAAGGCCCCCTTTCCCTCATTGGATAACATTGGGCCTACCTACCTCTGCACCCGGCCGCCCCTGCGCCGCTGGGACTGACCTAACTGTACTCACCTGACCCTGGGGGACCCCTGAGTCTATGCCCAGAACCCTAACTTCACCAACCAAGTACTCACCTGGAAACCGGTAATTCACTTACCTGCCATTGGATAACATTGACCCATTTTTGACTCGAAAATTTTCTAAGTGTGAAGATTTTTGAAAACTGAAAATATTCCTATAAAATCAGCCAAAGTCCGAATTCGAAAATACTCGCCTGTGATCAGGAGAGAAGCCAGCACTGAACCTCTCAGCCCAGTACTGAACCACAAAAGTAATCCCTAGCGGAGTTACTAGTAACCTGTATTTTCTCCATAGGAACCCATTGTCTGCTTTTCTATAAAATTTCTTCTAAGTGTCTACTTTTGAAAACTGCAAATATTCTTTAAAAATCGTACGAAATACTGAAACTCAATTACCTACCTGTTTTGAGCTAAGCCCCCAGTACTGGCCCTAGGAGACTAGTGCTGGGTTACAAAAGTAACGCGATCGTACTTTACCTGTAACCTGAATTTCCTCCCATTGAATAACATTGTGAGAATCACCTCGAAAAGTTTCTAAGTGTGAACTTTTAAAACAGCTTTACATTCAGGAAAAATCATCACTGTAACTAAAACGTTTTTGCTAATCTGGTTTCAGGTCTAGTCCTGGAACTACCAAAGTAATCCGTAAAGTAATCAACTGTACTTTCCTATGAAAACCCATTGAGCTCAATGCTAGAGTGTGTTTCAGAACTGTATTGCTATTAGCTAACCTGTGATTATTGTGTGTACAAACGTGTTGCTCCTCTGCAAAGTATTTACATGAGAGTACTCGTAATGTGAAGAGTATATTTTCATAACTGTTGGTTCTAAAAATAAAACAACCATATCCTTGGATATACAAACAATTGGCCTGGAGTTCAGTCCTTGAGTGTGTGAAACCTTTTGCTGACTGAGTGGGTACATCAAATGCTTTACACTGTCCTCTGGTACTGCCTTACTGCTCGACCAAGCTACCACTTTGGAGAGTAAGGTCAGTTCTGATTTTAACCTCTGTTATACCTCTAGGGTTGGTGGACTCTATACACACTGTACTTCCTTCTAGTCCAGTATATATAGAGCCACTTTCTCACATTGGTTACAGCGGTGGGATACAAACTTGCATTTGTTGGACTACTTGGTTACCATCTGATCACACGACAGAACTCAAATTACCTTTAGAATTCTAAAATCGGTCTTTTCCAAAAATACTAAACCTCTGGAAGGGCCTTGCTTAAGTCCCATTAGAAGTTCTGAAAAATAAAAGTCACTACAAGCTAGGGTAGAGTGTTAAAACTATCAGGTTATAATGACTCAAAGGGCCCCAGCGGTTAGTGAAGATAACACAGACCTGGTGGAGGAGATCGACCTCACACCTTACTTGCACTTGGACTTCAAGGAATTGAGGGCCCTATGCAAAGTTAAACAAATAACTGTAGGTCTGCATCCAACTAAACAAGGGCTCCAGGAGCTCCTGGCTGAGTATGCAAAAGACCACCCCTATGAGCAGAGTGACACTCACACAGAGGAAGAAGTGAGGGAAGAGAGGGAGGACAATGCCCCCCCCCATCATTAGGGAAGAAGGGGTCTCTCTACCCTTGATTCCAATAGTCAACATTCGGGAGTCTAGGAACCACACAGGTGAACTGAGCCCCAGAGAGCCCATTGGGGGAAACCCCAGTGCAGAGGACGACTTTTTAGCAAAGTTGGCCAACAGATTAGACCTAGAGACCAGGCTCCTGGCTCTAGAAAAAGAAAGAAAAGAGATGGGCCTAACCCCCATCTCTGGTGGCAGCAATACCAATAACAAGGACAGAGAGCAATCTTATGATCCTAAAATCCCCAAAGGGATTGTCCCTAAATTTGAGGAAGGTGATGACACCACCAAATGGTTCACAGCCTTTGAGAGGGCTTGTGATATCAGACAGTTAAAGAAACCTCTCTGGGGGGCACTCCTGTGGGAACTGTTCTCTGGTAACTGCAGAGACAGGCTTCTGACGTCTCTGGGCCAGATGCAGGGTCCTATGACCTCATGAAGAAGACTCTGAGGGATTTGGACTCACTACTGAGGTGTATAGAATTAGGTTCAGGGGGGGCTCACAAAACCTAGACCAAATCCTGGATAGATTTTGTAGACTACTCAGTAAAGACACTGGATAGTTGGTTAACTGGACACAATGTGATTGACTTTAATGGATTGTATAATTTGTTTATGAAGGAACACATTTTGAGTAATTGCACAAATGAAAAGTTACATCAGCATTTGGTAGACCTAGATCTAATTTCTCCCCAAAAATTGGGAAAGAAGGCAGACCACTGGGTCAAGACTAGGGTGACAAGGACAGCCACTGGGGGTGACCAAAAGAAAGTGGTCACAAACCCCCCCCCCCCCATGGGAAAGGTGGCGAGAATCCCCCAGATAAAAAGTCATAGTCTTCCAAAGGGCCCCAAAAACCTGTTCAGGGGGCGTGGGTCCCAATCTACTCCCTATGTGCCTCAGCCCTATAGGGAAGAAACTTTGATCCTAACAAGGCCTATTGTAACAACTGTAAGAAGTTGGGACATTTAACTGTAGATAAGGACTGCCCCGACAACAAAGCCCCTAAGGCACCCATTCCAGCTACTCCAGGGACAGTAAATCTACAGATGGGATCAGAGGAGTGCCCAGAGCAAATCTGGGAATACACTCAAGCTAGTCTAGTCTGCTTGGAGAATATGGAGGTTGCCAGTGTGGCTGGGTGGCCAACCAACTGTAACAAATATATGAAATACCCCTCCATCAATGGAACAAGAGTGGAAGCCCTGAGGGATACATGTGCCAGCATCACTATGGTAAGGGAAAAGCTGGTTTCCCCAGAGCAATACCTGATTGGGAAAACTTACCCAGTCACCAATGCTGACAGCATTACCACCCAACGTACCCTAGCTATGGTAACATTAGGATGGGGGAGGTTACTGGCCTGAAACTGGTAGTGGTCTCACCACAATTGCCAGCTGACTATCTGCTTGGAAATGACCTGGAGACCTCAGCCTGGGCTGAAGTTGAGCAAGTAACCCATGCAGCCATGCTGGGTATCCCTAGACTGGTGTGTGTCCAAACCAGAGCACAGAGCAAAAAGAAGGGTGAACAAGTGGGTTTGGAGCCTGAAAGTTTGGCCGAACCAGCCAAGAGAAAAAGCAAGGAGACTAGGGAACCAGCTTCTACACAGCCAGCCTCTCAAGACCCCTCTCCTCAGGGAGAGGACTTGGAAACTATAGAGGTAATTGAGCCTATGGAGCTTGAGCCTTACCAGGCTGGCCTCCTGGGCCCAGGGGGACCCACTAGGGAAGAGCTGTGCCAGGGCCAGCGAGACTGCCCCACTCTGGAAAGCCTGAGGCAGCAAGCAGCTGCAGAAGCAAAGGGAGATGTCAGTGGTACCTGTAGAGCTTATTGGGAAGAGGGATTACTGTATGCTGAGGCAAGAACCCCCAATCCTGGAGCTACCAGGAGAGTAGTAGTGCCACAGAAGTACAGGGAGTTCCTCCTAACTTTGGCTCAAGACATCCCCCTAGCTGGACACCTGGGGCAAACCACAACTTTGGAAAGGTTGGTTAGCCACTTTTACTGGCCCCAGATGACCCAAAAAGTGATGGAGGTTGTGTGCTCCTGTGCTACCTGTCAGGCCAGTGGCAAGACAGGTGGCAAGCCAAAGGCCCCCCTGATACCACTGCCAGTGGTGGGGGTGCCCTTTGAAAGGGTAGGTGTGGACATTGTGGGTCCCACAGCCTCAGGGAACAAATTCATTCTAGTAGTAGTGGATCATGCTACTAGGTACCCTGAGGCAATTCCCCTTAGGGTGACTACAGCGCCTGCAGTAGCCAAGGCCCTCCTAGGTGTCTTCGCCAGGGTAGGGTTTCCTAAGAAGGTGGTTTCAGACAGAGGTACCAACTTCATGTCTGCCTACCTGAAACACGTGTGGAAGGTGTGTGGGGTGCAGTGCAATTTCACTACCCCATACCACTCACAAACCAATGGTCTTGTAGAACGATTCAACAAGACATTGAAAGGTATGATCATGGGGATCCCTGAAAAACTCAAAAGGAGATGGGATGTCCTGTTGCCATGCCTGCTTTTCGCTTATAGGGAAGTGCCACAGAAGGGAGTGGGGTTTTCACCCTTTGAACTTCTGTTTGGTCATCCTGTAAGGGGACCACTTTCTCTTGTGAAGGAGGGTTGGGAGAGGCCTCTCCAAGAACCCAAACAAGACATTGTGGACTATGTGCTTGGCCTAAGGTCCAGAATGGCTGAGTACATGGATAAGGCATTGTAGGAAGGTAGATCCCTGACTATGGTTGCCCCTAACTTTTTGCCTGGTGTTTTGCTGGTTTTCTGACTTAGTTGACCTGAGGCCCTGCTATTCAGGACCTCAGGCCCACTGCTCTCTCTGTAAAATGGATTCCATGTACCTTAGGTACATATCTAAATTGGATACTGAGCCACCTTATCAGTCCCTGTACAGTGTACCTTAGGTACCCAGGGCATAGGTGTACCCAGGGCCTACCAGGGGCTGCAGCATGTATTATGCCACCCCTGGCTGGCCATCCAAATCTGACACAACTGGCTGCACGACAGCTGGGGCAAGGTGGTGTAATCACCCTTTGCTTTAGATATAGTATACCTATATCTAACCCTAAAATGGACACACAGATCTCCTATCAGTCACTCCTATGGCAGGCCTTAACAATCCTGAAGGCAGAGTGCTTGGAATCGTGTGAGATGGTGCTCTGGCATGAGCTGAGCCTGTCTGCGGCTTTCGGGATCCATCCCTTAGCCGTTTCCATGATATCGCATACCATATACTCTTAAGTGCATTATAATCCTCCCGGTTAAATGCCAACTCTGGTATCGCTAACATGTCGAGTAAGGTGTCATACGAATTGGAATACTAACCCCTCGCCAATTCTGGCGACGGGGTTAGCATTCCACCCTTCTAGAGGGACACGACATGCATGTAACCTATAACCCGGTTAAAAGTCAGACAGAGCCTTAGCATCCACAAAATGGATGCTGCCACCGAGACACAAGTCTGCCCTCCTGCTGCTGGGAGTCCTCCCAGAGCAGGAGATAAGGACAAAGGGTTTCCTGCCAGGGGCGGTGCCAGCACCGTCCCAGACAGGGTTTTGTGTATTCCAGGTAGGCAGGGCTTTAGAGGAAGGTGACTGCAAGTGGCACCCCGGTGCTCACTGTGCATAGGCCGGCTGAAACCAGTTCCAGGGGCACTCCAGCCCCTGGCCTGGGGAAAGCCCGCCAAGGAAGTGGGTGTAACCACCCCCCTCCTGGTCCCACCCATAGGGCAGGACCTAGTCGCGTGCCAGCCCCCTTTTTCCAGATAAAGGTAGAGACTGGCCCCCTTCCAAATCAGATCATCTTTGAATCCTGAAACTACTTTCTGCGAAAGGAACTCAAGACTTCTTCCTAAGATTTCTCCCTTGTGGCTAAGGAGTAGTCACCCTGCATCCGCAGGCACCATCTAAGAACACTGCGGTCTGCTGCCCGTCCTTCCTCCGGAATCCGACTGCCCAGCTCGACGAGACCCGGCTTCCCTGGCACCTCTGACCTCTACCCACCTCTACAGCACAGCTGAGAACCGTGGGTGCGACGAGACCTCGAGGGACCGGCCATCGCCAAGACTGCACGACTTCTGCACAGCAAGCCCACCGAGTAATTTCCTGGTGAGTGCTTTGGGGTCCGAGAAGCCCCCACCCTGAGCAGCTCCAGCACCGAAGAGCAGCCCCCCAGCATCTCCACGATCGGCGTGGGGCCCTTCTGCTTTGTGCTGCTCACCGCGTTGTTTGGCTACTAGCCCGCTGGCTTGTGGCCTTCCGAACGACGCCCGACGACAACACTGCTGCTGGTCTGGTTGCTCCAGACTGGCCCTTGCTTCCCTCCATCGGAGAAGTACCCTGGACCCTCCTGGTCCAGCTGAGACGCCATTTTAGGTCCACCGCGTGGGCCTTGCAATTGCCAAGACTTGTTGCCCAATCCTGGGTCCAGCGACGTCGACAGCAAGAACCTTCGTGGGACAGCTCGCACCTCCATCCTGGTCGCCGACAACGCCTCCTGGTCCGAGAGACTGCAGAGCCCAGCAGCGCCCACTCACCTGACTGCGGTGACTTCGCCCGGTGCCATCCTGGTGCCCACTTAATCACTGGCTAGTGATTCAAGAACTTGGTCCCCTCTGCTTTCAGGTTTCCTTCTTCCTTGATCCAGGCTTGGATCCATCGAACTTTTCTTCACTGGTCGCCTGCCAGCAACTTCTTCCTTCCAGGCTTCTGGTCCGGCACGAGGATTCCGGACGTCTTTTCAGACCTATGCAGCTGCAGCCCCTGGGCTAGGTAATTTCGGCACTTCGGTGTCCCAGCATAGCCTCACTATCCAAGGGTCAGGATCCACTGTCATTTTCTCCCTACCAGGTCGGGTTCGCCCGTGAACACTAACTTTGTGAATTCTAGCTCCCATAGACTTTGTCCCGCATCCCGCGTGAGAGTGCACACTCTGCACCCGAGTCCCCTGGGCCTCCTAGTAGTAATCTAACGATTCCCTAGTCAAGTCCTAGCGATTCCAAAGCCTATTAGTACTGTTACTTACCTGCTAGTAATTCGCATTCCACTTTTAGAGTATATGGTTTTTCGTGCCCCTCGGGCATTTGTGTATAACGTGCTAACTTAAGTATTTTCATAAGAGTTTTGTTGTGTGCTTAGCACCCTGTCCTCATAAAGAGTACAGGGTTGTTGTGATTCTAATAAATACATTGTTTATTTTCATAACACTTGTGTGGTGTCCTTTCACTGGGTGTTCAAGGGGTAATGTGATGGTAAAACAGCTGGCTTAACACGCCCTCTAGAGTCTTAGCCTTAGACTGCTCGTATCCATGCTACTAGGATAGCTGGTCTATAAGGTTGACTTACAACCAATCATCAATAAGGGTTGTTTGGACTGATATATAGTGATCACTAGAATAGTGAGCACTGCACATCAGGCCAACTTCTCACAGGCATCCACAAATCTTGAGGCCAGCCAGGAGCTGCAGAAGCGCTGGTATGACCAAAAAGCTGCCATGGTTGAATTTCAACCTGGGAAACAGGTGTGGGTTTTGGAGCCAGTGGCACCAAGGGCTCTCCAAGACAGATGGAGTGGCCCTTACACTATCCTGGAGAAAAAGAGCGAGGTCACTTACTTAGTGGACCTGGGCACCAGCAGGACACCCAAAAGGGTTATCCATGTGAACCGCCTCAAGCTCTACCTTGACAGGGCTGACCTCACCATGCTGATGGTGAATGATGAGGAACAGGAAGCAGAAAGTGAACCTCTCACTGATCTCCTCTCTACCAGCCCGAAAGATGGGTCAGTGGATGGAGTAGACTTTTCAGACACCCTCACTCCCCAACAGCAGGCTGACTGCAAGCAGGCCTTGCAGCAGTTTGCTAGCATCTTTTCCTTGACCCCTGGTCTGACCAGCTGGTGTACCCATGACGTGAACACTGGTGACAGTAACCCTGTCAAAAACAAAATCTATCGACAATCAGACCAAGTCAAGGAAAGCATCAAAGCTGAAGTCAGCAAGATGCTGGAGCTAGGGGTGATTGAACCCTCTGAGAGCCCCTGGGCCAGCCGAGTGGTTCTAGTCACCAAACCTCATCAAAGGGTGGAAAGAGAGAGATGAGGTTCTGTGTGGACTATAGAGGGCTCAACTCCGTCACCAAGACAGATGCTCACCCCATTCCAAGAGCAAATGAGTTCATAGACAAACTAGGGGCAGCCAAATTTCTAAGCACTTTTGACGACTGCAGGGTACTGGCAAATTGGCATGGCCCCAGGAGCCAAAGAGAAAACAGCATTCTCGACCCCTGATGGGCACTATCAGTTCACTGTGATGCCTTCTGGGTTAAAGAATGCCCCTGCCACCTTCCAGAGGTTGGTGAACCAATTCCTGACTGGGTTGGAATCCTTCAGTGCAGCCTTTCTTGATGATATTGCGGTCTTTAGCTCTACCTGGCAGGATCACCTGATCCACCTTGGGAAGGTTCTGCAAGCCCTGCAATCTGCAGGACTGACTATCAAGGCATCCAAATGCCACATAGGGCAGGGCACTGTGGTGTACTTGGGCCACCTTGTTGGTGGAGGCCAGGTCCAACCCTTATAGGCCAAGATCCAGAGCATCCTGGACTGGGCAGCTACAACCACCCAGACTCAAGTCAGGGCATTCCTGGGCTTGACTGGATATTACAGAAAGTTTGTGAAGGGATATGGGTCTATCGTGACTCCCCTCACAGAACTCACCTCCAATAAAATGCCCAAGAAAGTGAACTGGACTGTTAGCTGCCAAAAGGCTTTTGACACCCTGAAAGAAGCAATGTGCTCAGCACCCATTCTAAAAGCGCCAGACTACTCCAAGCAATTCATAGTACAGACTGATGCCTCAGAGCTGGGGATAGGAGCAGTCCTCTCACAGATCAATGAGGAAGGCCAAGACCAACCTGTTGCTTTTATAAGCAGGAGGCTACTCCCCAGAGAGCGCGTTTGAGTGCCATTGAGAGGGAGGCCTTTGCTATGGTTTGGTCCCTGAAGAAGTTGAGGCCCTACCTGTTTGGGACTCACTTCCTGGTTCAAACTGACCACAGACCTCTCAGATGGCTAATGCAGATAAAAGGGGAAAATCCAAAACTACTGAGATGGTCCATCTCCCAGGGTATGGACTTTGAAGTGGAACACCAACCAGGGACTGCCCATGCCAATGGACTTTCCAGGTTCTTCCACTTAGACAATGAAGACTACCCAGGGCAAGGTTAGTCTCATCACCTTTCGTTTGGTTGGGGGGGAGGGTGGGGGGGATTGTGTGAGAAAGTGCCATCTTTCTTGACTTGGTATGCCCCCACTTTTTTCTGAACTGCTGGTGTACTTTGACTGAGTGTGCCCTGGGTCCCTGCCAATCAGGTACACAGGGCCTGTGTTCCTTCCCTACAAAGAAAAGCTATGCTGAAACAAAATACCCACTTGGCAATCTCTGGCCCCCGTCAGCCCCTAGTAAAGGGTACCCTAGGTACCCAGGGCATGGTGACCAGAGAAGACCCCTGAGGGCTGCAGCACTTATTGTGCCACCCTCTGGGGCCCTGTACCCTGGCTCCCACACACTGCCTTTGCAGGCTGAGTGCCTAGGTACAAAACTAAAGCAAGAGTCGACATGGCACTGTATGCCATGCCCACAGAACCCACTGCCCTGGCATGCTTCAGTCACCCCTCTAGCTGGGTGCCCTATGCCAGAAATGAGGGCCCAGGTGCATGAGCCCTGTGCCCCTACAGTGCCCAGGGCCATTCCTGGGCACTGAAAGTGCAGTGTTGCCATTTAGGAGTATATGGTGCTGGGACGTTGTCATTCACGAACTCCACAGCACCATAATGGCTTCACTGAAGACTGACAAGTTTGGTACCAATCTTCTCAGCACATTAAACCTGCACTGATGCCAGTGTGGGTTTTAATGTAAAATGCAAGAGAGGGCATCTTAGAGATGCCCTCCAAAAACCTAAACCTACAATCCACGTCTGGGCAGAGTGGCTGCAGAGTCTGCCACCCAGCAGACATGTTGCAGGACCCCTGGGTGGAGAGCCCCCGCTCTCCTGGGCCTGCAACAATGCACATCCTGGGCGAGGGGCTATGTCTCCTCCCCCAGGATGGACAGGGGGAAGCTTCAAAGGCATACCGCCTCGGAGAGCTTCTCCAGACCATTTGCTGTACCCAGCAACCAGCCCCCCACGAGTCCTACTCCCACTCTGGCGGAAAGACTGGCGGGAAAAATTACGTCAGGAAGGGGGGTGTGCCAACCTGTGCCAACTCCACCCCTCAGGTGGAGGAGGCGAGGTGAAGCACGACCCCGGGCTCCGGCCATCTTGTTGATGGGGAGCCCTGCCCAATCCCAGCTAGGCTCCTGCCCCCCTCCCACAGGAGAGGAGCAGGCTAGGGGGTGTACTCACCCCAGGACAGGGACCCATTGGTCCCTGCCCTTGCCCTACCTGTAATGCCCCTAAATTTAGTATTTAGGGGCTCCCTCAACCTTCCTTCCTCAGATCCCGATATCAAAAAGAAGAAAGAAGATCAAGAAGAAGAAGACCCGCGGTGCAGCTGCTAACAACAGGACAACAACAACTGACTTGGCCCCAGCCCTACCGGCCTGTTGATCCTGGAACCTGCTCCTGCCTAAACCCGGCGACCTCCCAGGACAGCAACCTTGGGACACCCAGAGAACCTGCCTGCCTTGGCCCTCTCGACGATTGGGACTCCCATCAGCAGAGGCTCTGCTGCAACAACCCCCCCGGTGCCCACCAGGAAGTTCCGGACCAGCCTACTCTGTACCAGCCGAGCCCGGGCCGGGCCAACCCGAACCAAGACCACGAGTACGTCCCTGCGGCGACTGGGACCCAAAGTCCAGTGCCCAAAGACCCTCCTCGACGAACCAGCCGACGCCTGCATACTCAGAACCAGGGCGATACAAAAGGGGATGATGGACGGAGCGTTTCAACAAATCAAACACTCACCCCCAGTCAACTGATCTGGGTTTAATCCATCACCATTCTTTAGTTCACTCAGCCACCCCAGTTCAGACATGGCTATATGCAAATCAGTCTGACCCTGTGCCTTATGGGAACAGTCCAGCCCGAACTGCCAAGCCATGTCTTCCCTGGACCGGAAACAAGCATCCTGGGACCGGTTTCGGATTCATAATCCTCATCAGCCAGGCTATCTTGAATCCAGTGGCCAAGTGAGCAAGGGACTCACGTCTGAGCATACCCTGCCACACTTAGGGCGAACAAAGCGATACAAAAGGGGAAGATGGACGGAGCGTTTGAGCAAATCAAACACTCACCCCCAGTCAACTGATCTGGGTTTAATCCATCACCATTCTTTAGCCCACTCAGCCACCACAGTTCAGACATGGCCATATGCAAATCAGTCTGACCCTGTGCCTCATGGGAACAGTCCAGCCCGAACTGCCAAGCCATGTCTTCCCTGGACCGGAAACAAGCATCCTAGGACCGGTTTCGGATTCATAATCCTCATCAGCCAGGCTATCTTGAATCCAGTGGCCAAGTGAGCAAGGGACTCACGTCTGAGCATACCCTGCCACACTTAGGGCGAACAAAGCGATACAAAAGTGTGGCAGGGTATGCTCAGACGTGAGTCCCTTGTTCACTTGGCCACTGGATTCAAGATAGCCTTGCTGATGAGGATTATGAATCCGAAACCGGTCCCAGGATGCTTGTTTCCGGTCCAGGGAAGACATGGCTTGGCAGTTCGGGCTGGACTGTTCCCATAAGGCACAGGGTCAGACTGATTTGCATATAGCCATGTATGAACTGGGGTGGCTGAGTGAACTAAAGAATGGTGATGGATTAAACCCAGATCAGTTGACTGGGGGTGAGTGTTTGATTTGCTCAAACGCTCCGTCCATCACCCCCTTTTGTATCGCTTTGTTCGCCCTAAGTGTGGCAGGGTATGCTCAGACGTGAGTCCCTTGCTCACTTGGCCACTGGATTCAAGATAGCCTGGCTGATGAGGATTATGAATCCGAAACCGGTCCTAGGATGCTTGTTTGCGGTCCAGGGAAGACATGGCTTGGCAGTTCGGGCTGGACTGTTCTCATGAGGCACAGGGTCAGACTGATTTGCATATGGCCATGTCTGAACTGGGGTGGCTGAGTGGGCTAAAGAATGGTGATGGATTAAACCCAGATCAGTTGACTGGGGGTGAGTGTTTGATTTGCTCAAACGCTCCGTCCATCATCCCCTTTTGTATCGCTTTACTCAGAACCAGGGGCCACCCCAACCGCGACCAGCCGAGGGTAAGCTTTTCCGACACCCAAAGACACCCCTGCACCCGGCGCCCTACAGCCCCCTGTGCCTCCCTTTGGGGTACCTACCTGTGCTCCAACATCCCAACTTACCTCTCGAAGTGCTGGTCGCCCCTGGAGAGCCACCGTCTCCGAGCCTGCAGCCTTTGTTCCGTTTTCAAGATCCTCATTGGATAATATGGAGCGCCCGACGGCTCAAAAGCACCCTGCACCCAGCCGCCCGAGTGCCGGTGGCTGGGACCTCTTTGCCCTATCCTACTTCCCCCCTTGCCCAGACCAAGTGACCAGGAGCCCAGCTCCCAGAGCCGCGTGGCCTGCTAGCCAGCAGCCACCAACCTAAGGCCCCCTTTCCCTCATTGGATAACATTGGGCCTGCCTACCTCTGCACCCGGCCACCACTGCGCTGCTGGGACGGACCTAATTGTACTCACCTGACCCTGGGGGACCCCTGAGTCTATGCCCAGAACCCTAACTTCACCAACCAAGTACTCACCTGGAAACCGGTAATTCACTTACCTGCCATTGGATAACATTGACCCATTTTTGACTCGAAAATTTTCTAAGTGTGAAGTTTTGAAAACTGAAAATATTCCTATAAAATCAGCCAAAGTCTGAATTCGAAAATACTCACCTGTGATCAGGAGAGAAGCCAGTACTGAACCTCTCAACCCAATACTGAACCACAAAAGTAATCCCTAGCGGGGTTACTAGTAACGTGTATTTTCTCCATAGGAACCCATTGTCTGCTTTTCTATGAAATTTCTTCTAGGTGTCTACTTTTGAAAACTGCAAATATTCTTTAAAAATCGTACGAAATACTGAAACGTAATGACCTACCTGTTTTGAGGTAAGCCCCCAGTGCTGGACCTAGGAGACTAGTGCTGGGTTACAAAAGTAACGCGATCGTACTTTACCTGTAACCTGAATTTCCTCCCAATGAATAACATTGTGAGAATCACCTCGAAAAGTTTCTAAGTGTGAACTTTTAAAACAGCTTTATACTCAGGAAAAATCATCACTGTAACTAAAACGTTTTTGCTAATCTGGTTTCAGCTTAGACCCCAGGACTGAATCCAAGATCTAGTCCTGGAACTACCGAAGTAATCCGTAAGTTAATCAACTGTACTTTCCTATGAAAACCCATTGAGCTCAATGCTAGAGTGTGTTTCATAACTGTATTGCTATTAGCGAACCTGTGATTATTGCGTGCAGAAACTTGTTGCTCCTCTGCAAAGTATTTACATGAGAGTACTCGTAATGTGAAAAGTATATTTTCATAACTGTTGGTTCTAAAAATAAAACAACCATATCCTTGGATACACAAACAATTGGCCTGGAGTTCAGTCCTTGAGTGTGTGAAACCTTTTGCTGACTGAGTGGGTACATCAAATGCTTCACACTGTCCTCTGGTACTGCCTTTCTGCTCGACCAAGCTACCACTTTGGAGAGTAAGGTCGTTTCTGACTTTAACCTCTGTTATACCTTTGGGGTTTGTACACACACTGTAATACCTTATCATCCAGTATATATAGAGCCACTTTCTCACAAGTCCCTATTATTAAGTCGCTACCACTAAAGGATAAGGCTTGATGTCCCCGTGCACACACCGTATGTGCACCACGGTGTCCGTTACAATTTGGTTGCGGTCAACCCGATGCTCCTGAACGACCGACTGTTGGCATCCCAAGTTCAACAACGCCCTGACCCACTGTCCATTTAATTGTACACTTGCTTAGAAGGCAATTCCCAACTCGGCGGTGTACAGGACGATTTTTGGGGCGTAACCGACGTCCATTGGCTCGTCTTGGTTATTTTGGGGGGATAATAACGGGTGATGTGTCCCCATTCCCCAAAATCGAAGCATTGGGGTCCCCGAAGTGTCGGAATGTCTGTTTTATAGGGACGGATTCTTGGTGGTTCGGAGATGGATTTTGGTGGGAATCTCTTATCATGCTTTCCTTGAGTAGGACGGCCAGGTTTCTCTATTTCTCAAAGAGGGACACGAGGCTGTGCGCGGGAGAATGTCGTAGCCATCTCCACCGCTTGTTCGGTGGTGAGGTGCGTATGTTGTCTCAGCCACCTCAGAGTACTGAATGGAGGGGGCCTCCAGATATTGCTCTAAATATATCATGTCCATTATCCCTTCTTTGCTATAGGGTTTTGACTACCTATCCGCGGCGGCTTTCAAGCGGAAAAAAAAGGTTTGGGGATTTTCTCCCAGGGATCCTTTTTCCTTACGGCAGCGTACCCGGTAGGCTTCAGCGTCCATCCCAAGATGGTCTAAGATGATTGACTTGATTTCTGCATATGGGTTGTTGCCGTGGCATTTGCCACCTGGTAGGCCGCCTCTGCTTCGCCCATGAGGAGAGGTGCTGGGAAAAAGGGCCATTTCTCGAGTGGCCAACCGCAGGCTTTTGTGGCCCTTTCAAAGTCAAGGAGGAAGGCATCCGGATCCTCCCCAGCCACATATTTCTACAGAGATATGCCCGGGGGCCCCGGAGCACTGCTTTTCACCTCCCGCATCCTAGAGGTTACTGGTTCTTCCAAGACCTTTTGGAGCCCTTCCAGTTCTGCTGTTATACCTGCGCCAAGGTCATCTAGCACTGTACCGACCATTCCAACTTCGCTCATCCTTTCACGATGTGTTGAATTAAAGCCTCCAATATATCGGTACTAATGGACGAGGTGCCCGCATTCTCCACCACTTGTGAGCGGGTTAAAGGAGTGAGGTCCACAACAATAGGCGTTTAGGAGGTTTTTATTCGATATACACGAGGGGTCGGTAGTGCCAGAATTTACTTAAGGATAATACTTCTTATTCCTTCATTTAACTGTGTGTTCTCCAATTTCTGTTTTCTCTGGCGTCTTCGTGGAGTGTCCTTGGGACTCCGGCTTCCCTCGAGAGAAAAAAATAAACAATGTTGGCGAGAGGTTCCGTTTTCTAACCTTCACCATAGGAAAAAGGAGTGAGGAGACACCAGGTGCTCACTAGAGGGGATCATGGATGTGTACGTGTGAAGGGAGGTCGGCTGGGACAGTCAGGGGCTTGGGAAATGCTTTGTTCAGTACCACCGACCTACTCCCGCCTCTCAGCCCAAACCGTGCACGCACCTGTGAGAGCCACGCTCCTCCTGGAGCATGGTTGGGCGAAGGGGGAAGACGTTGGCCTCCCGGCTCTTCCGGAGCTTCTGGATACTCGTGCTTGGTTACCAACACCGGCAATGGAGCGTCCTTTCCCTCGGGTACCGTCACCTTGTCTCGGTTCCGGCTTTCGGCGTCTGCCCTCTTGCGGCGTCTTCCAGAGTTCGTCCTCTTGTCGCTCCAGAGCCGGTTTTCTTCCTCCTCAATTGGATCAGGGCTGATGACGTATGGCCTGGGGGCGGGGTCTTCTGATAGGAGTTCCCAGTTAAAGGAGCCTGTTGGACTTGGCCCTTTTTGCAGGGTCATCCCTGAACTTTTTGCCTTCCTCCTGTATTGTTTCTCATCTGTTTTTGTTGGTTTTAGATGCACCACTGCTGATCAGTGTCAAAGTGCAAGTACTCCCTGTATAAAGTGTTATGGTAATTGGCTGTCAATAATTGGTATGTTTGCCTTACTAGTAAAGTCCCTAGTAAAGTGCACCATGTGTGCCAGGGCTGGTAATGCAAATTCTACTAGTGGGCCTGCAGCACTAATTGTGCCACCCACACAAGTAGCCCTAATGAGAGAACTCAGGCCTACCACTTCAGTGCCTGCACACAGTTTTCTAACTGCCATGTTGTCCTGACAACTTGCCAGGCCCTACCCTTCCCTTTTCATGCACATCAGACACCCCGATAGTAGGCCCAAGGTACCCCCCGGGGCAGAGTGCACTGCCTGTGAAAGGTAGGCCATGTACTGAGGTGTGTACCATGTCCTAACAGTGAAAAAATCTCCATTTCGTTTTTCACTGTTGCAAGGCCATCTTGCCCATAGGACAGAATGGGGAAGGCTGTGCAGTAATTTTCCAGCCTATTTTCCCATAGGCTTAAGATGGAGAGGTGAAAATGATTGTGCCTGAACTCACAATTTAATAATACATCTTTTTGTGAAGGTGGTTTTTGAATTGTGTGTCTGGAAACCACGTTTTTAGCCCTGCCTAGATGTGGCTGAGCATATTCCCCGACGGGGGCTCTGCGAGACAAACCAGTCCCCGGGGATTCCTCTGGCTGTGGAGAGAGGAGAGAATCCCCGCTATCAGGAACACGCCTCCATTCGTCCACCCTAACAGTCTCAGTACAGGGGACGGGGCCCCTTGACAGATGCACTTAGTGTCTCAAATAGGAAATCTTCCTCAAGAGGCTCCTTATGAAGTTGCACCCAATAATATTGTGCAGCTCTATTAAGCAATTCTGTAAACCCCACATTATCATCTGGAGGAGCAGGTCTAGATGGGTATAGATCTGGATCATTGTCGTTATTAGGATCCGTGTTATAGTTTAACCAGGGGCCTGGAGTATAATCTTGTGGTATATCCCAGTGTGTCGCCTCATCTAGATCCCCATCCCCATCATCCTGCTGAAGTGGAGATTGTGGCTGAGGGGAATTGAATTTGTGGGTGTTATAAGAAGGTTAGGGTCAATAGGTGGAGAAGGTGAGGAAGGGGAAAGAGGTGGAGGAGAAGTATTTGTCCCCCATGTTCTTTCGCTTTAAAGGGATATGGTAAGATTCCTCAACTTCTGGTTTCCTTTTCTGTGGCAGTTTTGCCGAAAGGTGTCCTGTTTTTGGGTTAATAACGAGTTCCTTTTGTTTGGGGTCCGTTTTAGCAGGCGGAACGTCCAAGCAAAGCTCCTTGGATGGAGGAAGAATCGACTTTTCTTTTGGAGCCATAATTTTCGACGTCAAAGATTTCGGTGTTGACATTTTCAGAGCCGAGGATTTCGGTGCAGAGGATTTCGGCTCCGATGATTTCGGTTCCGAAGTGTGTTTCGGTGCCGAAGTTTTGGAGGGATCAGTTAGCTTGTGTTTCGGTGCCGAAGTTTTGGAGGGATCAGTTAGCTTGTGTTTCGGTGCCGAAGTCTTATGTGCAGGCCCTGAAGAAGGTTGCCGGAAGGCGTAACTAGTTGTTTCGGTGCCGAGCCAGAAGGCGGAGTGTTGGAAATTTTATCTCAGTGCCAACGTTGGCCCGTAGGCAGAGGAGGTACCGGAGCCTTTTTTAAGGAAATATTTTGGGGCAGAGGAGTATCTTTACTCATGGTACGCTGACCGGGTGTGATGCGTTCCTCAATGTCGGAGTCTTCCTCGGACACGTTAATTTCTTGTTCCTCCTCTGCCTCTGCTCCATGTGCTTCGAGGATCTCCTGGTCGACATCTTCTTCAAACAGGTCTGGAGCGGAGTCCTTCTGTTGATAAATCTTGTGACGTCGAGTCTTTTTCGATGGGAAGGATCGGCAGGCTTCGCAGTTGTCTTCGTTGTGTTCAAGCGATAAACACAAATTGCACGCATCGTGCAGATCGGTGTGGGGGTATTTGGATTGGCACCCAGGGCAGAATTGGAATGGAGTCCGTTCCATCTACTGCGAATTCGGTCAACGCGGCTAGGCCCGAGGGCTTTGCACAAGGTTTTCCGATCGAAGTTTAGAATAGATTTATATGCGAAGGAAGGAATACGCGTTTGAGAAACAATACTGTAGAAGGTAGTGGATTGCGCACCGAGGGGAACGAGAGAACAGTATTGAACCGGAGCAAGCAATTCACGCGGAACCCAATGGCGGAAAAAAACAATCTAACAATGGAGTCGATGCCCTTGCGCACTATCATTGAAAGGAGGATTTCCCTACCTCATGACTTGAAAGACTTCTTCTAACAAAGTGCAAACGTCCGGGCCCAACAGCAGATGGCGATCTATGCCTCGAGCAGAGTATTTTGTGTTTAATGTGAGCTCACCCCCTTTGAAGGTTGTATGGGACGCATACAAGGCATACTTAAGTGAAGTAATCACTAAAGGCTCCAGATGTCATGCTGGATCGGAATGTATGTAAGTACAACACTTAGAAGCAAGGATAAAAGATAAGGAGTTGCAATCACACTCAAACCACAACAGTACACAAGAAAACATAAGAAAAGACCCGGCTATAACCCAATTAGAATATAGTGTCAAAAGTAAGAACAATCTACAAAACAAGCATTGGCATAGCCAATAGGTCTCGCTTTTGGAACCTTATAAGTATTATAATAATCCACATTTGTAAAGCGCGAACAATCACCCGTAAGGGTCTCTAGGCGCTGGGGGCCTTTGGGAAGATTAAGCAAGCTATTGCCCAGTCTCACATGGTGGCTGGGCTAATCTGCTGTCGGGGATCGAACCGTGATCCCCAGATTAAAGCTTCAGTCGCCCTGGCCGCGGCGCCACACCTTAGTCAAGTATTTAGTCATGGAGCACAATATCCTAGGTGCAACAACATTAACTGTTGCATGGTTAAACACTTCGAGTTCGAGAATGGTGAGCCAGCGCTGCAACCTGTACCTGCACTTCAAGTGCTTATTTTGAGGCTCTGATCAATGCCATTTGCTGAAGTAAAGTAAGGGGTTGACATAAGAAGAAAAGGAGTAGACGGGTGGAGGAAGGAGAGATGGTGGAGAGAGGTCAATTGAAGGGTGGGTGGAAGAGGGAGGAAGGCAGGGCTAGAAACGAGTGAGGAAAATTAACACTGTGGTGGGTTCAGGAAGAAGGCAGTATGGACAGCTGAATACGAGAGGCAGTGAAAGAAAAGAGGAGACAAGAAAAAGGAGAGAGAAGCGAAGGAGAAGTAGTGCGGGAGTGAGCGGTAGATAGGGGAGAGTTGGAAAGCAGGGTTGTGGCGTAGAGGGCAGGTGGAGAAGACAAGATGAAGAGGGGGGTGGATACAGTAAATGTGAGAGAGTCAAGATGAGAGGAAGGTGTACAGGGTGGGGAGAGGTGGCATGATCGCAGAAGGGAGAGGGCAAAGCAGACGAGAGAATAATAGGTGTAGAAGAGGGGGGCTAGTCCGAAAAAAGGGGCTTGAGGGAAAGGGTGAGGTGAATGAGTGGAAAGTTCAGTTGATGGACAGGGAGGAGGGCAGCTGAGTTTGGGAGTGAGAGTGGTGGAGCGGGGTTGGAGAGGGTGGAGCGGGGTTGGAGAGGGAGGTCCAGACAGGAAACGTGAGGAGTGGAGGAGGCCGAGCAGAGAGGAGTAAAGGAGGGAAGTATGCTGACGAGGGAGAGTGCAGGTCAGTGAGGCTTAGGGAGGGAAGGAGATGAAGAGGAGTCCTGAGAGTAGTGGTGATGAAAGGGGAGATGAAAACATTGGAACTCTCCGAAAATGGGACAGCAGGGGAAGGAGGGAGCGCCAATGGGTGGCGAGGGGACAGGCTAATGCAGGGGGAAGAGTAGTGGAGGAGAAGGCGGCGGGATGGTAAGTGAGGTAGAAAAAAGTTTAAAAGAAAGAGGAGTGTGGGGATAGGGAACAGACCTGGTGGAGGTCACGGGAGAGGAAGGTGGAGAGGAAAGAAAGGAGAAGAGCTAGGTACAGGAGATGAAAGAATGGAGATAAAAACATAGGAAATGACAGTAAGGGTGTTTAGTCAGGAGAAGCTGCAAGGGCGGTAGTAGAGGAGAGGGAGAGGGAGACACGTAATAGAGCAAGCAGTGGAAGGTGAAAGATTATTTAAGAGGAAAGAAGTGGGGGAGTTGTAAAGCACTACAATACCTTCGGGTCGAGTTATGCTAAATAAAACTGCAAAAAAAAACACAAAAAAGATGGCTGATAAATAGAGAAGAAATTGTAGAAATGAAGGGAGAAAGAGGGAGACAGAAAATGTGAGGGAGCGAAGGCAAGAGTCGGGGAGTAGAGGGTGGGAGGTGTAAATGAATGAAGGAGGGACGGGACATGGGAGACGGGACGTGGACGAAGTAGGTGAAAGAAATCCTACAGAATTTGAACAATAAAACCACAGAGAAAAGTGAGTCATTTATAGAACAATTTCCGGCCTCGAAAGGGCCCCTTGGCGTTACCTTTGAAATGCTGGTGAAGGAAAAAAAAATTGCTACTATTGAAAGCTATATCAGAGAGAGGAGGGGGGTTGAGTTATGCCAGATGAAAAGTGGGGGGATCAGAAATGACAAAAAAAAATTAAGACGGGTGTAGGCAGTTAGTTTGTGTAAGAGGTCTGGGTGGGAGAGTAAGGGGATGTAGCTTGACAGGAAGCAAAGCCGAAAACGCGAGAAAAGATAACTTCCGAAGAGGGCCCCAGTGGAGAGGGTGATTAGCAGTGAGGGGTCAGGGATCGCCAACAGGAAACGAGCAAAGTAAAGCGGAGAAGAGAAGAGAATCGGGTGAGAGCGGAAGGAACATTATATAACATTATTTATTATTATAGGGTATATTAGTATTTAAGGGTCATCTGCTAGGAAAGCCGAAACTCCGGGCGAGAGCTGAGAGTGAGCTTAAAATACACAGACAGTAAACAGTACCGGGTGGGGAGTCGCCATGCTGGAACAGAAACAATGACACTGCTGTCTAATCGCCGGGGTCCGACGTTTTACGTGTGCTATAAACAACTTTCTGGATGCGTCGGAGGTCACCTCCCAAAACTATCAGAAAGATAACAGACCAAAAACAGAAAATCAGTTTGAGCAAAAATGACACGTTTTAGAATACAGCTTTGCTAAAGTATCGGCCATCTTGGGAAAGAAAAAGGTAATCCCTGGCACTGCCAACGGAGCGAGCGAGTCAGCGTGCTGCTATTTTACCAGTGCAGCCTTGAGGCAAGTGTAGTCCAACAAACGAAAGTAATGACGTGGGATTCACTAATAAACATAATTTGACCTAAAAGGAGGCTGGGATTAAGAACAAGGGGTCATCGTGGGATGAGAGGAATGCAGCAGCAGCGTCCAGCGAGTGGTGCGTGGGCGCTCGTGTGAAATCTGACATAGCAGATGGCACACTGTGTGCCGCTGCTCGTAACTGCAAGCCGTAGGCGGATACATTTGCTGGGAAAGGTGGGACATGCCTTTGCCCAATTGCGAGCTTGTGAAAAGTCCAAAGTGATTCCAAGAGGTTGTTTTCCTAGAGCAGCGCATGCGCGCTACACAAGGCTCGACCTAAACAGTGGGAGACAAGCATGATCCAACACGGAGTATAGAGGAAAAAAAGCGGCGCATTCCTGGCCTGGACTGCCAAAGCTCACTTATCGAGGAATAGCATAAAGAAAATTATAAATACACAGACCAACCAAATCACAAACAAGATTAAGGATATCAAAGAAGTGTTTTTGAATTATCATCAAGATTTGTATTCATGAGACTTTATCAAATCCAATAATAACGGAGAAACGGCTACCTGAAAGACTGCTGCAGGAACTATCCAAGCAGCAAGTAGAAGAGTTAAGCTCCACCATCACAAAGGAGGCAAAAAAAATGAGTAAAGAAAATTCAAGGAGAGGTCCATAAAGTGGTTCAGGATATAATATTTACCACTTATGATAACTTTATTCAGACTAATCCTGGTGGAAGGTTAAAAGGATCCAAGTCCTGGAACAAAGCTACAACTGCACTCATCATAAACAACAAGGATCTGAGACAATGCAAGTGATACTGACCTACTTCATTATTGAATTCCGACTATCAAATCTTCACTGGAATATTGACAAATCAGCTAAGAAGATTTTCTGGGAGGCTGATACATGAAGATTAAAAAGGCTTCATACTCTGTAGACCGATATAAGAACTGATTCAGATATTTGTGGGGTCAATTGGTCTGGTTGAATATACTAAGGCAACACTAGACGTGATCAGACGAGACATAGCTAACGCATTTGACCAACTAAATTGGTCATAAATATAAACAGTTTTTGACAACCTAGGACAAAAAGGGAGGGTTTGCAGAGCAATACAGAATTTATAAAGGACCCCCGTTATTAACTTATTTATAAATAGGGAACTCTATATCAAAATTACTATGGGTACTAAGCAAGGTTGTCCCAGGTCACCATTAATATTCGACCTCTACAATGAACCCATAGCTCAGATCAAAAGGTCAGATGAGGATATATAAGTCTGGTCGCTACAGCAAGAGATTAGCATGAATGCAAATGTTTTAATAGTTTACACATCTGATGTACAGAGAACAATGCAGAGAATAAAGGAGAGATAAGTCTGGTAGCTACAGTAACAGAGCAGCAAAGGAGAGAACCAAAGGTTTGGGGGAAATGTTAAGATACAGGCTTAATGAGGACACATCAGAAATAATGATGTGGAACATAGATAGCGAGGATTATCAGATCTGATACGAGGTTAGGCATCTAGCAATCAATATTACAGAGTAAATAGCCAATATTCCAGGTTAGAATCTCGAAATTGCCACTAATGAGGTAAGAAAAGCCATCAAATGATGGTATAACATTCCTTTAAATATATACAGGAGAGAGAAATAATTTAAAACTTCAATCCTCTGAAAATCCCATACTTATTTGACTGCATACACTTAAAATTTGAGAAAAAACTACATTGCAAAATCAAGAGTTTTATTTGGAATTCTGGAAGGCCACGACAGGCCTGAAAGAAATGGAGGAGAAAAAATGTAAATGGGGATTAAGACTGACTTTCTATATTTCTAGGCCTTCCAAATGAAGAGTTTCAGAATGTTGATCTCTTACCCAGAAAAATCTAAGTTTAGATTGAGGTTCAAAGGAATGACAAAGCTTTTGTGGAATTGACTTCCTTTTTAAATTTGGCGCTATAAAATACTTTAAAAAGGTTAGGTTAAAAGTGCTAACTGTGGCAGCAAGTCTTTGGTTTGAGTGAGAAACTTGCTTTGGATCCTATATCACGGCAATTTGGCAATGATTTGGGAATCAGAAGGGCAGCTTAAGTTCCTAAAAGATCTGTGTGGCATTCTCAAACAAGCATTGGCATAGCCAATAGGTCTTGCCTTTGGGACCTTATAAGTGTTTAGCCATGCAACAGTTGTTGTTGCACCAAGGATATTGTGCTGCATAACTAAATACTTAAAAGGTCCCAAAAGCGAGACCTATTGGCTATGCCAATGCTTGTTTAATATGGCTACCAAATGTAAAACATGCTCTCCAGTAAACACTTCTTAGTACTTCCTAGGGTACTGTAAAGCCAGCTTGTGCAGCTTCTTGACAGTGGTGCTCAGGATTACAATGCTTACCTTCATTAGTTAGAGATTTGTGGCCAAATTTTTGGAAACCGGTTTAACTGACTCTTGTAAACTAGGCATCAGTCTTTTCTTAAATTATGCCCGTTAGAGGTATGTACTAACCTTCCCTTCACAAAGAGGCATGACATATGACTGTCCAAGGAAACTGTTGTAGGTGTTTGAAAAATAGACACTGACAACAGTTTACCAAGACCAGTTTCGCATGTACTACAAATATGCGTAACATTCAGCGGTCTAGTATTAGAATTTTTTACCTATTAAATTAAATTTGTAATTGGTTGTCCATCACTTTAAGATGTTTTCTCTTCCATGTTCTTTCATCACACGTGAAATCTGGGGTTATTGGTCACACGCTTTCTGCAGCAGTTACATCTGTATCATACAACTGTAACTTAAGTCTGCAAAATAATGTGTGAAAAGCACTTAAAATATATGTATATACCCAGTTATAACTGAGTGGATGAGCCCAACATTTGAATGGCATTTCCTTAGCCAGTCACTCCTCTGAAACACACCAGGGAATGTCCACAGGCGACACTTAAGAGAAAACTTAAGAGTACATAAGTTATGCATACTGGAGTAAATTGCGCACTCTTAGTTCGCCAACATACCTACTTTTTTTTAACTTTTGCAAACACAATGTAAATTAGACAAGTGTAAGTTACGCCCATTTATAAGCAGGTCATCTGTAAGTCTAAAACATTTTTTTTTAAATCAGACCATTTGAGATTTTGAAATAAAAATTGATACATCCTACTAATTCCTTCCTCTAGTCCAGCAAGGAGCTTGTTGTTTTGCACTTTGTTACTCACACTGCATTAGTTTAGCACCATTTACATAAACATTGGGAAACTGTTTGAAAATTTAAGGTCAACATTTTTTAATTGGTTATTGTTAACGAAAAATGTGGACGCACTACCTTTAGCCCTAAATATATGAAACGGAATGACACTATTTTAAAAAGGCATCTCAAATAACAAAAAACAAAATGCTTTGATTGAAATAACTTCAAAGTAAAGCAGTCCTTCGATTCAAAAGATTATTTTGTACACCAAGAGAAAAACACTACTTTGGCTTTTCCTTTGTTGCTACATGTAACAAAGACAAGAAAGTCGGGAAAATTGAATGTCACAATACAATATTAAGATAAAAACAAGAGGTGAAAGTGTTCAACCTTCTCTGCACCGAGTGAGTGTCTGGGGAACCGAGAACTGTATTTCCCCATTAACAGATCATAAACTCAAATGACAGAGGGGTACATGGTTTAACACAGCTCCATTGCAAATACTATAGTGGCGCATTTCATTAATAAAAACAAGACGTGCGTTGCATTTCTCTCCGACATGCCATGTCACCATGGCAAAATAAGCAATTAAGGAAAACAAAATGTAGGCAAGCAAAACCGTCAGAGTTCTGGTGACATTAGCCACGTGCACAACATTTTTACAGGATCAATTAACACAGTGACAGGAAGTAAATTGTGAGCAGGCAGGAAATATGTAGAATTAAAGTGAGGATTAAGTCTTCTGCAATATACACTCTAACATGTTTGCTATGGGGGAAGAAACAGGTCAGGATGACACTACTTGTGGTCGGTAAATTTATCGAACGAAGAAAATAAAATACTACGGTCTCGAACAGACTAGGAATAGAAAAAGGCCCTACCGTGATATCACACTAAATCACACGCAGTAAAAACAAGCCCGCGAGTCGTGCGCGCGAGCAGCCTACCTCTCTTTCCTGCTTTCATTTAGTTGCTTCCCTGTAAAATGGATCCAACAATGTGAGAGCCTGACAAGGAGGGAGTGGGAGAAGTGAGGGGGGGAGGGAGGGGAGGGGATTCACGCGCTGTAAGGCTTAATGAGGCATTACAGAAAGCCAGATGGCCACTTCAGGAACATTACATTTAACCAAAATAAGATACAACCTCCTGAAGTTACCTAGAACCATTTTGTACCAAATGATTCACTGTATATTTTTTCACCAGTCACTTTGCGCCGCCCACACTGTCCACATTGTCACTCGCGTCGCTACCTTGGTTTTCACTCACACACCTTGAGCACCATGCAGGCCCGGACTGACCATTGCGGGCACCGGGCAATCCCCCGGTGGGCCGCACGGGTGGGGGCTGGTTTGGGGCCCCTGGGGGCCGTTTTTGTTACAGGGCCGTTTTTGCAGCATAGCTGCAAAAACGGCCCTGTAACAAAAACGGCCGAAAAACGGCCCTGGCAAAGAGCGCGGATGACCGAGGGGGGGCCGGCCGAGCATTTTGCCTGGGCCGGTTTTGGATCCCAGTCCGGCCCTGGCACCATGTGAAATTTTGGGTTGTTTTCAACTTTATTTGTATACTGCAGTGCTGTAATAACTGCTAAAAGCTCTTCCTTGTTTTTTCCAAAATGCTTTTATATAAA
The DNA here is from genome assembly GCF_964261635.1 of Lissotriton helveticus. NCBI lineage: Eukaryota > Metazoa > Chordata > Amphibia > Caudata > Salamandridae > Lissotriton > Lissotriton helveticus. Next base: position 1,686,799,255 of record NC_136063.1, on the reverse strand, counting down.
TGATGCCCTGAGCACATGCTACAATCATATAGAGTCTCCTTGTTTTCTTGTGGATAATGTTGAACTCATATCCTCACTAATTGACTTCGAATAATACCAGTTGGGATACCATATGTTTCTATTATACTATACCCCAATCCCAACACGGTTGACGGTTGTTGCTCCTGTTGTTGATACAAGCATAAATACTTTACACATTGCCTCTAAGCTAGGCCTGACTGTCTTTGTGCCATGCAACCAGATGGTTAAGCAGAGATTACTTTAGTGACTTTTTGCGGCTCACCCTGACAAGGATTGTGGCTGTTGCTTGAGAAGGGATCACCCCCCACCCCCCTCAATCAACTACCCAATATCTCTCAAAAAGTAATTAAGGAAAGGACAGCACTTAGAATATTTGGAGATATTGATTAAACTGATTAGGAATATCAGAACAGAAATGACAAGAAACTGCAGTTTTATCTAATATTATTGGCCAGACTTTAGATATGCAAACAAGGATAGCAATAATACATCCACCAACGAAGAGTGAATTATATATCTGTGCTGGATAAAAGTGCCAAGAAAGCAACAAATCACCATTTGGACATTCTGACCACTGGTCTGAACAGAATTCGGTGTCATGAGTACATCCGAATTAGCACACTCAAACCATTGGGGTGATTCAGGTGAGTCAACTGATGGATCTGGAGCAAAATATAAATCGGACAAGGCATCAGGGCAAACTATACATTTCATGAGTCAACATAATGAGGTACATATTGATGTTAAATAAGGACTTGAAACACCTCAAGCATCCCTCTCTGAACAACCATGGTAGACTCCGTTCCGCAGCAGACCCATAGCACTTACAGAATAAAGTTGGAGACTTCCTCAAATACCGACTTCTTTAGATGAAGAAGATTCTGCAACACCCTTCGATGTGTCACCTACACTGCCCAGCAACATGTCCAGTAAAACTTATCAGGCGTTTCAGTCTTTCTCTTATAATAGTCTTGCAAACAGACTTTCTATATTCAATGGGTGTTGCCCAAGGTCTGCATCGAGGAAAGTCTGCTACTTTGTGTATCCATTATCAGACCGTTAAGTCACACTTTGTCTTCATGTGATAGCAGTCAGGAGTGGGTTATCGACTGGGAGAAACCCAAAACTAAGGTGCAATGGGTACAGAAGCCTTCATACCTCCACCTATCAAATTTCTTGCAACAGTGACTTCAGGCGAGCCTAAAAGGGCAGGCCCGTTCAATTCTGCTCCTAGACTTCTAAGGAGACCGTTGTCTCTAGGCTCCCCAACCCCTGTTTTAATGGGAATAAAACTGCAAGGATATAAGGACAGGATATAGCAGAACACTGGCTCTGCACACCATTGAAGTCTGACTCTTCACAAAGGCTTCAGGAATGCTAGTAATACACAATGCTAGTAAGCCAGGCTACCTCCGTTTTGTGCAACACATTTGTCTGTCAGCTCAAAATCAATCTTAACCTACATACTCCTGGTTCATCCTGCCCTGCACATCAGTCCTATATACATGCGCTCTATCCACGCACATTGAATGTTGTGTAGGGCTAGGTTATGTAAGAATTGCCAGGACTTATGTACCAATCAGGACTGTGGACCACTCACCACTCCACAGGCAACAAGTACAAAAGGCCTGTCCGCCCCATCGTTACCTGTCTGGACACAAGCCTTAGGTTCACTTGTATATTCAGTAACTAAAAAGCAGTTTACCTGGATTTGGCTATTGTGGTCCTTATTGATAAACTTTGTACCACTGTACATCAGAAAGCTACAGACAGAAATTCACTTCTCCACTACCAGTCATTTCACCCCAGGGCTTTGCGAGATAATCTGCCAGTGGGACAGTTCCTGCGATATTGCAGGAACTGCTCCACTACAAGTGCTTACATACAGCAAACAGAGGGTTGAGAGACAAATTGGTTCAGAGGGCTTACTCAGGAACATAGTGACTCATGCAAGAAAAAGAGCACTGAATACACCACGGAGTGCTTTACTTGAGAAAAGCGCAAGAACGAGTAGTGATTGCCTGCCAGTTGTCATGACGTACGATCCATTGGCAACGAAAATCCGCCTAGTCATTCGAGAAAACTGGTCATTATTGTCTCCAAAGAATTTTAAGATGCCAGAGCCAAGGTTTGCGTTTAGACAAGCATGTAACTTAAAGGACGACTAGTTCACACTCGTACAATATTGCGCCCCAAAGATTCATCAATTCCCCCTGGACATTACCCATTTGGCAATTGTTCAGTTTGTGACTTAACTGAGAGAACAAACAGTATTCAGTTGCTGAACAGGAAAGTGTGGCACTTGACGAAGTTCAGCAATTGCAATACTGTGAATGTAATCTACCGTCTGACTTGCCAATGTGGGTTACATTATATAGGCCTTACATTGTGTAAGGTCAAAATTCGTATTCAGGAACATTTGAGTACGATAAGGGCAGGCAAACTCACTACAAGGCTGGTACAACACTTTAAAGAATAGAACCATGACGCTAGAACATTGACTTAGCTTATTTTAGAAAGAGTGGTAGGTGAGGCATATAATATTGAGAGAACACTAGCAAACAAGGAGGCACGCTGGATTTCCATGGAAAAGGCTGATCAGATTGGGTTGAATGATTATATTGAATGGAACAAGATCGGGGGATGAATATCTGAATTAAGAGCTTCACCTTTACGCAGATCCATTGACTATGTGACGCATTCGTACCTAACTGCTCTTGAGTACCAGAGACGGAGAAAAATCCATGTAAATATTACAGTCTGAAATGGGATTGATAATGTAAGAGAGATATCTCATTCTGTTTTTGGAGGCAGTCACATGTGCCTATTATACAACCTGGAAGATGAAAGATCAAACTTCTTGCCATTATTTTTTATATCTTCTTTTAAAAAAAACATTTTGGTAAACAATTTTTTTTTTCAACAAGGAATAATAAACGGGCTGTTTGAACTGATACGCCCTTCCCACTGTAAATCCCAAACTGTGTATATACGTTACGTTATGCAAGAAAATATTAAAATAATTTGTCTATGGGGAAGTTTTCCTAGTTATCCCTGCTGTAACCGTTAAAAACAGGATGAGGCAAATATACTTCAATTTAGCGAGCAGTGGATAAAACCTCAATAAGTCTGGGGCGTTTTAGTGCATTGAACACCAGTCTCAGACGACGCCTCTAAAGCAGCAACCAAACTTCAGGTCGTCCCGTTAAATGGAACCGCCAGACCGCAACGCTGTGCAGGAATGAGACAACGCTTATCCTTCGGCACACACGATAAAATCGTTTGGACGTGAGCTCTGGAGACGGGTGAGTGTGTCTACTCTTTGCCTGACTAGAGAGACATTGGCAGATAAGGAGCTTGAGCAAGCCTCAATCTACAGGGAATTACTGCTGGATTAGTGGTGGAATGGGTTCCTTTGGTGCACGGTTGGCAAAAGAAGTATCTGCAACACTTGGTCTTAATGGTGAGCCGTTTTTGCAGTTTAACACAGGACTACAAATGAGATTGACCATGAAAAAGGTAAAAACATGGTTAAGCATATGGATTATGGGGGCTGTGAATTCATAATCATACAGAGTGAGATCGTGCTGTATTACATTTCAATTATGGACACACAATTGGCAAGAAAGGAAGGGCTAACAGTTGTTTGTTTCTCTACATAGATTTATGATAACATATGAGTTATAAAAGGATCTCACAAAAGGAGCGAGTACCCCATGACGAGGTGGATAGCTGGTCTAGGAGCCTTGGCTACTACCCGGTAAATAATTACCCTAATGACACAGGATCATGTTATCTATGTGTTTTTATTGGTTAAGACGGAGGTCCAACTGGTTGGACGTTTTTTATGTATATTGATGCAAAAAAAAAAAAACTGCATTCTAGAACATTGTCAAACTTCTGTTACTCGAATGCAAACAATTCAGTCACCATTAAGAAATGTTGAATACATTGCTATCTATACTTTTAAGATGCGCACAGGGCTGTGTTGTCACATTCCGTCACGCAACTCGGCAGCCATCTTGAAAGAATAGAAAACAATGTTTTTTATATAGCAAAATATCCAGGACATCGCCAAACTACCTCTCAATCACTTGGTGCACAATAGTTCAAGTTCGGAAATTTGTATAGCGCACTACTCACCCAGAGGGTCTCAAGGCGCTTGGGGGGTACTTTACTTATCGAATATCCAGGTTTTTAGTTGTTTTCTGAAGGAGAGGTGGTTTTGTGTAAGGCGGAGGTGGGTGGGGAGGGAATTCCAGGTCTTGGCTGCTAAGTAGGAGAAGGATCTTCCTCCCATGGTGGTTTTATGGATGCGCTGAATCGCGGCGAGGGCTTGGTTGGACGATCGAAGTTGGCGGGTGGGGGTGTAGAAGGACAGTCGCGTGTTGAGGCATTCGGGTCCTAGGTCGTAGAGGGCTTTGTGTGCGTGGGTGAGGAGACGGAACGTTATTCTCTTGTTGACGGGGAGCCAGTGAAGGTCTTTCAGGTGTCCGGAAATGTGAGCTTGACGGGGGATGTCCAGTATGAGTCTGGCTGAGGTGTTTTGGATGCGTTGGAGTTTTTTCTGTAGTTTGGCTGTGGTTCCGGCGTAAAGGGTGTTTCCGTAGTCCAGCCGGCTTGTGACCAGTGCGTGGGTGACCGTCTTTCTTGTTTCAGTGGGGGTCCAGCGGAAGATTTTTTTGAGCATTCGTAGGATGTTGAAGCATGATGATGAGACGGCGTTGACTTGTCTGGTCATCGAGAGGGAGGAGTCCAGGATGAAGCCCAGGTTACGTGCGTGGTCCGTAGGTATGGGTGCGGTTCCCAGGGCCGGTGGCCACCATGAGTCGTCCCAGGCAGCGGGGGATGAACCTAAGATGAGGACTTCCGTTTTGTCCGAGTTAAGTTTTAAACGGCTGTTCTTCATCCACTCGGCTACTTCTTTCATTCCTTCGTGTAAGTTGGTTTTGGCGGTGTTTGGGTCTTTGGTGAGGGAGAGGATCAGCTGGGTGTCGTCTGCGTAAGAGATGATGTTGAGGTTGTGTTGGCGTGCGATGGCTGCGAGGGGGCTCATGTATATGTTGAAGAGGGTGGGACTTAGTGATGATCCTTGTGGTACGCCGCAGATGACTTCGGTAGCCTCTGATCTAAAAGGGGGAAGGCGGACTCTCTGGGTTCTTCCGGTGAGGAACGAGATGATCCAGTCCAATGCTTTTCCTTGAATTCCAACGTTACTAAGGCGTTGTATGAGGGTGCTATGACAGACTGTGTCGAAGGCTGCGGATAGGTCAAGTAGGATGAGGGCAGCTGTTTCTCCGTTGTCCAGTAGAGTTCGAATGTCGTCTGTTGCTGCGATGAGGGCGGTTTCGGTGCTGTGTTTGGCTCGGAAGCCGGATTGTGAGGGGTCGAGGGATTTGTTGGATTCGAGGAAGGCGGCGAGCTGACTGTTGACGGTTTTCTCAATGACTTTGGCAGGGAATGGGAGGAGCGAAATGGGGCGGTAGTTTTGAGTTCAGTGGGGTCTGCTGTGGGTTTCTTTAGAAGGGCGCTGAGTTCGGCATGTTTCCAGCTTTCCGGGAAGGAAGCGGAGTTGAAGGAGCAGTTGATGACGTCGCGGAGATGGGGTGCGATAATGGAGTCTGCTTTGTTGAAAATGTGGTGGGGGCATAGGTCGGTTGGCGATCCCGAGTGGATGGAGTTCATCAGACGGATGGTGTCTTCAGTGGTGATTGGGTTCCAGTCGCAAAGGATGTTAGAGGGCCGTTTTGGTTCGGAGTTGGGTGGAGTGGACTGGTCTTTGGGCTGGTTTCCAAAGCTGTTATGAATGTCGGCGATTTTGTTGTGGAAAAATGAGGCTAGGGAGTCGCAGAGGTATTGGGAGGGAGTGAGGTCGTTGGTGCCGGCGGTGGGGTTGGTGAATTCTTTGACGATGTTGAATAGATCCTTGCTTTTTTGGGAGTTGTTGTCAAGGCGATCTTTGAATGCTGATTTCTTGGTGGATCGGATCAGTTGGTGGTGTTTGCGGGTGGCGTTCTTGAAGGTGGTCATGTTGTCGGAGGTTGGGTTTTTTCTCCAGGCTTTCTCGAGGGTACGACAGAGCTTCTTAGATTTCTTAAGGTCATCGTTGAACCAGGGGGCTTTTTTGCTATATTGCTTGATTTGATGGTTTTTCAAGGGTGCTAGTTCGTTGGCGCTGTGGGTGATCCATTGTGTGAGGTTGGTGGTTGTTTGTTTTGGGTCCAATGATTTGGCGGGGGGGTTTTGGTGAAGCGATGTGAAGAGCTGGTCGGTGGTAATTTTGTTCCAGTTTCTACAATCAAGTAGTAGTAGGAGGGAGGCTGGTAGGAAATGTCATGACATGCACTACAGTGCTAAATAATACTAAACATGTGGGAAAAGAAAAGTAGGTACATGACTTCAGCAGCGGAAAGTTACACATTATACAATCAAAAGCAAAGGTAACAAACTGTGTTCAAGGGGCGCAACAGTCATAAGACCAAGGAAGAAAGCCATCCAATAAAGAGCAGGGAAATGAAATAGACAAGAAAGACATCAAAACATGGGAAAGAGGTTGACCTAAAGCCCACTCACTGTAATACGACATTGTGTGGAGCAAGGTCGCCACAGACAGCATCTTCTGCATGCTAGCAAGGTCAATGTCCCGAATGAAGCCTAAACTTTTATTTAAGGGAAATGGGATTACATATGTTTGTCTGAAGAGTTTACTGTGTTACAACAAATCTCATTTTCAGTACTGCCTTGTTCATCTTGTTCCATTTTCTGTTCATGAACTACGCCAGGCAAGACACACCAACTCATGGAATTGAACCACGACGAAAGAAGGGAAGGAAAAAAAAACTAAGCTCCACAACATTTGAAGTCAGCAGGGCCAACAGCAGCTTGCTAGAGCCAGAAGGAAAGGTCCTACAAACACCAAGGCTTACTGGCCAAAGAGCCATGCAGGCATGGGAGTTAAAACACAATGGCAACAGGAGGCCATGTCCCCACCCATCAATGGTGTCAGGCTAGAAAACCAGCCTGTTTTACACCTAGAGCCAGCGCCTGTAGGAATCAGTGGTGCATCGTCCAGTAAGATCAAGGGGGCATCAAAGCCATTATCAAATAGAGGAATCAGTGTGCCAAGCCCCACTGCAGAGACACCCACTCACCACCCAGGGACAGAAACAACGAATAAGCACAATGAAAAGCCAAAAATGCGAACATGGCACAGCTAAGCACAGCCATAATGCAGATAAAACATTGCATTTGCGGTAGTCCTCCTCCTCTCGTGTGGAGGATCTTTTGGTTTTGTAGCTTGGTCAAGGGGTGCCATATTGGAGAGCAGAATCACCTCATTTGGTAAAGCACAGGGTCATGTAAGAGTTGAGGAGGTAATCCAAACCCTGTAATGCATACTAAGCTTTTCAGCCGTCACAGGTCAGTAAATCGGTTACCATAAACTGGTTCATTGTAACGTTTGTAATTTACAGAGCTTTGAAGCGGCATAGGTGGGATATGTAGGTTCTATATAAAAACAACATTTTTATTACCTTTAGCTAAAAACGGGCCGTGTAGAAACTTGAACTTCAACGACATGAGAAAGCACAACCCCTTGAAATCAAAACACTGAATAACTTCAGCTCCCGGTGTACATACTTTTTCCTTTGCCCACAACTCCTTCTTCAGAATCTTGATAGCAGTGGTGTAAAGCTGAACCCGAAGCTTTTCTCTTCCGCTTATTAACAGATGTTGTGGATTTCATTCTTTCATTCTTATCAGAGGCAAATATTGTCTTTAAATCAGCAGCTGACATCTGCCAAACGGTGTCCTCGTTGCATTTGAGGGAGCTGCCTTCTGTATTTGCCAGATCTGTGTAAACCTTTTAGAGGAACGTAAAAGAAAAAGATAAAGCTATCTTTACAGTGATAACTTGTGCCCTAGCCAGAAACAGGTTCTTAAATAGTACTCTCCATTTGTGCCCTCATATTCCTGCATTGATGCAACTTCCAAACACAACCTATGAACTCACTTGAATGAGTTGTAAAACAGATGCTTGGCTGGAAAGTAGTATAGATGTGTTTGTGGACTGAAGGTGCTCTCCATAGAAAATAATCTTGAACAAGAAGTACTACAGTGACAAAAAAGTGACTCTTTCTCGCCCCTAATTTTGCAACTTTCTCTTGTTACTAAGGTACAGAATAATCAAAAGGAGCATAGAGAGATACAGAACCCGGGTCGCCCTCCACTCATATAATCATCAATACAACATGACCCGGTTCCCCAAGGCAATTATGTTGAAATTCAAACGCGTACAGCGTATTGCAATTTTACAATATTCTCCCCTATCCTTTGTATGTTTGGGGTAGAGCGTACCACGTTTACTTGCCAACTTCATAAAAAACCGACTTTCGAAAGTAAATGGTGACCCGCAAAACATTGAAAGGTTACTTGTATCCAAAGAGGCTCGTTGGATTTTTCAAGAAAAGAGCGAACAACATGGGTTGAATGAGCTTTTAGAGTGGAACAGAGTAGGTTAACACGCATGAGCTCCCCCTGTAGGTCCCATTCAGGAGTAACTTGCATGACTTGACATGTATGTATAACTGGAAAATATAGAAATTTGGTATTGGTGAGAGAAGTTTCAACAGGTATGTACAACATGCCAGAGACGTTTATTGTTAAACCTGTTTCCTAAATCAATAATGAATCAATGCTCCGGATATTATCAGGGCATGGGTTGCATCATGAAATTTCAAAACGGAATTTTTTCAAAAGAAACTTTATTGTATGTTGTGGTTTAAAATGGAGGCAACAAATTGAAGAGGAACATTTTGAATAATGATGCTGTCTTAATGGATGCCCCACATTAACAACAGAATTAGGAGCAGGGCAAATATATGTATATACACGATTGTACAATAGCGTTATAAGTGGATATTTGTATAAAACCGGGATTGACATTAGGCTGGGAGGTCTTCCCATTCTAAGATGGCCGCTGCATTTAAACGAGAGCGTCAGATTGACACACGCGACGCCCCGCGTTTTGAAAACGAATAGATGCCCTATATTAATAACTGAATTAGGAGCAGGACAAACATACACACATGATTGTACAATATCGCTACAAACTAGATATTTGTACAAAATAATACCGGGATCGACATTAGGTTGGGAGGTTCCCCAAGCCAAGATAGCCGCTGTATTTACGCAAGAGCGTCAACCCGACACACGTGACGGTCCGCGTTGTTGAAAACGAACGCGGCAGGAGTGCAGAAACAGAGGTGGAGACAACACGCTCCGTGAGGCTCCGACTGGTAAGGAGAGAAGGGGGAGTCAGTGTAAGCGGGTTAATGTTGGTAGGAAGGTCCGTGGGATCGGAATGGAAATAGCCAAGTATAGTCATGAACAGATACGCTGTTATAGAATTTCTATGACAATGTCACGCTGTTTTTCCTTCCTTCCCCCCTGTTCATCCCGTAATGGGGATTGTTTGGCTTATATTTACACAACGATTGCGAGCCGAAGCTAAGAGGGAGACTCACATGAGGGGCTTTTCCTGCTTTTTAATTTGACCTTACGGCCGGTAGGAGACACCGTGGCTGAGTAAGGGTAAATATGATGAACAACAGAATAATATGGAGTAATTGTGTGTTGACAGGGTGTGCAGTAACATGTGCAATTTTAAGCACATATTGTAATTTTTTATTTGACAGCCTCTGTGAATGGTGTGTCCAACTTTGATGCAGTGTTGAGAAAATCTTGGCCCTGAAGAAATTGCCTAAAAATGTTCCAGGCAATGAAACATGTTGGCTAATGGTAATGGTATACATGTTTAGCAGCCAGCCTTGCTTTTTAATTTGATAGGTTGCACGAAGTGAAAGAATAAAAGTGACAGTGACGTGTATACCTATTGATTTTATTTCACGTTTTGAGATTTTTTTCAGTTTTCACTGCACTTATTGTTTTGTTGGACACGTTTATTTTGTGCTTAATGACCGCCAATGATGATAACATTGGGCTTATCTGGTGAGTACCTATCAGGTAGCCCGATGGTGGTTCGCCCGTGAGGGGTCATTTTGCCCACACATTTTTTCACATTGTCACATTGTGAGTGTTACTGGATGTATTGTAAGTCTACATATACGTCAGTTCCTCTGTGCATTTACACAGACTGTCTTAATTGGGATGGAGGTTTTTTATGTTGGCAAGTAAATGTGGTACGCTCTACCCCAAACATAGAAAGGATAGGGGAGAATATTGTAAAATTGCAATACGCTGTACACATTTTAATTTCAACATTACTGCCTTGGGGAACCGGGTCATGTTGTATTGATGACTAAGGTACAGAAACCAACTTTCAAGGGAAGGAAAAAGGGGAGGTGGAAGCACTGATGGACAGCCATATTTAAAACATGCACCAGAGGGCTATTTAAGTGCAGGATTGTGTCTTTACGAAGAGGCCTTAATCAATTAATCAAATAGTACTTGTATAGTGCAGCTTATCACTCTAGAGGGTATACAGGTGCTGTGCCGCAGCTCACAGTCAAAGAGCCAGGTCTTGTGTCCCTTCCTGAAGAGAGTGAGCGCAGTGCGGAGGTGAAGGGAGAGGGCGTTCCAGGCTTTGTTGGCAAAGTGGGAGAAGGATCGTGCTCCGGAGCGGCGATACATGGTATCTGTACAAGGTGTGTGTGTGGAGCGGAGATTCCTGTTGGTCAGTGGAAATGTAGGTAGTGGTCCATGTATGCGGGTCCTTGGTCGTGGAGTGCTTTGTAGGTGCGGGTCAGAAGCTTGAATTGGCATCTCTTCTGGACAGGGAGCCAGTGGAGGTCTTTCAGGTGCTGGGTGATGTGTGTCCCTTTGACAGGTTGAGGATTAGTCTGGCAGCTGCGTTCTGGATCGTCTGGAGTCTTTGCATGAGTTTGGTAGTGGTTCCTGCATAGGGTGCATTGCCATACTCTTGTCGGCTGGTGATGAGGGCCAGCGTCACAGTTTTTCTGAAGACTTTGCAAAGCGTGTGGAAGCAAGCTGAGGAAACGGCATTTACCTTACGATTCATGGAGAGTTCGCTGTCCAGGATGATGCAGAGGTTGCCGGCGCAGTCTGCCGGCATGGGATTGGGACCGAGCTCTGCCGGCCACCAAGAGTCGTTCCAGAGAGCGGTGTGGCTGCCGAAGATCAGAACTTTGTCCGTACTGAGCTTCACCGAGTTGTCCATCACCAGGCAGTGATGTTTTTCATACAGTTGTGGAAGTTGGTCTTTGTCTAGGTGGGATTCGCTGACAGCGAGAGGACGAGCTGGGTATCATCAGTGTAGGAGATGATGTTGATGTGGTGCGATCTGGCGATGTCTGCGAGTGGCGTCCTGTAGATGTTGAAGAGGGTTGGACTGAAGGATGATCCTTGGGGTATGCCGCAGGTGGTGTGCTTGGGTTGCAAAATTAAGAAAGGGAGGCAGACTTTCTGTGTGTATCTTGTGAAAAAGGATGAAATCCATATGAGCGAGTCGTTTGTGATTCCTATCTGGCGTTGTAGATTGATGAGTGTGGGGTGGATGACGGTGTCAAAGGCTGCGGAGAGGTCCAGGAGGATAACGTTGTCTGATTCTCCTCTGTCGAGTAGGGTGCCGAAGTCATCTGTTGCGGTGATGAGGGCTGTCTCTGTGCTGTATTCGGTTCTGAAGCCTGATTGGGAAGGGTCCAGTAGGTTGTTTCTCTCCAGGTGTTCGGTGAGTTGGAGGTTGATGGCCTTCTCCAGGAATTTGGCAGGGAACGGGAGCAGGGAGATGGGATACTAGTTTTGGATCTTGCTGGGGTCTGCCGAAGGATTGAGGAAAGGTCTGAACTCTACGTGTTTCCATGCGCCAGGAAAGGTGGCTGTGATTATGGAGTTGTTGAGGATGGTGGTGAGCTGGTGGCTGATCTCGTCTCTAAAGAGTTGATAGGGGCATGAGTCGGTGGGTGCTCATGAGTGCATAGATTTCATAAGGTTGGTTGTGTTTGGTGTGCTGAGTTGTTCCCATGCAGTAAGCGGGTGGTAGGCGGTGGTGGTTAATGAGTTGCTGAAGAGGTCGGAGGGTTGGTGATCGAGGGCATTGTAGAGTTCTTGTAAGGAGGGGTTTGAGTTTTCGGTGGCTGACTGGTTGTGCTGGTCTTGATCCGGTGGGTCAGGGCTTCCTTTTTTGTGGCTTTGAGCTGGTGGTGGTAGTTGTTGAGAGCTGATCAGTAGGTGATTTTGTCAATGTGGTTCCTGCTGGTGTGCAACCTTCTTTTCAGTTGTTTGCACCTGTCCTTCGCTGTGCTTAATTCCGGGGTGGCTCATTTGGTGGGTCTGTGCATTTTAGCAGGAGCGACTCAGTTGGTGGCGCTGGTGATCTAGGCTTTGAAGTTCTCTATTGTCTGGTTCAGGTTGGAGGTGATGCTGGGCTGTGTGGTGTTGATGATGTTGGTCCATTGCTGCTGAGTGGCCCTGGTCGAGCAGTGATAGGGTGCGCTTTGGTAGCTGGGGCTGTACAGAGAGGTACTGCAAAGTTGAAGTGTACAATGGAGTGGTCCAACCAAGTGAGTTCCGAGGAGAGGCTGTATTTGATTCTGTTGCTGAACGTAAAGACGGGGTCCAACATGTGTCCTGCTTTGTGCATGGAGTCGGTGACCACTGCTTGAGGCGATCTTGTCCAATTTTTCCATGAATTCAGTGGAGTTGGTGTCCGTTGAGTCGTTCAGGTGGAAGTTGAGATCTCCCAGGAAGATGTAGTGTTCGGATTCGACGGCAAGCAGGGTGATTAACTCAGCAATGGCTTCCCTGAGGCCAGTTTATGGTCCTGGCGGTCAGTATGCGAGTGTGCCTTTGAAGGTTGTTTGGTCATCTGTGCGGAGCTGGAAGTTCATGTGTTCCATGATCGGCACGGTCTCGTCATCCGTGATGGTGCAGGTGACTGATTTCTTGTGTACTATTACAACGCTACCTCCGTGTCTGTTGGTGCGGTCGCAGTGTTTCATCTTGTAGCTGCTGAGTATTGCCATGGCGATATCTGGGGTGGATGTTGGGGTAAGACAGGTCATTTCAGGGGCAAGGGTAGAGATGGGGGCTCAGACTTCTGTGGCGTGTTTGCAGAGCAATCTGACGTTGATTAGGAGGCCACTGAGTTGTCCTGGGGGGTGTGGACATCCAGAGATGGCTAGGTGCCGGTAGCTGTGGTGTTGGTCAGACCTTGGGTGGCGGTGAACTGGCAGCCGATGCAGGTGAAAGGTCCCGCTGTAGAGTGCAGTGATGCGAGGCATCAGTTTTTATTCTGCTAGGGCCCAGGGAACGAAGGTCTGCGGTGGAGTATCTGTGTAGGTGCAAAGGGTCAGGGTTCCTGGCGCTTGGCACAGTCCAGGCGCAGATGGGTTTTACTTTGGCGTACCAGTGGTGCACATGCTGTGCGGCAGCGCAGTGGCCTCCATAAGTAGCCCCGGGAGGTAGGAGGGACTGACCGGGAAAAAAGAAAGAAAAGCGGGGGTGGGAACTGGGTAGTGGGCCAAAAACAATTAAGCTAATCTAGGGAATTAGCAACAAAATTCCAGCAGAATACCATGAACGCTACTAAATGTTAATGACAAAATTACAAAACAAAAGTGACAAGGAAAATAAACAAAATAAAATTACAGAATACCAGTGGGCTTAACTAAAGGACTGTGAAATAGAACTGGCTGCCTCAAGGACTGTGAGCTACGCAGCAGTCTAGTAGAGGTGAGCAGCAGGGGGTGTGGTGCTGAGAGACAAGGGGTCAGAGCCTACTCACTGGATGCCCCGCAGTAGCCTCCATAAGTTGTCCTGGGAGGTGGGAGGGGCTGGCCAGGTGGGCGGCGAGCAGGAGGAAATAAACGCCGGGAAAGATGGCGGGAGCGGGATGGGAACCAAGGCAGTGGACCAAAAACAATTTAGCCAATCCGGAGACGAAGAAACAAAATTCCAGCAGAATACCAAGAACACTACCAAATACTAAGGAGAAAATTACAAAACAAAAGTGAGCAGCAAATATCACAAAGTAAAATTACAGAATACCAGTGAGCTTCACTAGAGGACTGCGGGATAAAACAGGCGTCCTCGACGATTGCGAGTTAGGCAGCAGTCTTGTGGTGCGGAGCAGCAGGGGAACTGGCGCGGTCACCAGGGGCACAGGGTGACCTAAAAAATAGCTCTCAAAGATGCTCTACAAATAGCAGTAAGAGCTACAAAGCAATGAAAAATAAGATGCCCCTTTGCTTTGATTGCCTGCGTACAAAAAATACATTAGTATTATTGGATACACATGCCCTCATAAGTAGCAACAATAGAAACAAAGAAAATGCATTTGTTAGAGCTACGATGGTTTAAAATAAATAATTATAAAATTGTAAAAACTTCCATTGTACTTTCAAACAGAAAACCTTAACACTGAAATTAGCAGCTGCATGTAAAAATATAAAATGCCTGTGCTATTGAGTAGTGTTCCAGGGGGAAAAAATGAACGTCATGTACAGTCTTATATCACTTTGTTTCAGTAGGATGTAAATATTATTTCATTATATTTTTTTTATAAAGGATAAATACGTAAAAGAACAAAAAATGATTCAAATTGTTACTAGAGCATAAATTACAGGCGCTTTTCAGAGGGTTAGTAAATTTGATTGTTCCCCAAATCAAATTTTAATGGTACCGGCATGAAAAGCCACCAAAGACTAATCATAGCTATTCTGCATAATTTAGGAGGTTTTAGATGAGTTTAACATAAGGAGGAAACTTTAGAGGCCAGAAAATGTATATCATTATTAAAATGGGTAATCAAGGGTGTTTCTTGATTTCTACTTTAATTACTGTCAGAAAATGGACCTCACCCATTTTCTTGTGTGGTCACCCCCATTTTCTGCTGAATTTAGATTCTTCACAGGGGGGCACTGTTGTCGAGAGACAAGTGTATGTCCTCTGAAACCTCAAACATGTACAAATTTTCTAATGCTGGATTGGCTTTTTCTTTTTTGAACTTTCAAGTAAAGCCATAGTACGTAGTGGAGAAATTCCACCCATGACTTGGAACATTAAATGTAACCGTGGGCAATGAACACCGCTCGCAGAGGTTGCGGAGATTTGCTAAGTACACATTACATTGAAAACACGGAATTCATGCAAAAACTCTGGCTCCGCCACGTAGCAGAGTTAGCTACTGCACCCACAGCCCTATGATAAAATAAATGTACCTTTACATGCTAAAAAGCATATAACCAATTCACAAAAGTGAGCTTGGAAATATACCAGGCAATGAGAGAGATGATGAATTTGGGGTCCCCCCTAAGGACCAAGCAGATACCTTGAACACAAAGAGCATATCATGCTGAACGATTCGGTGGTGGTCCCATCCTCCTAGGACCACCCCAAGCAAAGTTATGAGCAAAAATTCTATGCCAACCAAAGGCCCAGCAAAGCATTATCGGGTGAGGTTCTAGAGTGACAGAGGTCGGGATGTGCATTCTCTTCAGACAGCCACTTGGGGGTCGATGTGTGTCCTACCTTTCCTTGATGCCTCGGGACTGGGCTGAATGGACCTAGGCTGCATTAAGAGTAGTGGGAGGAGATTTTCTAACACCTGAATGGGCCTGGTCTGCCTTGAACAATGCTATCTCCACCGCGTGCCAGGAAGGTGGGCCAGAGAGGACAGAACTGGTTTGGATTAGATACTCTCTGCCTGAGAGGACAAAGGAATTTTGAGTATAAATATTGGGGCCCAGAGCCTGCTGGAGTCAAGGAACCTGCCAAGAAGAAGAGCTAGAAGACCTGCCAGGAGGAGTACTGCCCCTTTGCTGTGTTGTTGCTTTGTTGGGTTGGCCTGGAGTTGGGCAGTGAAAGGACTGAACTCAGCTTTTCTTTACTTGTGCTCAGTATCTCCAAGGGCTTGAAGTAGAGCTTGCCTTCTGTTCTTAAGTTTCAGGTACTGCAAAGACTTCACCAACATCTCAGTATCGCTCTCCAGAGCTTTCTGAAACAGTTATGGATCATAATGTTAGCCTAGAGAGGCAATACATTCTACTGATTGGGCCCTGGGTATTCAAAGGAGTGGGGATTCAGTAAACCCCAAGCTGCCAAAGCACAAGGGGCGCCTATGAACATACGGAGACACAAGACTGCTAATATATTTAGGGTCATTCTTTGTACATGAAGCACAGCGCTGTAAACTTAACACACTTAGCAATGGTCAGTCAATGAAAAATGCTAAGGGACATGACACAGGAATATAGCAGCTTCATACGGACCTATCTGTAGCCTCTTCTACAGATACTTCGAGTCTCCTAGGTAGACACAATTGCATAATCAAGACAACACATAATATGGGCTTGAACAGTCCTTTGAGCTGAAATGGGAAGACCAAGAATTTATTTGCAGACAGTTAAGGAGTTCCAAACAACTTGCAGACATCTTTTTGATCCGAGAATCCATTGTGAGCTTCCTATCAAGCCAGAATTCCAGGTCTTTACCACCTGTTTATTAGTAGGAAGCTGACCTAATTCCTCTGGCCATCACTGTACATCTTGAAGTTCAACAATTGAGCGGTCTGTTAACACTGATGGTCAAGTTCAAAGGAGGCACAATGAGTTTTCTAACTGCAATAAAGAACGTGCTGTACGCAATAATTTGTCCATGTTGCAAGGTCTGTATAGGCAAGACACATTAGGAATTGAAACAAAGAGTTGTTCAACATCGTTCCAGATTGAAAAATAAAATTACAGCGGCACCGATGGTCAGCCACTACAGTGAGATGGGCCATAATGAAAGATTTTATGTGAACTGTCCGCAGTGCCATCAAGCCAAATCCCAGAGGCGGGGACTCAGAAACTTTACCAATAAGAAAATAAGCTTATCCGATTATGAAATCAATACAACAACAACACAGGGATTAAATGAAATGACGGAGATTAATAGATTATAAAACCAAGCAAGACCGACCAGGTCTGGCTTAGGCTTTCGCCTTATAATGACAAGCAATCTAACCAGATTCATAGAGCTATGGACATCATATGATAAATCTAACTACCACAGTATCATAGACGAAGATCAAATATACAAGACTCTAAGAAGGAATCATTTACATGTTTGCATAGAAATCCGATGAACCACAAAATCTAGCATGCAACACTGCAAGTGGATTTAGCTGTATCGGCGCTAAACATATTGCGCCTTACCGACTAATTATCATTCAACAATCGGCATCAAAGTAGCACGGCGATTATTCCCAGATGTCGAGACTAAGATTAATGTGTCCTGCCCTAAGACAAAGGGCTGATTTATCCCCTACTGATGTGCACTTATACAGGTTCTGTGAAGTCATACCCTACATCAAAGACATTTTGTAGTATAAATACAAAGGGTTCTGTCCCTATGTTTTGGAAGCACTTTGTGATCTGAAACTGAACCTCTGTCCAAAGGTCTGCTGTGCTGCTTTAAGGCCTCAACATGACTGATTTTCTGCTTGTTGCCCTGCTGCCTGTTGCTCCCTGACTCTGGTCCCACCAGACCCAGTGTGGGGAACTTGTGCACCCAACATAGTTGGCTCTACATATGCACCTTGCCAGGAGAATTACTGTGGTGCCAGGAGACACTGCCATTTTATTTGAAAAAATTGGATGTGCTGGCCTGCTTTGGTGCCACCCCTTCACCACAAGTGTTCTCCCAGGCCTAATTGGTTCACCCAGTGTCCGTCAAATCAGCACGTGGCTGACCTCGCCCTGCTTTCCATCAGTGGATAGTGCGCTGGATTATCAGCTGGCGCTGTAGAGTGTTAGGTTTTACCTCAATGCCCGTAACACTGCAGGAACGAAGTATGGCCCAATCCACTACCCATGCCCCTATGCAGCCCACTAGAATAACACAATGATCAAACAGGTGAGCACAGAGAGGGGGTGGGAGAAACAAAAAGGAAAAACAAGGAGACTGCTGCTTCAGATGTAGAACCACCAAGGAGCCTTTACTGCCACCGTATAACAGCACCTACAAAACAAGACACGATATTACTAAAGGGACACACTATCTGTGAAACCTCCCTTTCCCTTCCCCTTAGACCATGCTGCACCCATACACAATAGGAAAGTAAACACCTCCTTACCGATGGGTTTGGTACGTGACTCTCAGGATAAAGTACTTGCTGCTTCAGGCAAAAGGTGGAGATGGCGATAGAATCTCGCAATACAGTAAGAACCAAAAAATAAAACGCTCCCACCCGTCTCCACTTCATGGAGGGGGAAAAAGTCATTAACTGACATAAAAAAAAACTTTTACAGACTGAATATCCACGGGGCATGTCAAAAACAGGGAAGGAACTCACTCGAGTGAAGGCGCAGCAGCCGCTAACGCCGTTCCGGCACAGGCTCTCGAAACACGTCCAAAAACCATCCACAACAATGAGGATAGGATGCAAAACATACGGAAGAAGGACTCGCCGGTCTGACACGCATCCGCGTGTCAAAGGATCGTTTGGGAGCCGAGGGTTGTATCCGAACCCTTACATTTCGAGTGATGACAAAATCATATTCATTGAAGAATAAAACCCACCGCATCTGACGCGGGGTTAATGCTCGGGCAGATCGAAAGAACTCCAGATTCTTGTGGTCAGTGTAAATGGTGATAGTATGTCGTGCACCCCACAAATAATGCCTCCATTCCTCAAATGATAGTTTAATAGCCAGTAACTCCCTTTCAGCTACAGTGTAGACACATTCAGTGGGCATCAATGTTTTTGAGAAAAAGGCAATGGGATGCATAAAACCCGTCTCCACATCCCTTAGCGACAACACCCCTCCTACCGCACATAACGAAGCACCTGTCTCAACGAAAAACGGCAGAGCAGGATCAGGAGGCACCAACACAGGTGCCATTGTAAATTTCACAATCAACTGCTGGAAAGCAGCCTGTGCCTCAGATGACCACACAAAGGTAACCCCCTTCCTAAGCAACCGTGTCATGGGCGCTACAACATCAGAAAAATGGGAGATAAAGCGCCTGTAAAAGTTGGCGAACCCCAAAAGGATCTGTATGTCTTTGGCAGTAGTTGGTATAGGCCCAACACAATAGACTATCTTTCTAGGGTCCATCTGAATGCCTCCAGCCGACACAATGAAACCCAAGAATTCCACTGTAGGGGCACTAAACTGACATTTCTCCAACTTAACAAGTAGATGGTATTCTTGTAACTTCTGCAGCACTTGAATCACATGCCTCTGATGTTCAGCAGTATTCTCCTAGAAGATCAAAATATCATCGATATAAACTATAACGCTTACATCGAGATATTCCCTGAGGACTTCATTAATGAAAAACTGAAAGGCTGCCGGCGCGCATTGCACAAGCCAAATGGCATCACGCAATACTCAAACAGCCCGAACTTGGTTTTAAACGCAGTTTTCCATTTGTCCCTGGGGCGTACTCGGATAAGATGGTACGCGCCCCGTAAATTCAGTTTAGTGAACACAGTAGCCTTCTTCAATTGATCCAATAACACTGGAATAAGAGGAAGGGGGTATTTGTTTTTTACAGTGACCTTATTAAGAGCCCTATAGTCCACACAAGCCCTCAGAGTACCCTCCTTCTTAGGAATAAAAAAAATAGCTGAGGATACTGGCGAACAAGATGGACGGATAAATCCCTTCCTCAACATCTCGTCAAGATAGTCCCTCAAGTGCAACTCTTCTGGTTCCGAAAGTGCATAAACGCGGCTACTTGCTAAGGTAGCACCCAGCACCAAATCGATCTTACAATCGAACGAGCGATGCGGGGGAAGGCCCTTGTTAGACGGGGACCCTGAGGGTCGGCCGGGTACTGAGGGAGAGATCCCCGAGGGGGACCGTCTCCGGCGATCGTACAGACAAGTTACCTCTCTCCCCACAAACAGGCACCACACCAAGTCGAGTTCAATACTTTATATAAGGTTCGTAAGGCAAGGATATCAGCGATACAGGATATCTCGGACCCGGGGGTCCTCTCACTTCTAGTCTTTGTAGGGAAAGGGGGTAGCGGGACAGTCTTGGTACCGGATCGGTACAGGTAGTGGTAAGAGGCGAGCTCGCAATCCTCGAGCTGGAGTGTCTGGGGATCGGGCCGCGGCAGCGCCAGCAGGCCAAGATGATAGTCTCACAAGGCAGAGGGCCGCGGCAGCGCCAGCAGGCCAAGTCGATGGTTTCACGAGGCAGAGGGCCGCGGCAGCGCCAGCAGGCCAAGACGATGGTTTCACGAGGCAGAGGGCCGCGGCAGCGCCAGCAGGCCAAGATGATGGCTTCACGAGGCAGAGGGCCGCGGCAGCGCCAGCAGGCCAAGACGATGGTTTCACGAGGCAGAGGGCCGCGGCAGCGCCAGCAGGCCAGTCACGGATGAGTTCTTCTCGGGTCTCTCGACTCCAGGATACAACTGGCTTCCTGGTCTGGCCCTGCCCCAGTTATAGGTCTGGTCCCCTTTGATGTCCGGACCCTCGCGCCTGGGGGGGCCGGGAGGTCCGGGATGAGGGAGTCCAGACACCCAGCAGGGGGCGGAGCCAGCGCCCAGGCGGCCGGGGGCGATCGACACCTGGCGGAGGAGAGCCGTTGACGATTCCTTTCTCCCATTGACTCGCCAAGTGGTCACTCTGCCTCCTGGGAGGAGGTTGGTGCCTCGATGTCGGGCCTGGCCGGGCCCAGGGTGAGGGTCGAGTTGAGGCCACGCGGCCTCGTGCTGCAGTGCCCCAAGATGGCGGCTGGGCCGAGGCCGTGGTGTGGAAGGTGACCCGGGCCAGCTGGGTCCGGAGCTGGTGTCTTGTGGGTGAGGGATTGCAGTGTACTTCGGGTGGTCGTCGGGGACTCTGGCTGGGGATGCAGGGGGAGCCAGGGTCCAGGTCCCATTGCGGGGAGGGGGGCAGCCCGATCATGCGGCCTGTCCAACAGCCCTGAGCATGACCCTCGTCAAAGACCTCCTTGAAAACCATATACGGGGAGGGCACAGACACCACCTCACCCATAGCACAGGTCAATGGTACTACCCAATCTGTAGCCTCTTGATAACAAGTCTTCAAACAATACGCAGAATCAAGGGTCACGGAACCGCGAACCCAATCTATCTTGGGGTTGTGCTTCTGCAGCCAAGGTACCCCTAACACCAGACCAAAAGAAGGGGCATCAATCAAATCAAAACAGACAGATTCAGAGTGTCCATTCTCACACAATGAACACAACGGTTCAGTCTGTCGCGTAATGAACCCAGAGGTTAATTCTGTCCCATCAATTGCACGGACTGGCTCCGGCTGCTCTTTATGCACACAAGGTATCTTCAACTTATCTGCCAAGGAAATATCAATAAAGTTACCTGTGGCGCCTGAATCCAGCAAAACAGATACTGTCACTCTGTTGCAGTTCGAAAGCAGTAAACAAGCAGAGATTACGAAATGTCTAGGGACCCTCTCCACAGCCCCCATTACTTCATAAGACACTCTAGAATCCTCCATAAACAAGGGACCACCATCTTGCTGAACACATGCCACTCCCTTACTGTGTGGAATACTAGATGGTTTCACCGGACATTCCCTCGCAAAATGGCCACCCTGTCCGCAATACAGACACAGGTTCTTTTCTCTTCTCCTTCATTTCTCTTCCGGGGTCAAGGAGCCTCGTACTCCCCCTATCTCCATTGGCTCATGGGTTGCCTTATGCTTCACAACAGTTTTTACCTCAGACTTCACATACCCTCCACGCACTGTCTGGAACTGGTTCCGTTCCCCCCACCTCTCGGACAGCCTGTGATTTACTTGTAATTTGACTACTAGATCAATAAAAGCGGCACAATCATCAGGGGGATCAACTGCCTGGGACACAACGTCCTTAAGGTCTTCACTCAAGCCCTGATAAAACAAAGACGTCCGTTTGGCCATAGGCCACGGAGTCTCAGACACCATCCTATTGAATGTAGAAATATAGGTTAATAAATCCTGCCTGCCCTGCCGTAACTTCAGCAGCTCAGCATCACTTGCCTGCATAAATACGTGTTTGGCAAACAGTCCCCTCATTAACTCCTTAAAAGCCGGATAGCTGTACAAAACACGATCATCGTTGTCTACAAGGGGGGTAGCCCATAAAGCAGCTGTGCCAGCCAAATACGAGATGATAAAAGCAACCTTTGCTGAGTGTTCTGGGAAGGCGTTAGGCCTACACATAATGCAAATGGTACTTGGTCATAAAAGTGCTGTACTTATCACTATCCCCTGAAAACCTCTCTGGGGCTGCCAACGGCACAGGAACAGGTGTTGTAACAGTTACAGCAATTGGGGACCCCCCACTAGAACCTGCCCCTCTCTCATACTGGAATGTTGCGGGCTGCAAAACAGGACCTTGACCCCGGGTCTGTTCTCTAGCTTTTACAAAACCCAATTCCTCCTTTAACCCAATATTTTCCGGTCTTAGATCTTGTACCTGGGATTGCAATGAGGCAATAGCTCCCATTAAATCCTGCATGGTAGGCTGACTAGCAGCCCCCCTGAAGGATTCGGTAATTCGTCCATACTCGTTGAGGCAGTGTATAATAATTTGTAGGCTTGGTTTTCTGTTAGGTTTTACCTCAATGCCCGTAACACTGCAGGAACGAAGTATGGCCCAATCCACTACCCATGCCCCTATGCAGCCCACTGGAATAACAATGAGTAAACAGGTGAGCACAGGGAGGGGGTGGGAGAAACAAAAAGGAAAAACAAGGAGACTGCTGCTTCAGATGTAGAACCACCAAGGAGCCTATACTGCCTATAACAGCACCTACAAAACAAGACACAATATTACTAAAGGGACACACTACCTGTGAAACCCCCCTTTCCCTTCCCCTTAGACCATGCTACACCCATACACAATAGGAAAGTAAACACCTCCTTACCGATAGGTTTGGTATGTGACTCTCAGGATAAAGTACTTGCTGCTTTAGGCAAAAGGTGGAGATGGAGATGGCGATGGAATCTCGCTAAACAGTAAGAAAAAAAAAAAAAACGCTCCCACCGGTCTCCGTTTCATATGAGGGGGAAAAAGTCATTAACTGACATAAAAAAAAATGTTACAGACTGAATATCCACGGGGAATGTCAAAAACAGGGAAGGAACTCACTCGAGTGAAGGCGCAGCAGCCGCTAACGCCGCTCCGGGACAGGCTCTCGAAACACGTCCAAAAACCACCCACAACAATGAGGATAGGATGCAAAACATACGGAAGAAGGACTCGCCGGTCTGACACGCATCCGCGTGTCAAAGGATGGTTTGGGAGCCGCGGGTTGTATCCGAGCCCTTAAATTTCGTGTCCACTGAAGGCGGCTGAATTGTAAAGATGGTACTGGGGCCCCAGTAAACCCCGTAATTCCCAGAAACAGGCAAACGAAAATAACTAAGAGCCAGGAAGCAGGAACCAATACGAGGAGCAGCCAAAAATAACACTCACGAGCCCGTGAGCACAGAACTACTGCCAAGGAGACTCCCAACTCGGAGCTAGAACCAAGACCTGGAGCAAAACCCAACAAGGAAAAGAAACCAAGCATGGTGGCAGGGGAGTGCACAGCCTTTAACCTCATCAGGTAAGTCATGTGATGCATGCAACATGGTCACAGAAAGAGGACTAGACCAAATCCTAACAGAGAATCAAGTGAGGTGCTTTTGCCCCCATCACTCAGCACTTGTTTCTGAGCCCTCACTGACTGGTGACTAGCGGTTCGGAATCTCAAGTTAATTCCTAGAGCAATCTCAATCTCTCTTCCTCAAAAAGGGGATACATGACCATCCACTACAAAGTCCTGGCCGCTAAGAAAGAGTATTGGCTGTTTGTGCTCTTCCCTGCTGCCGCACCTTTATAACCTCCCTCAACGAGATCCTCCTCCCCTTTCAGTAAGCAGTTGGGACAAGAGAGGACCCACGCCATGCTGTCAAGTGTCGTGCCCTGTGGCACATGAGGACTATTAGCACCGAGCTATAAACATGGACCCCGTGAGTACACCGGTAGGTCGCTTCACCTGAAACCATGTGCAAACTGCCCTCGTGTTGAAGCAAGCGGTCCTGGCATTACTGCATGGTGCTCTTTGCCGTGAAGGGGGAAAACACCTACTTTTTTCACAAGTCACCCTCAGTACTTGTGGAGCCCTACACTCCAGATATTGGCTAGCCCAGGAGAACGGAATTTATACCAAAGTGAAGCACCAAATAAGCGACTAAGCGCTTTTGTCCACATTTATTCTAAAGGGGCTCATCTTTCCACCAAGTTCACTAGGAAGTACCACAACCCCACTAGGAGGAGGTCAGGGTCCCTGTATCTATGTGGGCTCATGCTACTGGTATACCAAAGATGATATGTGGTGATTTATGTGCTTATGGTGATACTTGGGGATTTACGTGATTTTCCTAACCAAATCAGAATTACATGCACTGATATATGTTGTTTTATGAATTGCATTGTCAAGATAACAAGTACTATTTCAGAATTTGCATAATATGCACCATAATTATGATTCATGTTTTGGTCTACATTTATATATATAATGTACTATACATATTTTTCTATAAACTTCTGTGTAGTCTCTTTTGTGGTGTATTCATTGTGTGAGTTTGTTACGCAAACACTTTACACATTGCTTCTGGTAAGCCTGCCTGTTCTGTTCGAAACTACCAATGGGTTGGGTTTGTGTTTGCTTTTTTTGCCCTAAGTTGCCAGGGTATGCCCAGACGTGGGTCCCTTGCTCACTTTGCCACTGGATTCAAGCTAGCCTGGCTGATGAGGGCTGTTAGCCCAAAACCGGTCCCAGGGTGTTTGTTTCCGGTCCAGGGAAGACATTGCTTGGCAGTTCAGGATGGACTGTTCCCATAAGGCACAGGGTCAAGACTGATTTATATAGCTGTGTCTGAACTGGGGTGGCAAAGTGAGCTAAAGAACGATGATGGATTCAACCCAGATCTGTGACTGGGGGCAAGTGTCTGATAAGTTTCAGCGCTCCGTCCATCATCTCCTTGTGTTTGCTAAGCTACCAAAGGGTAAGCAGAAGTTAACTTTGGTGTGCAACTTACTGACCCTGACTAGAGTGGGTTCTGCCTGGCTTAGGTGCATACCCTAGCCAACCAGAAAGCCCATTTATAACACTGGCTATCAGCGGTGAGGATAGGAGTTGCGTTTGCACAGTACAACAGTAACTCATTATTGCACTA
The DNA here is from genome assembly GCF_964261635.1 of Lissotriton helveticus. Classification (NCBI taxonomy): domain Eukaryota; kingdom Metazoa; phylum Chordata; class Amphibia; order Caudata; family Salamandridae; genus Lissotriton; species Lissotriton helveticus. The sequence goes on along the minus strand of NC_136063.1, from coordinate 1,686,774,069 downwards.
CATCTCTGCACTTGGACTGTTGCGTGTTTATTCCCCCCTGTTCTCTCATTGGTCATTTTTATTGCTGACTCTTGCTTCAGCTCTTACACTTGGTAACCTTGTTGTTGCACTTCTGTTTTTGAACCTTGAGAAAATGGGGTTAATCTTTGACCTAAACTACCTGTTGAATTACAATTTGGCAGAGTTTGTTTTCTGCAGGGAGAACGGACTAGCTGTGAGTGAGACATCCAATGAGGGGGCCTTGCAAAGCCCTGTACTATTTTGAAAGGGACTGCAAAAAAGTGTCAACAGAGAACCTGGAGGGTGGTGGTTTTAACGAAGACTCTGAGGAGGACCCCAAAATTAGTGAGGACTCAGAGTAGGAGGGTTTCCACTCCGCATGCCTAGAAGGCATTGACCCTGAAGAAATTGAGAAGTGGGGAGGAAATTACGAGACGGGGACGCCAGTGGAGAGAGAGGACACCATAGATAGGGAGTCCCTTACTGGGTCTAGTGCCAGGAACAGTGTGCCCTCCCACTCCCTGTCCCATGAGGAGCTCAGAGAGATAGTCTGACAGGGATCTGAAATTGCAGCTCGCTGTGGAAGAGAGAAGGGTAGAGGGTGATAGTGCCTAGCTGGGGAGAGCATGGCAGAGGCTGAAAGGCCCTTCGACAGAGAAACACTATCTTTTGAGGAAAGGAAATTGGCCCATGAGTGTAGTTTAAGAGGTCTGGACTTGCCAAAGCTGCAAGTAGAATCCAGTGGTAGCAGGAATTGTGAGTCTAGTGTTAAAAATACCACCCACATAACCAAAGACTTAGTGCCTAGCTTCAAGGAGGGGGATGCCATAAGTCAGTGGTTGCAGGAGTATGAGTGAGCTGAAGCAGAGCGCAGAATCCCTGAGGTGGGTTGGGGAACTGGCCTAGGGAGTTATATTCCTGTTGATGGGAGGGATGTCCTACTGGCCCTAAAAGGGAGTGTCAGGCAGAGGAACACCCCCAGGAAGGAGACCCTGATAAGTAAGTTTATTCATCCCCTGAAAAGTATAGGTTGAGGTTCAGGGGTAGCAAGAAGCTGTCTCACCAGTCTTGGAGGAATTTGTGGAGGATTTCTGTAACGCACTGGATGGTTGAATGAAGGGTAGCATAGTAAACACTTTTAATGGGCTGTACAATCTGATTGCCAGAGAGCACTTGTTCCATTGTTGTTTTCTAGGGCTACATCGACACCTGTTGGAGTGTAAGTTCTCTGACCACAGGGAACTTGCAAAGGAGGCAGAACTCTGGATGAGTGCCAGATGGTTTGGAAAGGCATTTGGGAGCGATCCTAAAGGATGGGGCTCAGAGTCCCCCCCCCAACCGAGGGCAGGGGAGGTTTATGGCAGCCAAGACAGTACCCAGTGTAGTGGGGTGGGTATAGGGTCCCCTATGTCCAGCCCCAGAACCAGGAGAGTACCCAGAGGTCACCCCAGGAAGGGAGACTAGTCTTGTACCGGGAGACCATCCGCTGAGGGGGACCCCATAGTATCAGGAGAACTTGGCGGGGTGACTGACGGAAGCGTCCAATCAGTTGTAGTGTTCAACAGTACCACTTCGCAGAGGGTGAAGAAGCCCAGATAGAGGAGTGGGGGGGGGTGATTCTCCCTTAAATTCTGTTAAGCGTGAGGCACAGAAGAACCTTGGTTTGAGGACCAGGTTCAGGGTATCACCTTTGATCTGGGGGAAGGGGCGGCTGCTACAAGTGTCCCTACAGAATTGCCTAGTGGGGGTAGCAGTCCTAGACGGAGAGTGGGGAACTCCAGAAGGAGGAGCAGAGGGAGGAAGAACTAATCCCTGATCCCAGTTCAACTCAAAGGTACAAACCCTGGGTTGGAAGAACAGTTACAGGATAGCACCCCTGAACTAGTGGGAGAATTGTGCAGGACAGCTGCGACAAGTGCCCGTTGTGTTCTTGATTCAGGGGTGTACCACTCCCAAAATGAGGGTATGTAACCCCTGAAGGAGGGGCAGAGGGAGGAAGGACTCGCCTCTGCATCCTGTCCAGCCTAAGGCTACAGACTGGAAGACCAGTCTCAGGATACCACCCCTGAACTAGTGGGAGGCGATGCACCTGGGGATACTGCCCCCCCCCCCCCCCAATTTGAGAAACTACAAGGCACAGAGACTCCTGGATGGTCAGGGGCCAGCCTCTTGATGCCAACAGCTGTCAGTTGCCTCTGTTGGTCGCTGTACATATGGACATAGTATTTCTTGGGTTGGGGACAGAAGTCAGACCCAAAAGGTGGAATAGGGCCACATCACTTTAGTGACCACGGAGGTACTGTCTGCCAAGTGGGATGAATATGTGAACAACTTAAAGTTAGGCGCTTCACAGATGGGGTCCCCAGGTTAGGAGGAGCCGTCCCAATGTGTTAGTTTAATGGGCCCAGACAGTATAGACAGGGATCCAACTGGGTTTAGAGAGACGTCGAGCTGGAACATGCCACTGCAGTAGTGAGCCATGGTCTGTGTTCTTTCGCCCTAAGCAGGGCAGCCCATCAAGGTACTAATTATTCTATCCTGGCTTTAGCTTGGAAGGCGGTTGTGTTGGATATGGACCTTTTTTCAGGGTTATCCCCAAACCTTTCGCCTTCTTCCTCCTATTTTTCGGACCCTTTTTTGTTTGGCTTTAGGACTTTGGTCACTTTACCACTGCCAATCATTGCATGTGCTCTTTCCGCTAAACATGGTATGATTGGTTTACACCTGTTTGGCAGATCTGATTTACATGTCAGTACCTTGTACAGTGGTATCACATATACCAAGGGCCTGTAAATTAAATGCTACTAGTGGGCTTGCAGCAATGCTGGTGTCACCCACAGACGGAGCCTTTCAAACCTGTCTCAGGCATTCCACTGCAGACCTCGCATGTGCAGTTTACTGTTACTAGGACTTTGCATTTAATACTAATTTCTAAGCCTTAAACTCCCCATTAATTACAAATAGGTCACTCCTAAGGTAGGCCCTAGGTGGCCCTATGGGTAGGGTGTGATGTAACTAAAAGGTAGGACATGTTCCTTTATTGTGTAGCATGTCCTGGTTGTGACAAACAGCCTATTTTGTTTCTCACTACTGTAAGGCCTACTCCTCTCATGTGTTAGCATTAGGAATTCCCTTATATGGGTTTAAGTGGTAGTTCCTGATCAGAAAGGAGTAGTGTTGCCATGTTTGATATGTTTGGAACAGTAGTGATAAATGCTGCTTACTGGTGTAGTTGGATTTTACATTACTATTTTAGAAATGCCACTTTTAGAAAGTCTGTGTTTATGACTCTGTGTGCTTTACGAGTGTGTCTAGGGGGGTTATTTTGATTAGAATTGTGATAAACCTTAGACCATTAATTCCAATGTTTTCAAGCTTTATTTCGCGTATTTTTTTTTATTTTGGGTTAAAAAATTTTATTGAGCAATCATATAGAATACAAGGATGGGCCCACAACCACACGGGCTGGCCGCTAAATCACATAGCATTACACATGAATTAAACAATCATTTCCGAGGCCAGGCCAAATCATAAAATGAAATTGCTCCAGACAGAGAACAGGATACAACAATTTTCTATAGAAAACATGAAAATAACGAACACAAAAACAAGGCGAGTGCAATAATCAAGTCAGCCCAAAAAGCAGCGGGGAAGGTCACTAGACAGGAGAACAGACGTAAATCAATGAGATTCGGTAAGGCCGTGCGGGGGGGGGGGAGCAGGGAGGACAGGAAGATCCTAGAACAGAGTGAAAAAATTCCGGGAACGTCGGCCTAAGGAGACAGGGTAACATCGGAGGTGGCAACCAAGGGAGGGGTACAAATTTCTCCACGGTATGCATTCCATTGACCCCAGATTTTCGTCCACGCCCCTGGCCTGCCCCTAGCCACGTAAACTGTCTTCTCTCGGAACATGGACCAGTCCATGTTGCCTTCCCACACCGAAACGTCAGGAGGTCGGGATGCGCCCCAGAGTTGCGCAATGTCGCGCTTCGCGACCATGTAACCCAGGGTCGCCCATCTAGTCTGGGCCACAGAGTAATCGGAGGGTTCCCACACATTCAGCAGGCATCGTCGGGCCTCAGGTCGCAGGGCAACACCCGTCACTACAGTCATTATCGCAAGCACATCCACCCAATAGGCCGCCACCACAGGACACTCCCAAAGTATGTGCAAAAAAGTAGCGCTCATCCCACAGCCACGCTTACACAAACCATCTGGGGAAAAACCCATCACGACTAGACGCGGACCAGTCACATACACCCGGTGGAGGATCTTAAGTTGCACCAAACGAAGACGGGCGGGAATGGCGACCTCCTTTGGGGAGGAGAGTGCCGACTGCCAGTCCTCGTCATCCAGTTCCAATCCATCACCGACCCACATCTCCCGGAGTCGGACCAACAAATCCGCACGGTTATGAATCAGTTTCTTGTAGATGAGCGAGATAGTGCTATCGGGCAAGTGTCCATCTAGTATACGATCTTCAAGGGGGGAAGACTCGGGTAGGGTCACATCAGGAGTCAAAACCGAGGCCAAGGCATGTCGGACTTGCAGATACCGGAAAAACTCTCTATCACTCAAGTCGTATTCCGCCTTAAGGGCCTGGAATGACTTCACGCGACCATTCACACAAACGTCACCCACCTTACAAATCCCAATCACTTCCCAGCGTTCAAAACCCTTAGTAGACCAGAGACATCCCAAACGTTCAGAAGCATAAAGCGGAGTCGCCAGTGTCAGTCGATCCTCCCACCCCAAACTCACATTCGCAGCACGCCACACTTTGACCGCCGCACTGGACGGGCCCACAAGATGGCTCCCGGCTGATCTAGAGTACAGCGCTCTATTAAAGTCCCCACCCGGCAACTGGAGCCTATCCATCTCAAAAGCCGGATCGCGACCCGGCGAGTACATCGCGTGATTAATGGCCGATAGCTGGGCAGCCCAGTAGTATCTCTTGATGTCGGGGAGCGCCATGCCCCCGTCATACCAAGGGATAGTAAGTTTCGCAAGGGCTATACGTGGGCGCCCGTCCCAAATCAATTGTCTTTGCAGACTCTCGATTTCTCTGAAATAAGTAGCGGGAATGTCGTCAAAGGAGTTCTGAAGGGCGTAGAGGAACCGCGGCAAGGACATCATTTTAAATAGAGCCGCCCGACCCAGAGGAGACAGGGGTAGCTTACGCCAACGGGCCACATCCAGTCGTAATCGAAGAAGCGGGGGGAGGAGATTACGCTGAAACCGGAGGGAGGGATCCAGGGTAATAAAAATCCCTAAATACTTGAAGCCAGACTGGACCACCTGGATAGGGAACCTGGCCGGCAAAGGGGGCAAAACACCCGAGAGAACATACACGCAGGACTTAGCCCAATTAATAACAAGGCCCGAGTTAGCACCGAACGAAGTAAGAACATCAAATAAGACGTTCAAGGATTTACGCGGGGATGTAAGATATAGAAGAATGTCGTCCGCGTAAAGAGAGACACGGTCTTCAAAGTCCGGTGACCAACGGATCCCTTTGAGTGAAGGCTCCCATCGAAGCCACGCAGCCAACGGTTCCAGGGCCAGCGCGAAAAGCAATGGAGATAAGGGGCAACCTTGACGGGTCCCTCTACCAAGGCCGAAGGGGACAGAAACTCTACCGTTCACCACCACTTGCGCTAAGGGTTTCACATACAACAACTTCACCCATCCGATAAATTCAGGTCCAAAACCAAATTTTTCGAGAGCTGCCCAAAGATAGGGCCACTCGACCGTGTCAAAAGCCATCGAGGCATCCAACGAGGCCAAAATGGCCGGCTCTGTCAGACGCCCCGCCCTCGCAACAGCACCGTGGAGACGACGTAGGTTAAGAGCCGTGTTGCGATGCGGGATAAATCCGGACTGATCCGGATGAACCAAGTCGCTAATGACCGTCAGTAGTCGGGTCGCCAGGAGCTTAGCCAGGACCTTAGGCTCAACATTTAACAGGGAAATGGGCCTATAAGACGAACAAAGGTCTCGCGGTTTCCCGTCCTTGGGAATTACAACTATCGTAGCAAGACGCTTGTCATACGGGAGAATACCCCGTTCTCGGGACTCCAAAAACATAGCACGAAGATGGGGCGCTACCTTGTCAGGGCGTAGCTTGTACAGCTCAATTGGCAACCCGTTCGGGCCCAAGGCCTTGCCCGAACGGAGCGAATGAATGGCAGTCGCTATTTCATCCGTAGTAAAAGGGAACTCTAACGAGACACGGTCTAAATCGGAAACACTGGGCAAAGCTATATCGCGCAATAAAAGGCGAGAGTCAGCCACATCCCGTCCAGACACAGGGGTATAAACCACACGAAAATATTCTGCAAAACATTCCACTATTCCAACCGGGTCTGTCACTTCGACACCATTCGACGACTGAATCACAGGCACCACACGATTCGCTCTCTCTTTCTTATCCAACCACGCTAGCAATTTACCCGCTTTGTCCCCCACATCATACAGACGACCCTGTTGTTCCCGAAACATCAATCTAGCCGCATCCGTGACCAAGGATTTATAAGCAAATTGTTTCAGACCAAGGGCGTGGAGTTTATCAGAGGTGACTCCAGACTCTAAGTCGGTCTCCCTCTCCGCAATCTCTGTCTCAAGGTCCACCACCTCCCGATTCCTAGCCTTCTTGGATTTAGCAATAAGGGAAAGGGCCTGCCCACGTATCACTGTTTTAAAAGCCTCCCACAGGGACACAGCCGAGGAAACCGATCCCTCGTTGTCCAAAAAATAGGCATCTAAAGACTTAGTCAAAAGGTTTCGGGTCTCAGGGGAGGCAATATACCAGGGGTTAATAGGAGCCACACGGCCCGCCGCCTCCACCCCAAACTCAAAACAAAGCCAGAGCGGAGAATGATCGGAGATGCCCCGGGGGAGGTGTTTGATCTCACGCATCGCTGGCGTCTGCGCCGCGGGCATCAGGAAATAATCCAGTCTAGACAGACTCCCATGGGCCCCCGAATGGAAGGTGTATTGGAGCTGGGCAGGATGCATGAGCCTCCAGCAATCCACCAGACCAAATGTGTCCAAAAACCCACCCAGCCATTGTTGGGCCGAAGGAGTATCCCTAGGGGGGTAGCGATCTTGCAGACCGGATATCACAGAATTAAAATCGCCTGCAAGAAAAAGGGTACTGTCAGGAAGGTTCAGCAACACTCGGCTCAAATCGGAAAAGGTGGAAGTCTGTAGGCCAGGGGGCACATAAACAGTAAACAAGGAGAGGGTACGACCCTCATAGCGACCCACGAGGAGAGCATAACGCCCCCGATCATCAAGGATCACATCATCAATGGCTAGGGGGAGGGAAGCCCGAACAAGGATACCCACCCCCCTGGAACCAGTGGTAAACCCCGAATGTGCAGCAAGGCGATATCCCCACCTGTTCATCGCACGACAAGAATTGCCCACCAAATGAGTTTCCTGCAAAAAAACAATATCTGGAGATAAACGGCGTAGACATTTTAACACCACGCTCCGCTTAATGCGGTCTCCCAGACCATTAACATTCCACGAAACGAGCCTCAACCCGCTACCCCCCATCCCACACAGCAACGCCGAAACCTCCCCGCAATGAGCATGACATAAAAGTTATCAGAAAGAGGATTGATTCGCCTTGAAAACATAACACTAAAACATCAAACTATTTCGCTTATTTTTGTTATTTCAACAAAGACATTCACAAATCAATAGAGCATGTCTTTTCAAAGAAACACCACATTAGTAAATCGCACAATTCAAAAACGTTTGAAATAGAACTACTATATACAACATTTACATAAATATGGAACGTTTTTGCAAACAAACAACAAATCAATAATCACAAGAAAAACATCATTAACACCTGTGTGCCAGCCTGAAATTAAAGCAGTCCTACATTCATATTAACACCAGACGGACAGTTACTCATTTTCGAAACACGTTTCATGTTCTGCCTGTGAGAGGATGGGGATACCTAACCTACTGGTGGGTGTTGTCAGAAGCTGCTGGGGGAAATATTATTTATTTAATCAATAAGGACTAGCCCATTTGTGAAGTGTTCTGTTTGACTCAAAACTGTATGGCAAGGTACAAACCATTCTGTTTGTTCATGAAGCCCTCACCCTTCAACCTAGTTGGTGGAATGCTTCACCATCGGGCCCACCCAGTGACATCAAATGTGTCCCGGTTGTGCTTCAACGTCTGGATACAGCGGAGCAGGTATGTTACTGAATGTGCAGTGTAGTGACGTGAAAGTGAGAGTTGAAAGCTATACATTGGTCCCAGTACCCGAGGGTAAATTAAACTTTATTACCTGGGCCTCTGTTAGCATTAAAAAAGGCTGGCGGATGTGATAGGAGTATTAATTAGGGCCTCCTGCATCCAGGTGTGGTCTACATGTTTCAGCCAGGCCTTTAGGATTAAAACTTGCTTAACTCAGGACCAATGAGTGAGTGAAGGTGCAATCTTAATTTAAGTGAGTGTGTAATTTGAAAAAATGTGAAGCACTCGCTAAGGTGCTCTATGTGTACGAGAGGGATTCCCTCTTAAAGCATCACTGGACATACAACATGTATGACAATACAAAACATACAGGGGAGAGTCTTAGTATGGTGGCTTATAATCACAATACAATCTAGATGCCGATTTCTATTATAATATGTAAACGATAAAAAAGCGGCAAAGGGTGTAACCATATTGGTGGTATGGTTAATGTGAAGATTATCGAGTATGCGTAAAGTATTTGTGGTGGGCTAGACATCGTAAGCAGCACACACACAATTGGGTGGTGGGTGCATAATGGGAATATTATCCTCACGTTGGCTTTTTGCCACAAATGCCCCATGGAGTCGTCCGGCAGAGGTTTAGACCCTGGGAAGATAAAGGGTCCCTAAATGGTTAGCGACCTGCAAGGAAAAGGCTTACCCAGGCCGTTGCTGAAGTGCGTATTACTCACGATACTTTTGATCGGGACCTGCGGTGAACCGGTTGCTCTCTCGTGGACCTCCGTAAGTATGCCATGAGGTACGCTGCGGCCTTAAGTATTGTCCGGTAGGATTAGGTTCACCTGTAAATGCGAGGACATAAAGGAGAAACTATCCTCGCTGAGTCATGCCTGTACTGCGCATGTGCTGGAGGGAAGTGTCTTCCTAGTTCGCGCATGTGCAGAACTGTTGGGCGGCGCCTGCGCATAAGGTGCAAGGTTCGTGAGACTGTACCGGCAGAGTGCCGGAATGTACAGGGCCTGATCATGATTAAAAATTAATAATTAAAATGAAATGAAAATGAACCCACTAGTAGTGTGTTGGAAAAGAGCCAGAGGCACTGCGACTGGCCACTACAGTTACGGTGGGACAATGGAGAGAGGGGGATCAAAGGGTGTATGGTGTCATACTCAGGTAGTGTCTGACAGTGGTATTATCATGGTTTCAGGAACTCCAAGGCATGGAGTCGTTAAGTCCAAGTTGATGTGTCGAAAGACAGTAGATCCATCTTTGTTCTTTGGTTAGCAGAATCCAGTCATTATCTGGTTGGTTGGTGTCAAACTGCTCAATTACTGTCCAGGTCATGTCGTTGGGAGTGTGGTGTTTAGATAGAAAGTGTTCAGTCAGTCTACTGATGTTTTTTCCACACCTGATCGTGCTCCTGTTCTCGACCACTCTGGTCCTGACTTTTCAGGTCGTTATGCCCACATAGCGGAGCCCGCAGGGGCATGTGATAAGGTACACCAGATTACTGGAATTACAGTTACTGTGTTGGCGTTGTGTCCATGATTTGCCTGGTTCAAGGTTAAGCGTTTTTGTTTGTTTCGTGAGGTGGCGCACACTGCAGTTATTGCATGGGTAATGGCCAGTGACCTTTGGTAAACCCCAGGAATTGAGGATAGTGTTGTCCATGGGTTTGGGACTGGCTCGTGGTCATGTAGACACCAACTGGTCTCTGAGATTATTGGCTCGTTTGAATGCAAAGCGTGGGGTCTCCCAGTCTCGGATTCCCAAATTGATTATCCTCCAATGTTTTTTGATAATGCTAGAGTCCTGATTAGAGGCTGTGTTGTATGTGGTCACACAAGTCATGGGTGGTGATTCGGGGTATTTTATCACTGTTTCCTGGAGAGACTCTCTGTTCTGGTTGCGGGCCCTCTTGCTAGTTTTGGCGATGATGGCCTTAGGATATCAGCGTTCCTGTAGTTTGTGTGAAAGTGCACAGGATTGTTTTTTGTAGTCTGCTAATCGGCTACAGTTCCTGCGGATTCGCAGGAACTGCCCAAATGGGAGGTTCTCTCTCAGTGGTCTGGGATGAAAGCTGTTGAACCGCAGAAGTGAGTTCCTAGCTGTTGGTTTGTAGTAGCTGGTTGTACGTAGGTTCCCGTGTTCTGCTGTGGTATTGAGGTTCAGGAACGCCAACTCGGTTGCACTGGAGGTGCAGGTAAACCGTGGATATGGGTCACGGCTATTAAGCCAGGTGAGAAAAGTGTTCAGTGTGTCCTGTGTGCCCTCCCAGATCACAAAGATATCTATGTATCTGCGCCACGTTTTAATGTTGTTGGAGTATGGGTTAGTGAGTGGCATTATATGTTCCTGCTCGAAATGGTGGACGTATAGTCCCGCCACGCTTGGTGCAAAAACACGGCCCATCGAGGTTCCATTGTCCCTTCATACTCAAAGTAGTTCTTCTTGAGCGCTAGGGCTGCACAGTCTAGGATGAATTGCCATGGTGTGTGGTAGGTCCAGGGGGTTTGCATGAGCACATCTTGTAGTACTTGGAGTGTGGCGTCTTGCGGGAGACTGATAAAGAGACTTTCTATAGCCAGTCCCACCAGTAGTTGAGCGGTTTGATCAAAGCACTCTTCTATGTTGATGTTCAGGAGATGTGTGGTATCCTTAATATAGGTGGGTGTCTGTTGGACCAGTGGGTTGAGGAAATGGTCGCAGTACCTTGATAGTGGTTCCAATAGTGAGTTGATCCCTGATACTATGGGTCTTCCAGGGGGTGGTATTGTGCCATTATGTACTTTGGGTACAGTGTAGAAATATGGAACTATAGCATTTCTGGTACATAGGTATTCTGCCTCTTGGGTTGAGATATGCTCAGCGTCACTGGCTCTTTTAACCAAGGTGTGTATAGTGGTCTGCAGGTCCGCTGTGGGGTCTCTGTCCAGGCGTTTATAATTGTGAGTGTCACTAAGGAGTCTGCGGCATTCTTGATCGTAATCAGTTTTGTCCATGAGAACGATCCCTCCCCCTTTGTCAGCCGGTTTAATAATCACTGTGGGGTTGTTCTGCAGGCGTTTAATGACCTCACGGTCTTGTTTAGACAGATTATTGAAGGTTCCTTTGGGATTCAATTTCCCTATGTCAGTGTAGACTGCGTGCTCAAAGGTTGAGATTTCTGCATGGACACTGGTGGGCGGTAGCACGAAGGTGGACTTCAATCTTAGGCCTGTCTCATTGGGATTGGTGCTGGTGGCTGCCTCATCTGATGTGACTTTTTCAAAGAAGGCCTTTAATTTTAGTTGCAAAAAACACAGTTGATGGACAGAATGTAGAACAATGTCTTACATTCACCCCAGTACAAAGATCTGGGCCTAAATCCATCGTTTCTTTGCACTCCACACCACCCTTGATCAGACAATGGCTATATGCAAATCAGCCTTGACCCTGTGCCTCATGGGAACAGTCCACCCCAAACTACCAAGCCATGTCTTTCCTAGACCGGAATCAAGCATCCAAGGACCGGTTTCTGGCTATCAGCCTTCTTCAGCCTGGTTAGCTTGACTCCAGTGCTGTGGAGAGCCTGGGACTCACGTCTGAGGCACAGGGTCAGACTGATTTGCATATAGCCATGTCTGAACTGGGGTGGCAGAGTGGGCTAAAGAACGGTGATGGATTAAACCCAGATCTTTTGACTGGGTGTAAGTGTTTGATTGATTCGGATGCTCCGTCCATCACCACCCCCTTTTGTACCGCTTTTGGCCGCCATAAGTGTGGCAGGGTATGCTCAGACGTGAGTCCCTTGCTCACTTTGCCACTGGATTCAAGCAAGCCGGGCTGAAGACGGCTGGAATGCCAGAAACCGGTCCTCGGAAGCTTGTTTCCGGTCCAGGGAAGACATGGCTTGGCAGTTCGGGCTGGACTGTTCCCATGAGGCACAGGGTCAGACTGATTTGCATATAGCCATGTCTGAACTGGGGTGGCAGAGTGGGCTAAAGAACGGTGATGGATTAAACCCAGATCTTTTGACTGGGTGTGAGTGTTTGATTGATTCGGATGCTCCGTCCATCACCACCCCCTTTTGTACTGCTTTAATTTTAGTTTCCTAAAAAACTCGGCCAGTTCGACATGTAGTTAAAATGTATCCAGTCTTGTGTTGAGGACCGCTGCTTCTCTTTCTGTCACAGGCACACTCGATAGGTTGAATACCAGTGACATGGGTGTTTCAGTGGTTACTGTTTGCTCTTCCCTGGTTGCTCCTGGGTTTTGTTGCGTGTGTTGGCACTCACTGGGTCCTCTTCTTCCACCCAGTGGACTTGCTGGTGGTTTCGTCTTCTGCCGCGTGATCTGCGGCCCTGTCCTAAAAAAGGATGTCTCTGGTTCCCTTGGTAGAAAGGCATTGGGCCTGGTGGGTATAGTGGTGGGTACCCATAGAATGTGTGCTGCATTTGTCCGAATGACGGTGGGCCAAAGATGTGTGTTTGTTGTGGTACCTGCCAGGTTTGTGGCCAGCGTTGGCCCCGGCGTCCTCTGCCATGCTGTTTGTTGGAACCGGTGCTGGAGTCGCTCGATATAGAGGTATTATCTCCTGAGCTGCCACTGGTGCCATCTGCCTTGTTGGGTGGTACGTAGTCATCAACAGCGTATGGGTATGTCTTGGAATAGCTAAATGTTTTGAGGTCTTTCTGGAATTTATTGATTTTAGCTTGGGTCAGGTAGTCTTTATATTCAGCCATCTCTTTGTTTTGATCGTCAAGTTTCTTTTTGTACAACGTTATCGTGGTTTTGAAGTGTCTCTCCATGGCTTGGATGTCAATAATTATTGCTTCAGAGAGGCGTTTGGCTGTTTTAATGATGAGCACTAGCCAGTCTCTGGTGCAGTGCCAGGCTATCTGGGCCCAATCCTTCCTGAAGGAGGCGTCATTCAGGAATATTCTGGGGGCATTGATAACCAGGAGTCCCCTCGGTGCTGTGTTGGTGCGTAGATATTGGGTGAGTATGACCCCATGTAAGATGGTCCTGATCCGATTCCGCTTTTTCTCCGTTAAAGTGTCCCAATCAGTTGTTTGAGCTATGGTGTTTGAAATATTGAAATCTGCCAGAAAAGAGGGGTCAGCAAGGATCTCACTGATGTCATCCACACTGAAGGTCAGGCCATGGTTTTCCGCAATGGTGAGTATCAATTATCTCTCGCAGCTGTGCGCTGCCTGTATATGTCGTTATCAAAAGATAGAGAACTAGGTAGCTAGTCCGTAGCCCCAAGGTTTATATGTTTAATCAATAAGGACTAGCCTATTTGTGAAGTGTTCTGTTTGACTCAAAACTGTATGGCAAGGTACAAACCATTCTGTTTGTTCATGAAGCCCTCACCCACCAACCTAGTTGGTGGCATGCTTTATCATCGGGTCCACCCAGTGACACTGAATGTTTCCCGGGTGTGCTTCAATGCCTGGATACAGCAGAGCAGGTGTGTTACTGAGTGTGCAGTGTAGTGACGTGAAAGTGAGAGTTAAAAGCTATACAGGGGTCACAGTACCCGAGGGTAAATTAAACTTTAATAACTGGGCCTCTGTTAGCATTAAAAAAGGCTGGTGGATGTGATAGGAGTATTAATTAGGGCCTCCTGCATTCAGGTGTGGTCTACATGTTTCAGCCAGGCCATTATATTTAAAACTAGCCTTCCTCAGGACCAATGAGTAAGTGAAGGTGCAATCTTAATTAAAGTGAGTGTGTAATTTAAAAAAATGTGAAGCACTTGCTAAGGTGCTCTATGCGTGCGAGGGGTATTCCCTCTTAAAGCATCACTGGACAATATTATTTAACATTCCTCATGACACACCCCATCAACAGTCCCCCATACTCAAAGCCAACGCGTTTCGAATCCCTAATAAATCTGGGATTCTCTTCAGGACTTGGACTTGGTATTTTGGCTCTGCAAAATTAAAAGAAATATTGTTTTTTTTCATTCTGACACCCCCGTGTACCACCATTACTTTTACGGCCAGGGAATATTTTAGGTACCTTAATTGTGGTGTGGAGTTGTTCCACAGGAACTGATGTCCAGAAACGTTGCTTCAAATCCTATCTTGTGATTGAAGCGACAGAGGGATAAACATTAGGGCATTAGCAATTAAATGTACTGAATGGGACAGCTCTTCGTGCAACAGAGGACCGAACGGAAGAGATCCTACCTTCAAATGTATGTGATGTGTGGGACAACTCAGTGGTGTCAGTCCATTATCTGCAAACAATTAATGGAATGACAGAGCTCTGTGAGTAAAGAATTCAGTGTGCGCATGGTGCTGTGTGACAATGCAAAACGAACTCAGCTGCACTGTTACCTTAAAATAAAAAAAAGCCTTAATTGATGTGGACGCTTTTAAACAGCAGCTGCTCCCAAATCGTATCTGTTTCCTATGAAAGGGAAACAATTTCAGTAAGATTCTGAATGAATGTGTGCAATTATTCCTCCGCCAGTGGCAGCGTGTCACTTGCCTATAATTCTTTCTCTATACTGCAGGAAATATCAATCCAACATGTTACTCTGCTTCCAAACCGGCAGCAATGAGGACATTGAAAATCTGGTTCCTTTAATACAATCTGGAAGGGGAACTGAGAGGTCAGGTGCCTACGGGCATTGTGGGACATGAAGTCCATGTTTGTTCAGACTGTTGCCTTTTAGAGTGTTGTGGCCTCAGACAACTCGTTGAGGCTGTGCAGTGCCGTGCTGAATTTCATAATTAAGAATGCTTCCCTCTGTGCCAGTAATACTTCAGGATCGCCGCCTCTTTGGTTGTTCTTAATTATCAATGATAATACAGTCAATGTAAAATCATCAAATCTGTGGTTTAGAGTTGTAGAATGTTCAACCATTGGGGCAGCGAGGATCTTATTTTTCAATCGTGAACGATGTTGCACAATACGATTTCGCACTTCTTGGGATGTTTTTCCAATATATATCTTTTTACACGGATTATGTCACAGCGTAGACCACATTTTTAGATTTGCAATTTGTAAATTCAGTGTACCGCCAGTGTCTTTGGCCGTCAGTGAAGGCGCATCCTTCTGTGGTTGAATTACAAACTGAACATGTTCCACATTTATGATGCCCTTGCACAGGTGGATGATTTAACATAGTGCAAAGCGTCGCTGGTTTTCTTTGTTGGCCTGCTGTGTTTGTAACTTGTTGACCGATACTCCTGTTTTTTTTTTAAGAGCGAAGAGTGGTGGTCCGATGTTGGGAATGGTTCCTTCAATAAATGGCGGCAGTTACGTATAATTTTCTTCACAGGTTGTGTGTAGGGCGGAACGTGGAAACACAAACAATGTGGTCAATCGGCGGTCTGTAGTTAGCGAATGTTCCCTGGGGGTGAACCATGCCCTTTTGAGAGAATGTTTTAACAGTTTCTTGGGATATCCCCTTTCCAAGAGTTTGTTGACGAGTGCTTCTGCATGTAACTCATAGTCTTCCCTTGTCGAACAATTACGTCTTATGCATAAAAATTGCCCTAATGGCAAATTGTTTTTAAGGTTGCTGGGATAGTAGCTTCTATAATCTGTTTACCTGGAACACGAGGAGACTGAATGACCTACACTCTCCATTAGCAGCATAAATCACCGGTCGAGCGCAGGAGCGCTGTAGGTTACTGCCATCAACCGCCACCAACCGCGCCGCCGCCCCGGGACTACGTATCCCGGCAGCCCTTGCGGCGGCGCGCTGCCCTGACGCGACTTGAGCGCCAGGAGGGGCCATAAGAACGCTGAGCCCTCGGTGGAGCGGGGGAGATAATCTTTTTACCTGGGACACGAGGAGACTGAATGACCTACACTCTCCATTAGCAGCATAAATCACCGGTCGAGCGCAGGAGCGCTGTAGGTTACTGCCATCAACCGCCACCAACCGCGCCGCCGCCCCGGGACTACGTATCCCGGCAGCCTTTGCGGCGGCCCGCTGCCCTGACGCGACTTGAGCGCCAGGAGGGGCCATAAGAACGCTGAGCCCTCGGTGGAGCGGGGGAGATAATCTATTTACCTGGGACACGAGGAGACTGAATGACCTACACTCTCCATTAGCAGCATAAATCACCGGTCGAGCGCAGGAGTGCTGTAGGTTACTGCCACCAACCGCCACCAACCGCGCCGCCGCCCCGGGAGTACGTATCCCGGCAGCCTTTGAGGCAGCGCGCTGCCCCGACGCGACTTGAGCGCCAGGAGGGGCCATAAGAACGCTGAGCCCCCAGCGTCGCGGGAGCGCGCGGGAGCGCCCGGGGCTAAGCCCGGGCAAAGGGCGGGCCCTCTGTGGCCCTCAGCGGCCGGAAGAGGCTGGGCTGGGCCACCCCCCTGAAGCCATCGCACTGCTACACACAAGGTATTACTGTAACTAGTCTACTAAAAGGGTTATCAAAGCTGTGCACTCTGTGTTGAAAGGTGACCAACCATGAGGAAGCTAACCAAAAGCACTAGGATGCCTACACTAAGATCGAGCACCAAACAAAAAGCGGATATCCCACAACCAGTACCTACGCTTACAGCTATCGACAAAATGTTACAGCAGACAATTGGGGTCGTAACTAATGCGATAGCAAATACAGGATGTCCTTACCACCATTGACAATTATCCAAGATACACAGGAGGTGGCTACTGATCTTTCAGTAGTTACCTTAGACGTTTCAGATGACCCAGACACTAGCCTTGGTGTTACTTCTTCCTTTGCGGATCTCCCGTGCGCTCAAGCCCTCACTGAGAACACGGAGGAGACAATGAATACTCACTCTAATTTAATTCCCATACGTGACACAAAAATGGTGAAATCTAATAACATGGAGGAAAAAAGGCCCAGAGAATGCTTAAAACAGGGCAAAAAAAAAGGCCAAAGCAAAACTACAAATAATAATTTAGTGGCACCCATAACTCCTTCTACATCAGGAATCCCTTGCTGGGTTTCTATCAATCAATCAATCAAAGCATTTGTATAGCGCGCTACTCACCCGGAGGGTCTCAAGGCGCTTGGGGAGGGGGGGTCAGCTACTGCTCGAACAGCCAGGTCTTGAGCTGCTTCCCGAGGGCGAGGTGGTCCTGGGTCAGGCGGAGGTGCGTCGGGAGGGAGTTCCAGGTCTTGGCTGCGAGGTAGGAGAAGGACCTTCCCCCTGTGGTGACTCTTTGGATGCGGGGGACGGCGGTGAGGGCGTGGCCGGTCGATCGAAGCTGGCGTTTGGGAGCGTAGAAATTGAGGCAGCTGTTGAGGTATCCTGGTCCTTGGTTGTGCAGGGCTTTGTGTGCGTGGGTGAGGAGACGGAAGGTGATTCTCTTGTTGACCGGGAGCCAGTGCAGGTCTCGCAGGTGTCCGGAGATGTGGTTGCGACGGGGGATGTCCAGGATGAGTCTTGCTGAGGCGTTCTGGATCCGCTGGAGTCTCTTTTGGAGTTTGGCGGTGATTCCGGCGTAGAGGGAGTTGCCGTAGTCCAGTCGGCTGGTGACGAGGGCCTGGGTGACTGTCTTCCTGGTCTCGGTGGGGATCCACCGGAAGATCTTGCGTAGTTGAAGCACGACGAGGAGACGGCGTTGACTTGTCTGGTCATGGAGAGGGATGAGTCCAGGATGAAGCCCAGGTTGCGTGCGTGGTCTGTTGGTTTGGGTGCGCTGCCCAGGGCGGGGGGCCACCAGGAGTCGTCCCAGGCGGAGGGTGAGGATCCCAGGATGAGGACTTCCGTCTTGTCCAAGTTCAGTTTCAGGCGGCTGTTCTTCATCCATTCGGCTACCTCCTAATATGTGGCCGACCTAAAAGCTGATCTAGAAGATACAATTACTGCCCTGATCAAACCCCTTATGTCTAAAATTGATAGACTAACATCTTTAATAAACAATAAGGGAGTCGGCCCAACAAAACAATTGGAGTGGGATAGTGCTTCATCAAAAGTGGGACATGATGGGGGTACGCCTAAAAGATTAACAAAAGATAAAGTGGCGTCAATAAATGAATTGGCACCAAATACATCAAAGAGCGCAAAACAAAAGAACACCTTAACAGCACAAAAAACTCCAATATCCTCTAACCCTTGTAGCTCTAATGAAACAACACAGGGCAAAACAAAACAATGTCAAGGAACTGCTCAAGTATTAAATAAAAAGATTGATCCAACCACAAAAGATAATTCTAGGGCAAACCTCTCCCTACCAACGAATGCTTCAGTAAATAAAATAACATCGACCCGATTTAGGACAATTAATCTTCCACCTGAGGCTCTGCCCTTTGTGGTCGTACTGACAGGAGTTCCACCACTAAAAGAGGGGAAAAGGGAAACATTCTTGGAATTAAAGAATAAATGTGCGCAGTGGTTGCAGATAAATAGACCCCTACCCCCTAATATCTATGGTGAAATTCTTACAGTAAGAAGGGGGGAATGGATTGGGAGAGGAATAAAAACAATAGCAGGGGATATAATAACAGTCAATTTTAGAGACATTGCAGCAGTGAATTATATTTGCAATGCACCTCCTAGTAGATCGCACACACAAATTCACCCCTTACATTTATCATATTTCTACCCAAATACACCCCAAAGACCGGTCCAAATAAATAGAATTCCTATAAACAGGGCGCAACAGATGGAACCTCAGTATAGATTGGCTCAATGGCAAATGCCTTATCAAGCCCCCCCAGCTTATGACCCTTTCTTAACTCAACATGCGCACATGAATAGGTTCAGTGCTCTTGAAGAGGTGGACTGACTTGCACTGGAGAAATCTAGTGCTTTAGACACCCTTAAAAGACCAGAGGAGGAAGGGTCCATTGTAACAGGAAAGGGAACTCTGAATACTACGGGATATAGTGACGGTAGGGGAGTTAATAAAAAGAATTCGAAAATAAAAATAGGGGGAAATAAAACAATAGAACAATTAGATCAAAAGAGGACCCCAGATCAAAGTAGACAGGACAGTGACATCATGTTAGAACCCCGCACTAACATAACATCAATAGAAATAGACCAGGAAGAGTATTTACCAAGGGGTATAACAGAACTACCTGTGGGGGACAACCATGAAAATCTTCGAGTTATATCCTGGAATATTGCAGGATTAGCAGCTAAATTTGAATCCCAGGAATGGCAGAACTATATTAATAACTTTCAAATTATATGCCTCCAAGAAACATGGGCGGTCGATCCAAACCTGTATAGTTTAGACGGGTACAAATGTTTCTCTGTCCCGGCCATGAAGTCACTATCGGGGAGAGCGATGGGGGGGACTAATAATGTATGTAGATCTTCATATGCAGGGAACCTGGTTTAATTATAACTGGGACTCACGCAACATACAAGCTGTAGGGTATCGTTTTATAAAACCTCAATTTCCTTTTACTTAATTGGTATAACGCTGTAGGCATGATGGGAAAGGGCCCAGTCGTTAAGGAACTGGACTCTTGTTTAGTAAAGCTGGACTCCTTAAATAAGACACCAAATTCCCTCATGTTAGACCTGTCTGGATTTTTTTGCGCAGTCCCTCCTCATTGTTCTTTATTTTGTCCCCTTTTTGCCCCTCATACCCTTAATATTTTTTGTGTCTACTACTTTTTTTAGGTGTTGGTCAAGGGGATAGGTGTTCTTTTTCCCCCCATAATCTTTTACCTCAGGCCCAGAGGCCTGTTCTGACAGGAAAGTTGGAACCACACAAAATGGTGGCTTCCAACTGCCCCAACTGTCGCACCCAGAACTTGGCCATAGCTTAACATAGGGCATTCCAGAACCTTCTGGTCCATGCTGGACCATTGAAGGGCAGCCTATAAAAGGCGGAATGCGGGGCAGCCATTTTGTCTACCTGTGGAAGTCAGCTGGAGGACAGGTGGTAGCTGAGGGTGGGAAGAGGTTAGACTAGGGTTGACCTCCTGGACTGGGAAGCTGCCTTATTGGTCTAACCCACTATTCCCCTGTTGGTTACTTGTCTTGGCCCCGCTGTGGGAAGTTACTGGAGACCCTGGGCGCCTAGCTTGCCCCTTTTCTAAAGAATAGAGGGGAAGTCTATAGGAGAAGGAGACTGCAGCGCTGCGGAGCGCAGTCCTCTGCCCAGTTGGAGGGACTTGTGAAAAGTGTGCCTTTATCCTCAGCCTCTGTCCAGAGGCTGGTAATGGTGCTAGACTGTCCCCTTTGTCATGATTCACTGGAGCGTCGCTTCTCACCTGCTGTAGTGGAGCGCTAGGGAGGAGAACAGAAGCCAGGAGAAAACGGGCTGTTCCGCCCTTCTACCCCCCAATCCAGCGTGGAGAGCGGCGTCGCTGTAGTTCTGCCACTGCCAGCCCTGAGGTGAGGAGCGGAGAAGAAGGGCAGCGCAGCGCGACCAGCGCGGTCTCTGTGAGAGAGACACTAGCTCGCCGCGCATGCCCCGTTGAGCCGCCGGGCTCCGTGAGGCGGAGCCGGATCAGTGAAGGCGGGAGCGAGGAGAGCGTCGCGCATGCCCCAGTGATCAGCGTGTCCCCTGCTGGAGTGTGAAGGAGAGCTTCGCGCATGCCCCCGTGATCAGCGCGACCCCGGGCAGTGTGAGGAGAGGCGCCGGGAGTCCCTCGGCGGTAGCTGAGCAGAAGAGCTTCTCTCCCCCCTGCTCAAGCGCCCTATGGTGAGGCGGGCGCGAGCGGGAAGGGAGAGCTTAGAAGCCAAAAGCGGCTGAAGAGTTCTGAGGCATTCTGCCTCTTTAGTGCTGGTGTTACCCGGAGGAGAGCTGAGGGGCCCCAGAGGCTAATATACCTCGCCAGCACGAGTCTCTCTCTTGTCTTAACCACTGTCCCTCCCTCATCCTCTGGTACAACAAGAACATCACCGCCTGATAAACAAGTAAGGAGGTATTTTGGAAGGGGAGAGAAACGCTATAACTTAACCAGGAAATAACTCAGTCAATGAGCATTATTCCACAGTGGTACAGCCTTCGGTGGGGAGGAACTTGCGGAAACCCTCAATGACTATGTACTATAAGAAGGAGGTTACTGGTACTGTGTAAATCAAGTATAGTGTACTCCATAATAATCCCATTCAACTACTTTTGGGGCCTAATTAAATGCTGGTTTAAGTGGGCCTAACCCAATTGCATTCAAATAAGTAGTAGAAAAATCTAAATGTCTTCTATGTAAATGAGAGTGTTGCTCTGCTTGGATTTAGGAGTTGTTCTTGCCAGAACTTAAAGTAATGCTGTGTTTGGAAATAATATAAAGTAAACTGAGTACAGTCATTACCTGAATGAATTATAAAAGAGTAAGAATTATTTGCCAAATGTCTAAGTGAATTATCTATTTTACAAATGTTGGTTGTTCTTATGTCCTAGAATTGAAAAGTATTCCTGCTATATTCCACACAACCTGAATGATAATTTAACTGTGAATTCTAATAGTGAATAGAGCCAATATATATATATATATTATTTTTATAAAGCAGTGCTTATTTTTCCACATTTTGGTGTAGCGTTATTTTTGTGTGATATTGCGTGGTTTTACTTTTGGGTGGTCTGCAACCTTAACACTGTGCCTCTGAAATGTATGTCTTGCCCTAGGCCAGGCTACCCCAGGTTCTAACATTTGGTGCCTAGCGGTGGGATTACTGACTTGGTTGCAGCTACTCACTAGTAATTCAACGCAATACACTAACCTACACCAGGAGTTTTCTCCTTGCGGCCCTCCTAATTTACATTTTGTTTTTTCTAAATTTATTTCTGGTGGTGGGTGGAGGTTAACCTCAGGTCACTTCGTGGTTCTGAAACTGGGATGATGCAGTGAGCTAAAAAACGGTGTTGGATCTAGCCCTGATCTCTTGACTGGGTGAGAGTTTTCTGCTTAATTCAGAGACTCTGTCCATCACCACCCCTTGTTGTTAATTATTTTGTCCACCCTAAGCGTGGAAGGGTATGCTCAGACATGAGTCCCTTGCTCACTGCACCATCAGGAGTCAAGCAAGCCGGGCCGAAGAGGCTGAAATGCCAGAAACCGGTCCCTGGTAGCTTGTTTCCTTTCCAGTGTAAGAATTGGCTTTGTAGTTTGGTTTGCCCTGTTCCCATCATGCACTGGGACAGGAACAGACTAATTTGCATACAGCCAGGTTCTGAAACTGGGATGATGCAGTGAGCTAAAAAACGGTGTTGGATCTAGCCCTGATCTCTTGACTGGGTGAGAGTTTTCTGCTTAATTCAGAGACTCTGTCCATCACCACCCCTTGTTGTTAATTATTTTGTCCACCCTAAGCGTGGAAGGGTATGCTCAGACATGAGTCCCTTGCTCACTGCACCATCAGGATTCAAGCAAGCCGGGCCGAAGAGGCTGAAATGCCAGAAACCGGTCCCTGGTAGCTTGTTTCCTTTCCAGTGTAAGAATTGGCTTTGTAGTTTGGTTTGCCCTGTTCCCATCATGCACTGGGACAGGAACAGACTAATTTGCATACAGCCAGGTTCTGAAACTGGGATGATGCAGTGAGCTAAAAAACGGTGTTGGATCTAGCCCTGATCTCTTGACTGGGTGAGAGTTTTCTGCTTAATTCAGAGACTCTGTCCATCACCACCCCTTGTTGTTAATTATTTTGTCCACCCTAAGCGTGGAAGGGTATGCTCAGACATGAGTCCCTTGCTCACTGCACCATCAGGATTCAAGCAAGCCGGGCCGAAGAGGCTGAAATGCCAGAAACCGGTCCCTGGTAGCTTGTTTCCTTTCCAGTGTAAGAATTGGCTTTGTAGTTTGGTTTGCCCTGTTCCCATCATGCACTGGGACAGGAACAGACTAATTTGCATACAGCCAGGTTCTGAAACTGGGATGATGCAGTGAGCTAAAAAACGGTGTTGGATCTAGCCCTGATCTCTTGACTGGGTGAGAGTTTTCTGCTTAATTCAGAGACTCTGTCCATCACCACCCCTTGTTGTTAATTATTTTGTCCACCCTAAGCGTGGAAGGGTATGCTCAGACATGAGTCCCTTGCTCACTGCACCATCAGGATTCAAGCAAGCCGGGCCGAAGAGGCTGAAATGCCAGAAACCGGTCCCTGGTAGCTTGTTTCCTTTCCAGTGTAAGAATTGGCTTTGTAGTTTGGTTTGCCCTGTTCCCATCATGCACTGGGACAGGAACAGACTAATTTGCATACAGCCAGGTTCTGAAACTGGGATGATGCAGTGAGCTAAAAAACGGTGTTGGATCTAGCCCTGATCTCTTGACTGGGTGAGAGTTTTCTGCTTAATTCAGAGACTCTGTCCATCACCACCCCTTGTTGTTAATTATTTTGTCCACCCTAAGCGTGGAAGGGTATGCTCAGACATGAGTCCCTTGCTCACTGCACCATCAGGATTCAAGCAAGCCGGGCCGAAGAGGCTGAAATGCCAGAAACCGGTCCCTGGTAGCTTGTTTCCTTTCCAGTGTAAGAATTGGCTTTGTAGTTTGGTTTGCCCTGTTCCCATCATGCACTGGGACAGGAACAGACTAATTTGCATACAGCCAGGTTCTGAAACTGGGATGATGCAGTGAGCTAAAAAACGGTGTTGGATCTAGCCCTGATCTCTTGACTGGGTGAGAGTTTTCTGCTTAATTCAGAGACTCTGTCCATCACCACCCCTTGTTGTTAATCACTTCGTGGTTTTCTCCTGTGAGTAATTTTATTCCATGGCAAAGATGGAGTTGAATTTTAAGGAGCTGGAAGCCAATACTGTGGCTCAACTCAGAGATTGGTGTCAGCATCAAGGGGTATTTTTTAATAAAGGTGCCAAGAAAGGAGAGTTGCTGACAAGCATAAGGGCATGGGTGGAAGCTCATTTAAGGGAGGAACCAGAAACTGAAGAGGGTGACGGGGACACTGTTACTGAGGCTGCATTGTTGAACCAAGTGGGGAGTGGGAATCTTCTGACAGGTCCCAGGATACCTTCAAGGGCAAGCAGCAGCGTCTCAGACAGGGGTTTAACTGAAGCCGAGCTGGAAGATAGGAGGGAGGAGAGGAGAATGAAGCTGGAACTAGCTAGGATGGATATGGAAAGGGAGGAAAGGAGGTTAGCTCATGAGCGAACCATCAAGGAGATGGACCTACAAGCCGTCCTAAGAAGGTCTCCCAATCCTGATAATGGTGGCAGCGAAAATAAAGTGAACACCAGGGAATCCAGACCCTATTTACCCAAAGATGTCATTGCTAGCTACACCCCAGGTGATGACATTGCCAAATGGTTGGCCGCCTACGAAGTTTCTTTAAGGGCTCACAGGATCCTAGAAACTCACTGGTGAGGTGGGCTGTATAAATACATGCCACCTGCTGGCAGAGACACCTTGTTGGCTCTGGAGCAGGATGAGCAGACCCACTACCCTGCCATGAAGGTGGGACTGGTGAAAAAGTTTGGACTTACCCCTGAAAGGTACCGACAAAAATTCAGGGGAAGTCACAAAATGAGTACCCAGAATTGGGTAGACTTTTTAGACTACGCCAAGAAAGCTTTGGAGGGTTGGGTCAAGGGCAGCGAGGTAAAAGACTATGAGGGGCTGTACAATCTATTTTTGAAAGAACACCTCCTCGAGAAATGTTTTCCCGAGTTGCGCCAACACCTGGTGGACAGCAAGCTGACCGATCCCCGGAAGCTTGCAGAGGAGGCGGACACTTGGGCAAGTACCCGGGTGTCCTCCAAGGGGACTGGAGGGGATTCTCAAAAAGCCGGACAGGGCACCCCCCAGAAGAAAGAGGGAGGAGATAAAAAGAAGGAGTTCTCCAAAGGTCCCCAAAATAATTTCCAAGGTAAGGGAGCAGGTTTCACCCCTAGGGCAAACCCGCCCAAAAACCCTAATCCTGGCCAAAGCCAGCAGCCAAGGGTTCTCCACTGTTTTGAATGCGGTGGTGTTGGACATTATAAGGGAGATGTCAGATGCCCAAAGAGACCACCCCTCCCGCCGGAGGAAAGTCACCGGGAGTAGCTAGTGTAGCGCTCGGGGAGGAGTTGCCCTTAGATAAGGGGGGTGAGTGGGCGGGTGTCACCTTAGTGTCCCTGGGAGAGCGGGAGATGGTACCAAAGATCCAGGTGCCCCCAAATACTAAAAAGTATGGGCAATGGGTTACCATCAATGGCCAAAGAGGGGAGGCTCTGAGAGATACAGGAGCCAGTATGACTATGGTGAGAAGTCAACTGGTGTCTCCAGGGCAGGTTGTTCCTAATGTACTCCACCCCGCCGCGATGGCTGACGGCAGAATGGGCCACTATCCAGTGGCTGAGGTTCCCTTTGAGTGGGAAGGGGTTGCAGGTTCACTTCGAGTTGCCGTAAGCCCTGCCGTGCCAGTTGATTGTCTATTGGGGAATGACATGGAGCACAACACTTGGAGAGAGGTGGAATACCGGACGCATTCTGCGATGCTGGGTACACCTGACTGGGCCTGTGTAAGCACACGGTCTGCGACTGCCCGGAGAGGGAGTTCGCCTGGGTTGGAGCCTGGAATAATGGCCCAACCCGCTGCCAAAAAGGGACAGAAACGGAGACAGGGACAGCCTGCTTCGGCTTCCACGCCCCATGGGACAGATCGGCCACCTGCGGTGGTAGGCCAGGAGTCCGTGGAGGGGGGAGTAGACTCTCTGGAGGATTTACCTATCCCTGCTGAATGGCATGTGGAGGGAGGTCCTACCAGGGAGGAATTCTGTAAGGGGCAGAGGGAGTGCCCTACCCTTGAGGGACTGAGGCGTCAGGCTGAAGCCCAGGCAGCAGGTGATGCTACGGGACACCACCATATTTACTGGGAGGATGGCCTCCTCTACAGTGAACCTAAGGTACCTCTACCTGGCTCATCAAGGGCCTTGGTGGTCCCGCAGCAATACCGAGCCTTTCTGCTGGAATTGGCTCATGCGATACCACTGGCAGGACACTTAGGCCAGGACAAGACCTTTGCACGGCTTGTCCTCCACTTTTACTGGCCTCAGATGAAAGCGGCGTCCAACACATACTGTAGGACATGTGTATCCTGCCAGGCCAGTGGGAAGACAGGGGTGAAGCTAAAGGCTCCCCTGGAACCACTTCCTGTCGTTAGCACCCCCTTTGAAAGGGTGGGCATCGACATTGTAGGGCCATTGGATCCACCAACAACAGCTGGTCACAGGTTCATCCTGGTTCTGGTGGATCATGCCACACGGTACCCAGAGGCCATCCCTCTGAGGACTGTTACTGCACCTGTGGTAGCTAGGGCCCTGATGGGAATCTTTACTCGTGTAGGATTTCCGAAGGAGGTTGTGTCTGACAGGGGGACTAACTTCCTGTCCGCTTACATGCGGACCATGTGGAAGGAGCGTGGGGTGACCTACCGGTTCACAACTCCTTATCACCCCCAGTCCAATGGACTGGTTGAGAGGTTTAATAAGACCCTGAAGGGCATGATAAGAAGTCTGCCGGAGAGCTTACGGAGGAAGTGGGATGTCCTCCTACCTTGCTTGCTGTTCTCTTACAGAGAGGTGCCGCAGAAGGGAGTGGGCTTCAGCCCTTTTGAGTTGTTGTACGGGCACCCTGTGCGTGGGCCTCTCAGCCTGGTGAAGGATGGATGGGAGAAGTCCCCCAGAAAGCCTCCCCAGGATGTGGTGAGCTACATGTTGGCCTTCAGAAGCCAGATCGCCAAGTTGTGGAAGCAGGCTGCTGACAACTTAGAGGCCAGTCAGGCAGCCATGAAGGAATGGTACGACCAAAATGCTCACCCGGTGGAGTTGGAGCCTGGCCAGAAAGTTTGGGTGATGGAACCTGGAGAGCTAAGTGCCCTTCAGGATCGTTGGACAGGCCCATTTGAGGTGTTGGAGAAGAAGGGTAAGGCCACTTACTTGGTGGATCTTAAGACCCCGCGGCAGCCCCTACGGGTGCTGCATGCCAATCGCCTCAAACCCCACCATGAGAGGCCAGAGGTCATCCTGATGTTGGTGACTGATGGTGCTGAGGAAGCAGAAAGCGAGCCTCTCCCAGACCTCTTTCCATGTCAAGAGAAGGATGGGTCGGTGGAGGGAGTGATTCTCTCCCCGTCTCTCACTCCTGAGCAACGAGAGGATTGCCGCCAGGTATTGGGGCAGTACTCTTCGCTGTTCTCCCTTGTCCCGGGAAGAACCCACCTGTGTACCCATGACGTGGACACAGGAGACAGCCCCCCAGTGAAATCCAAGACCTATAGGCTGTCGGACAAGGTGAAGGCTAGCATCCATGGCGAAGTTGCCAAGATGTTGGAGCTAGGAGTGATAGAACCGTCCAGCAGCCCCTGGTCCAGTCCGGTGGTGCTAGTCCCGAAAGCCGCCCCACCGGGCACCACACCAGAACTGAGGTTCTGTGTGGATTACCGAGGACTGAACTCAGTTACCAAGACTGATGCTCATCCAATCCCCAGGGCGGATGAGTTAATTGACCGGCTAGGAGCTGCCCAATACCTAAGTACCTTTGACCTCACTTCAGGGTACTGGCAGATCTCCTTGACAGATGGAGCAAAGGAAAGGTCAGCCTTCTCCACGCCTGAGGGACACTTCCAGTTCTGTGTGATGCCCTTTGGGCTCAAGAACGCCCCTGCCACATTTCAGCGACTGGTGAACCAGGTCCTCTCTGGAATGGAGGGTTTCTCGGCTGCTTACCTGGATGACATTGCTGTCTTCAGTAGCAGTTGGGAGGACCACTTGCAACATTTGCAAGCAGTTCTCCAGGCGCTGAAACAAGCTGGATTGACCATCAAAGCCAGCAAATGCCAGATTGGGCAGGGGTCGGTTGTGTACCTTGGACACTTGGTGGGTAGGGGGTCAGTGCAGCCCCTGCAGGCGAAGATTGAGGCAATCATGGCCTGGGAACCCCCCAAGACACAGACTGAGGTCCGAGCTTTCCTGGGCCTCACAGGTTACTACCGTCGCTTTGTGAAGGGGTATGGCACTATTGTAGCGCCCCTCACAGAGCTCACCTCTAGGAAACAACCTCGACGGGTAGTTTGGACAAAGGCTTGTCAGCAAGCCTTTGAAAAGTTGAAGCAGGCAATGTGTGAAGCACCGGTCCTGAAGGCTCCCGATTTCTCCAAGGAGTTCATTGTTCAAACAGATGCATCCGAACATGGCATTGGGGCAGTGTTATCGCAACTAAATGAAGAGGGCCTGGATCAGCCTGTAGTCTTCTTATCCAGGAGACTGCTTCCCCGGGAACAGAAGTGGAGTGCAATTGAGAGGGAAGCTTTTGCGGTGGTGTGGGCTCTGAAGAAGCTGCGGCCATACCTCTTTGGCTCGCACTTCCTGGTTCAGACTGACCACCGCCCCCTTCGTTGGCTGATGCAAATGAAGGGGGAAAATCCCAAGCTGTTGAGGTGGTCCATCTCCCTACAGGGAATGGACTTCCGGGTGGAACATCGGCCTGGAGTGGACCACGCCAATGCAGATGGTCTCTCCAGGTATTTCCGCCTTAGTGAAGAGGACTCCCAAGGGGTTGGGTAGTTCTCCCCACTTTCCGCTGGGGGGGACGCGTGTTAGACCTGTCTGGATTTTTTTGCGCAGTCCCTCCTCATTGTTCTTTATTTTGTCCCCTTTTTGCCCCTCATACCCTTAATATTTTTTGTGTCTACTACTTTTTTTAGGTGTTGGTCAAGGGGATAGGTGTTCTTTTTCCCCCCATAATCTTTTACCTCAGGCCCAGAGGCCTGTTCTGACAGGAAAGTTGGAACCACACAAAATGGTGGCTTCCAACTGCCCCAACTGTCGCACCCAGAACTTGGCCATAGCTTAACATAGGGCATTCCAGAACCTTCTGGTCCATGCTGGACCATTGAAGGGCAGCCTATAAAAGGCGGAATGCGGGGCAGCCATTTTGTCTACCTGTGGAAGTCAGCTGGAGGACAGGTGGTAGCTGAGGGTGGGAAGAGGTTAGACTAGGGTTGACCTCCTGGACTGGGAAGCTGCCTTATTGGTCTAACCCACTATTCCCCTGTTGGTTACTTGTCTTGGCCCCGCTGTGGGAAGTTACTGGAGACCCTGGGCGCCTAGCTTGCCCCTTTTCTAAAGAATAGAGGGGAAGTCTATAGGAGAAGGAGACTGCAGCGCTGCGGAGCGCAGTCCTCTGCCCAGTTGGAGGGACTTGTGAAAAGTGTGCCTTTATCCTCAGCCTCTGTCCAGAGGCTGGTAATGGTGCTAGACTGTCCCCTTTGTCATGATTCACTGGAGCGTCGCTTCTCACCTGCTGTAGTGGAGCGCTAGGGAGGAGAACAGAAGCCAGGAGAAAACGGGCTGTTCCGCCCTTCTACCCCCCAATCCAGCGTGGAGAGCGGCGTCGCTGTAGTTCTGCCACTGCCAGCCCTGAGGTGAGGAGCGGAGAAGAAGGGCAGCGCAGCGCGACCAGCGCCGTCTCTGTGAGAGAGACACTAGCTCTCCGCGCATGCCCCGTTGAGCCGCCGGGCTCCGTGAGGCGGAGCCGGATCAGTGAAGGCGGGAGCGAGGAGAGCGTCGCGCATGCCCCAGTGATCAGCGCGTCCCCTGCTGGAGTGTGAAGGAGAGCTTCGCGCATGCCCCCGTGATCAGCGCGACCCCGGGCAGTGTGAGGAGAGGCGCCGGGAGTCCCTCGGCGGTAGCTGAGCAGAAGAGCTTCTCTCCCCCCTGCTCAAGCGCCCTATGGTGAGGCGGGCGCGAGCGGGAAGGGAGAGCTTAGAAGCCAAAAGCGGCTGAAGAGTTCTGAGGCATTCTGCCTCTTTAGTGCTGGTGTTACCCCGAGGAGAGCTGAGGGGCCCCAGAGGCTAATATACCTCGCCAGCACGAGTCTCTCTCTTGTCTTAACCACTGTCCCTCCCTCATCCTCTGGTACAACAAGAACATCACCGCCTGATAAACAAGTAAGGAGGTATTTTGGAAGGGGAGAGAAACGCTATAACTTAACCAGGAAATAACTCAGTCAATGAGCATTATTCCACAGTGGTACAGCCTTCGGTGGGGAGGAACTTGCGGAAACCCTCAATGACTATGTACTATAAGAAGGAGGTTACTGGTACTGTGTAAATCAAGTATAGTGTACTCCATAATAATCCCATTCAACTACTTTTGGGGCCTAATTAAATGCTGGTTTAAGTGGGCCTAACCCAATTGCATTCAAATAAGTAGTAGAAAAATCTAAATGTCTTCTATGTAAATGAGAGTGTTGCTCTGCTTGGATTTAGGAGTTGTTCTTGCCAGAACTTAAAGTAATGCTGTGTTTGGAAATAATATAAAGTAAACTGAGTACAGTCATTACCTGAATGAATTATAAAAGAGTAAGAATTATTTGCCAAATGTCTAAGTGAATTATCTATTTTACAAATGTTGGTTGTTCTTATGTCCTAGAATTGAAAAGTATTCCTGCTATATTCCACACAACCTGAATGATAATTTAACTGTGAATTCTAAAAGTGAAAAGAGCCAAGATATATATATATATTATTTTTATAAAGCAGTGCTTATTTTTCCACATTTTGGTGTAGCGTTATTTTTGTGTGATATTGCGTGGTTTTACTTTTGGGTGGTCTGCAACCTTAACACTGTGCCTCTGAAATGTATGTCTTGCCCTAGGCCAGGCTACCCCAGGTTCTAACACCTCAGTATAATACTTATGGGGGATTTTAATTGTCATCTCTGCAACGACTTAAAACCATTTAACAGAGATTGGTCAAGATGCACTGTAGCAAAAGGGCCACACTTTGTACATACAACTGAGGGATGGGATCTAGAGAAATTAACAAAAAGGCACAACTTGGTCCACACCATGGACCTTGCTGAGTTAGATGCAAATGGAGACCTCAACCCAACATTTAGAGGCAGAGGTTGCCAGTCATATATTGACTTTATCCTAGTCTCGCCCCTCATAAAAAGAAACATTAGTAGTATGGCCATAGACATAAGCATTTTCAGTGATCATAACCCTCTGACACTTGTACTAAAAGGTTTCGACTTCAAAAAATGTACACGCGGAACAGATGTCATGGAAAAGGCAGCAGACCAGGGAAGGAGGATTAAGTGGGCTAAGATTGATGGAGACGAATTTTACAGGAGATTAATAACAGAGGGTCTGAACGCTATAAACACATGCCTTGACCCTGACGTGGAAGGAGCATTAGTGGTCAGTGCATTTGAGGAAATTGCATGTCATGTGGACAACCTACTAAAGACCTCTAAAGATAGTAAATTACCCTCCACTCCGCGTTGGTTTGACTCTGCTTGCACTAAGGCGTACAAAAAACTTAAACTTAGCCTCCACTCTAAACCTAGGGACAATTTTAAAATAGCACAACATAGAACTGAATACAAAAAAGCACTGAATTGTCGAAAAAAGAGCCTACAAATCCAAGCTTGGGAGGACTTAAGGGAGGCGGCAGTAAGGCGAGATACCTCGGGATTTTGGAAGGTAATTAATGCCCCATGCTTCCAGGACCCAGGAGTACCAAAAATAACAAATACTATCTTACCTGAACAATGGCAGACCCACTTACAAAACCTCTACAATCACACAGGACAATTAAGTCAGGGTGAAGGCCCAAGGTCAAAACTGGACTTTTGTCTAGAAGAAGTGGAATTGACAATAGTAGGACTTAGCAAGAACAAAGCTCCGGGCCCAGATGGTATACCCCCGACCTTTACCTGAGTAACATAGATCTTTGGGCCCCACTGCTCACGAGGGTCTTGAACGAGGCAGTGGTGGCAGGACTGCCTCGCTCCTGGTCAACAGCAACCATAGTCCCGATCTATAAAAAAGGGAATCACGATGACCCTCAATGTTATCGCCCTATATCCCTTATAGACGTGTCAGCTAAAGTATTGGGCTGTGTTATTTTACATCGTTTGCAGGAATGGGCGGAGGAGCACCAGGTTCTGACAGATGTCCAATATGGTTTTAGGGAGGGCAGATCCACCACCGATCAATCTTTAAACCTGTACCTCCTGATAGCAAAATACACCATTGCTAGTAGTGGGACTATATATATGGGATTTATGGACCTCTCCGCGGCCTTCGACCGTGTAAATAGAGAAAAACTTTGGTCGTTATTGTTAAGCCTAGGAGTGGATCAACCCCTTGTAGATGTCATAAAAGCCTTACATTGGAATATGTCTGCAAGTGTGAGATACAATCAAGAGGGAAGTAGGACTGATCCCTTCTTATGCACCAGTGGAGTGAGGCAGGGCTGCATTTTAGCGCCCTTCCTGTTCTCTATATATATTAATCTCCTGGATAAAGAACTACTCAAATTACATGTGGACTCACCCCAAATTGTCCATCGAGCGGTGCTGGTATTAATCTATGCAGATGACGCGGTATTGTTAGCCAGAACTCCAGTGGGGCTACAGAAGTTGATTGACGGTTTCGTCGATTTTATGGCCAAACTTGACTTATCGACAAACTTGGAAAAATCTTACATTATGTCAACAGGAGTAAAAGCAAAAGAAAAAGGAAAATTTATATACAAAATTGGGTCACACAAGATTGGCCAGGTTAAGATCTTCTCATATCTTGGTGTACTGTTTGACGATAAATTGAACTTCAACCCCCTAGTGGAGAAACATGCAACGAAGCTGGCAGCGTCATCAGGGGCCATTATGGGGTACGGGAAAAGACTGGGTAGATGGTCCCCAGAACTAATATTAAATTTGTATAGATCGATATGCTGTGCTAAAGTTACCTATGGAGCAGAATTATGGGGCTTTATAGATAAAAAATTACAACAGATCCAGGTGGAAGGAAATAAATTCCTCAGGAGAATATTGAAATTACCGCAGAGTACCTCGGCCTTCATTATTCATGAGGAAGTGGGAGAACCTTATATTGAAGACAGGATTAAAACTAAACCTCTTCTTGCTTGGGTTAAAATCTGGATTAACCCAGAAGCGGGCCTTACAAGACAAATCATAAAAGACTGTCTGAAATGTGACAAAGGGGGTCACATTCCCTGGCTAAAGTACATAAAGGAATCTATGGAGGCAATTGGTTGCAAAAATTTTTTCACAGACCCAGAATCCTTAACTGGCCAGAATAAAATAATGGTTCAAAAACTTTTTTCAGATTGGTTACTTACGACTAGGGCCGAGATGGAAAGATATAAGCCCACTGTTTCATCTTACTGCGAACTAACAGTGAAACAAGGAATGGAACCATATCTGAGGGTCATGCATAACGCTCAGGACAGATATCATATGACCCGATTCAGACTAAATATGCTCCATGATTTATTTGCGGTGCCTTCTGGGTTCACTTTTACAGTGGAGGCGAAGGGTACCTGCGGCTGCGACGCTAGGTCTCCGCAGGATACCCTTCACTTTGATTTGTTATGTCCCTATTATTCTGCCCCAAGACGTAAGTTCTTGGTAGGGATTCTGAAAGAAGTAAAATTCAGACAAGCAAAAAAGGCCCTGAGGTTTCTTCAGGAGGCTGCAGATGCCCACACGTTGTTTTGCATTATAAATTTTATCCGGGTTGCATTGCAGCTAAGGAACACCAGAGAAATAACTGACTCTAATGCTATTTAATTACGTAATGTAAATTCCTCTTTTTCCCTTATTCATGAAATGCGTTTTTAGCTACCTATTTTTAAAACTTATATCTTTTTTAAAAATTGTATTTATAATATGTGTATATTGTGTATGTGCTTTTATGGTGTCTTTTTAAGTACAGAATAAAGATTTATAATTGAAATTGAGTAGTCGCTTCAGTAATAAAGGGCATTATTTTTGTCCGTGGGTTTTGCATGTAATGTGGTAATCAAACCACTGGGTGAAGTTCTCACACTCACATCCAAAAATGAAAGAATGTGTTTGCTGTATTCAAGCCTGAATTTAATATCTGGGCTGCGGTAATTACGCCATGTGTGGAACTCTTGTAGGATGTTTTCAGGCCCCTCCCACAGGCACCAAATATCATCAATATACCTGTACCACTGTTTTAAGTGGACACTGTATGGATTGTTGTGATACACAAATCTATCTTCATATTTCGGCATGTACAGGATTACCAGCTCAGGCGCAAAAGGATAGCTCATGGCTACGCCTTTGACTTGGATAAAAAATTCATTGTCAAATTTAAAGAAATTCCTCCTCAGTGGGACAGATGCCAATTTAGGAATGAATTCCGCCAGCACCCGATGGGGTCTGGGTCTTAATACTTCCATCGCATCAAGGCCATATTGTTGGGGAATCTGTGTGTATAATGAGGACACATCCATTGTGACTAAAAGGTTGGTATACGGATGAAAAGGAAAACCTTCAATCTAGTTAATAAAATCCATGGTATCGCGTAGGTAAGATGGGACACTGCAAGAATGGTTTTAAGAATACGTCTACGTACTTGGACAGCGATTCCAAAATGGAATCACACCCAGAAACAATTGGGCGGCCCAGTTGATTAGTTGCGTCCTTATGTACTTTCGGGAGAAAGTAAAGTATGGGCACCCTGGCATGTTTTTTTGTTAGATATTCCGCCTCTCTTGGTCCTAATATGTGGTGCTCCGTACCTTCAGTGACTGCATTCGCATATTTCTTGTGAGATCTCATTTGTAGGGTCCTGTGGAATCCTCCGGTACCATAGGGTATTCTGTACATGTTTTTTTCCCTCTGCTAAATATGCCTGCTGGGAACAGAGAACCACCACCCCACCCTTATCTGCTGGTTTTAGAACTGTTATTTGTTGCTCCTTTAGTGCAGCTATAGCTTTCTTGTGTTCTTGCGAGATATTTCTTGTCACATGAACTTTCTTCCTTTCCAACACATCTAGTAAAGACAGCACAGCGTGTTCGAATGCCAAGATGTTCTTTGGTATGCTATTTGCTGGTGGGCAGAATGAAGATTTGTTGCGCAATCCAGAAGCCTCTGGGCGCATCTTTTCTTCTTTATTCATAAAAAATGCCTTTAGCCGAATCTTGCGGAACAGTTCTAAAATTTCCATCTTGACCTTTGTGAAATCCATGTTGACCCCAGGAACAAAGGAAAGCCCCAATTCCAAGACTCCTGTCTGTTCCTTTGAAAGTATCATGTCTGAAAGGTTGATGATCGCAGATTCCTCATGATTTGTAGTACTGTCTCCGTATTCTCATTTCCCAGGTCTGGGGTTTGTATCTCCCTGGGGGCTTCTGATGGCCGTACCCTAAAAAAGGCTTCTTCTGTTGGTTAAAACTGGATGATCCCTCTTCTGGATCGGATTCACCTGTTGACTCGGAAGATGACTTATCCGAAAAGGTCAAACATTTCTGCTTAGATCTCCCCTGGTATTCTGATCGGAACCTTCTGGAGTCTGGTTTAGTGTACAAGTCCTCATTCAGATACGGATATACAGTGTCAATATTGAAGGATTTTTTTATCCTTCTCAAATTTGTTCACCTTGAAATTGATGGTGTGGTCCTTAAACACAGCAATGTCTTTTTCCGATTTTTTCTATAGGAGCTTTTGCCTCTGCTGGTGTCTGGTTCTCTTTTGTAGCCTGCAGCTGCTCCTCTAATTCTTCTGCTTCCTTTTTACAAATCCTGTGCGCCGTTTTCACAGAGTGGACCATCAAGTCCCAGCTGCACTTCGTACTGATGTAGCTGAAGACTTTTTTTTTACTGTGGGTCCTCTGTGAATATTACCGGGACATTCTTGATCTGAAGGCCCCCGCTTTTAGGTGTTCTACTAAAAATTGCCCGTGAAGCACTGTTCGAATATGTTTCTTTTGTAATCTAATAAGTTTATCTGAAGCATTCTGTTGTTTACCAGTATTGCTTAGTGAAATCTAGGCAAACAGGGTGGGGTCAGAAATAGGTTTTTGAATGTGATCCTCACTAAAGGATAGTGTTTACTTTTCTGACATAACTGCCCTAGTATGCATGGTCAGGCTGGCTAGGGAACACTGAATGTATATAGTTAGGAAACTGTGAGAGAAATAGCCTTGCGGACCTGCGTCTTTGTGCTTTACAGCCTGACTTCAATCCACGTCTACGCGTGGGTGACAGCTACACTTGTGCATATGTTCCAGACAGCCACCAAACAGGAAGGGTTGGAAGTGACCAGTTTTACATCTCAAATTCATCTGCATACGGATAGTCTTTCTGGGCTGGATTCACACTTTACAATTGTATAGGGCTGATTTACCCCCTAATGTTGTCTGGAGCCAGAGCTGGGTTGAACGAGTCTGTTGTGCACTTCTAAAGGTTTTGAGAAGTCACCCCCTACTTCAAAGATATTTTGGAGTCTAATTACAGGGGCCCTATGTTTTGGAAGCACTAGCATTTGGAACTGATTCTCAGTCTTCTGACTGCTGCGCTGCTTAAATGACTCATCAGAGCTGCTTTTCTGCTTGCTGCCCTGCTGCATTCTAACCGCTGTGCTGCTTAAAGGACTTATCGGACTGCTCTTCTGGTTGTTGCTCTACTGTCTTTTGATCCCGGACTCTGGTTCCACCAGGCCCAGTGAGGGGAACATGCAAACCAGGTGTTGCTGGCTCTACATAGGCACCTTGCCTGGAGAATTACAGTGCTGCCAGGAGAAACCCCATTCCATTTGACTACTTTGGATGTGCTGGCTGGATGCCTGTTACCTGCTTTGGTGTCCCCCTTTCCCTCCCTAAGTGTTCTATCAGGGATGGTTGGTCCGTCCTGTGTACGCCAAATCAGAGCGTGGCTGACCTCGCAGCGAATGTGGCTTATTGTGCCGCATTAACTGCCCCTGCATTCCTTTACAGGAGAGCGTGCATGATTATCAGCAGGTGGTGTAAAGAAGAAAGTAGAGTTTTGGCCCATGTGTTTCTGAGCCCTCACTGATTGGTGCCTAGCAGGTCGAACATTTGGTTACTTCCTAGCACGGTCTCTCACTCTCTGACCCAAAAAGGGGAGACGTGACCAATGACTCCAAAGTTCTGGCCGCTCAGGAAGAGTATCATCTGTTTGTCCTCTTCCCTTCTTCTGCACCTTGAGAACCTCCCTCAAGGTGGCCCCCCTCCCCTTTCAGTGAGAGATTAGGTTAAGAGTGGAGCTAAAGCAAAGGGAACCTCCAACGCATCCTAGTGCAGTGGAGTGTTGTGGGCTGCGACCGGTGAGAAATATTAGTACATAGGGAATCAACGTGGACCTCGTGACTACACAGGCAACTGGCTTCACCCGCAACCGTGTTCAAACTGCCCTTGTGTTGACCCAAGCGGTATCTGGCATTAGCGCATGGTGCTCTTTGCCCTGAGGGGGAACACCTATTTCTTTCACAAAACTCACCCTCAGGACTTGTGGAGTCCTACGCTCCCAATCGGATCATGAGCAGCCCAGGTGATGACGGGGATCGTAATTTATACCAGCCCCTTAAGAGCTTCAGTCTGTATTTATTCCAAAGGGGGCTCATCTTTCCACTGGACTCGCTAAGTACCGTAACCCCTCTAATAGGAGGGCAGGGGTCCCTGTATCTATGTGGGCTCATTACTACTGGTATATTGATGATGAAATGAGGGAACATATGTGTTTTTCCTAACCAAATCTGCATTACATGCACTGATAAATATTGTTTTATGCCTTGCCTAGTCAGGATAGTGAGTACTATTTCAGTATTTGTATAATATGCACAGCAATTATGATTCATGTTGTTTCGATATATATCTATAATCACTGAAAAAACCATATGTTTCAGGCCTTATATAGTTAGGAATTAGCATTTAAAAAACCAATGAAATTGCTCCTATATAGTTAGTTGTACTAACTATATTTCGCGCACCCTCAATCCACTGCTGATGATGTCACATATTAGATCATTCATGACATGGTCAGTGACATCACTGATGACATCTCAAATGACATCACTGATGACATCATCCAGTGAATGTGGTTTGCTTCGTTATTTAAATATGCATTATATATATAGCAATTTGCAATGAAGAATGAGTGGATATATATAAATACATATTTGGATGGAGGATTTAGTAGCAGTGTAATTGACTGTTTACTTGACCAATTTATAGTGTCTCACTAAATATAGTGGATAGTGACTAAACTGTGTGAATATCTGTATCACTGTCAGTTGTTGTGTAAACTGATTCTACAGTTGGTTACTAGCTATGTGAAAGTCTATATTAGTTATTGATTAGTTAACTGAGTATTTGTATGGGAGTGTGAAAGTGTGTGTGATTCGGTGGGGGGTGGGTGACTGTCCAAAGATGTGTGAATAGTTGATTCAGTAGATATATGAAGTTAAAACTACATGTTCTAAAAGTTTGGGTGAGTGAATTTCTTTTTGGGTGTGGTGAAGAGCAAATATTTCTCTCAATGGTACATGTCCAACAAACTAGAAAAATAAAATGCAGTGTATGTGTCAGTTGTTGTATATAAATAAGTATACATAAGACTCAATGATTGTGCGAGTGACTGTATGGATAACTGTATACTTGTAATAATGATTTTATAATTCACTAAGTATGACTTACTATCTAAATGAATAGATGAAGTGGTGTTTGTATAAGTGTTTTGCTAAGTAAATATCTAAGTATGATCCATTGTTTGCATAAGTGAGTAGGATGACTTCATATGTGAATAAGATGTGTGCTGTTGTTTAATGTCGATATAGGTGTATAAGTATTTTTGATAGTGTTCTATTGTTCATTGACAGCACGTATGAGTGAATCTACAGGTCAGTGATTAGATGTGTGTATACATCTATGAATCACTGAGTGGATTTTTAGATCCTTGTATTGCTGTGACAATGGATTCAAATATGATACTCTGTATTTTACAAGAGTGATGAAAGTTTTTAATAGTGTATGAAAAGGTGTATGTGATTGTCACGTGGATGATGTCATCAGTGATGTCATTTGAGATGTCATCAGTGATGTCACTGACCATGTCATGAATGATCTAATATGTAACATCATCAGCAGTGGATTGCGGGTGCGCGAAATATAGTTAGTAAAACTAACTATATAGTTAGTAAAACTAACTATATAGGAGCAATTTCATTGGTTTTTTTAAATGCTAATTCCTAACTATATAAGGCCTGAAACCTATGGTTTTTTCAGTGAATTTCAAAGGTTTTTTATATGCTAATTCCTAACTATATAAGGCCTGAAACCTATGGTTTTTTCAGTGAATTTGCAAGTTTTTTTTTATGCGTATTCCTAACTATAGAAGGCCTGAAACCTATGGTGTATTCAGTGAATTCGCAAGGTTTTTTAAATGCTTATTCTATTAGTGGATAACGTTTAAACATGTTAATATCCTTGTGGGACCACCTGAGCAGCCCTAGGGGGTCAGGTTGTTTCTACCCTGCCCCCTTTTTGCATTCTACACGTTTGTTTTTCTGCTTCTTTTGTGCCTCGGTCTACCTAGCACAAGATGAATGCCACCACTTCCTGGTTAGAAGTGTTGACAGCCAATGAGCATGCTGCTTTCCTGTGAAAGGCATGCTGATTGGCTGCCACTGTCTGTCAACACTCCAAACCAGGAAGTGTTGGCAGCCATCTTGGGCCTCGGTAGAACCAAGGCACAAGAAAGCAGTGAAACAAAGGTGCAAAACACGCAAAGGGGGCAGGGTAGAAGCACCCTGACCCCCTAGGCCTGCTCAGGGGGTCCCACAAGGACCCCCCAGGCCCAAAAATATATATATTTTTTTGCTTTTCCCCGTGGTACGCTGAGGGTACGCGTACCTGTAAGCGTACATGGCATCGCACCCAGCGCGTACTCCGCGAAATTTAAAAAAAAAAATATTAGTTTTTTTGGCCTTCGGGGTCCTCCTAGGCCTCCCTGAGAAAACCTAGGGGGTCAGTAGGTCTCTACTCTGCCCCCTTTTATAGTTTTCCCCTTTTGTTTTTCACCTCTTGTGTCTCGGTTCTACCGAGACACAAGATGGCGGACTCTCCGGACCGTTTGGAATGTTCACAGACACCCGAGAGCCAATCAGCTTTCCGCTCGCGCACTTCCGTGGCGCGCTGGGCGCTCCTCGGTACGCATACAGGTAAGCGCTTGAAGCGCGCATATAGATATATATGTGTTTTTGAAGTTAATTTTCATAAAAACCACTGGAGCAATTTTCACCAAATATAGAAAAGGCACTTCTGCGTACCAGTCCCTACAATTTAGCAAAGTTTGGTGTACTTCCACATTCAGCGGTTCGGGCTGTAGCCGTGTCTGAACGTCCTATGGAAATTAACATGGGGAAAACACGTTTTGGGACCCCCCTTTTTTCTCGGCCCCCGCTTGACGAATCCCCCCAAAACTTTCAGGGAAGGAGCAGAACTGAGCTGGCCAAAATATTGGAAAATTTCACGTAATTTCCTCAATCGACGCCAAAGTTATTCCCAATAGAATGTTGTGGATTTCCTATGGAAACTAGGTCCTAACTATATATACCTACTGGCTATCGCCAGAAGATTATTTATATATATATATATATATATATATATATATATATATATATATATTACCTACTGGCGGTCGCCAGTAGGTATATATAGTTAGGATTTTTTCTCTATGGGATTTTTGAAAATTCTATGTCTAATAACTTTGGCGTTTGTGGACGGAATTGGCTGAAATTTTCAGGAAAATGGAACATTTTGTTTCTGAGCAGCCCCTGAAAATTTGGGGGGGGGGGATTCGTCAAGGGGGGGCCGAGAAAAAAGGGGGGTCCCAAAACGTGTTTTTAACATTGAGTTTTCCATAGGGCGGTTGGCCTTACTTTTAGCCCGAACGGCTGAATGGATTTGCACGAAACTTGGCAAAATTGTAGGGACTGGTAGCCCGATGTGCCTTTGCTAGGTCTCAATATATGTGCTCCAGTGGATTTTGAGAAATTAACGTTCAAAAAAAGATATATATCTGTAACAGCGGACCAGGCAGCGCTCCAGTTCGCGTACTTTTCGCGTTACGGAGCTTTGTGAAGCGAAGCTGATTGGTTCTCCGGGGTCTGTAAACATTCCAAACAGTCCGTAGCGGCCGCCATCTTGTCTCTCGGTAGGATCGAGAGACAAGAGGAGGCCAAAGCGAAGGGGCAAATGACCATAAGGGGGCATAGTAGATCCTCCCTGACCCTCTAGGTTTGATGTGGAGGTTTTAAAAGGGCCCCGCGGAGCAAAAAAAATAAATAATAATAATCGAACGGCTGAATGGATTTGCACGAAACTTGGCAAAATTGTAGGGACTGGTAGCCCGATGTGCCTTTGCTAGGTCTCAATATATGTGCTCCAGTGGATTTTGAGAAATTAACGTTCAAAAAAAGATATATATCTGTAACAGCGCTCCGCTTCGCGTACTTTTCGCGTAACTGAGCTTTGCGAAGCTGATTGGTTCTCCGGCGTCTGTAAACAT
The DNA here is from genome assembly GCF_964261635.1 of Lissotriton helveticus. Taxonomy (NCBI): domain Eukaryota; kingdom Metazoa; phylum Chordata; class Amphibia; order Caudata; family Salamandridae; genus Lissotriton; species Lissotriton helveticus. Next base: position 1,686,732,644 of record NC_136063.1, on the reverse strand, counting down.
TGCAAACAGTCCGTAGCGGCCGCCATCTTGTCTCTCGGTAGGATCGAGAGACAAGAGGAGGCCAAAGCGAAGGGGCAAATGACCATAAGGGGGCATAGTAGATCCTCCCTGACCTCTTAGGTTTGATGTACCATTTTGCCAAGTTTGGTGTAATTCCGTTCAGCCATTCAGGCTGTAGACGTATCTAAATGTCCTATGGAAAATTGCATGGGGAAAACACATTTGAAAGTGTTGAAATTTAGAACCAATTAAAATGTTACTTTGGTTTTGTATTTGTGTGTGATGAAAGTTAATTGGTTATGTATATATCTAAAATGAGAGGAAACCACAGCCATTTTGTGATACTACTGTCTGAGGTACATTTGTGAGGAATTTTTGGTGGTCAATTGCTGGTGTTTGATTTACACAGTACTAACACTTCTCCTACTTTTAAAAAGGTGAGTTGTTAATTTGTAAGGGGAACTATGTTGTACACTTGAAGATAATTTGAAAAATGTTTTCTGTTATTTATTTACAGTCCTTCTGTTATACTAAATACTTGATAAAGTTAGTTTTATATTATGTATTACTAAAAACGATAAATGAAAGTGATTATTTTTTTCTGCAATTTACAGCAAGCAATTTCAAAATAAAATGTCTCACAATGAAGAGACCGTGGCAATTTCTTTTGAATTATCCACTACATTTATTGAAATTGAGAGCACCAATAATGAAATATTGTCACAAGGAGGAGATGACTTGAATGATTTTTTTGATCAATCTGTTGATGGCGAATTTATCGAATGTTTGGAGACCATAGAGTTACAAGAATCATCATTGCAGACTTTTCATGAGGAGATTCCAGATGAGATGATTGAAGAGGAAATTCCTGATGAGGACATGTTACTAGTTCTTTCAAATTTTGAAAATTCAGAAGAATAAATTTATATTTAGAAATCAAAAATTGTTTGAGACATTATTCATTTTTATTTTTAATTTATGAGGTTGTAGCGAAGTGATTGTAGTATAAAATGAGACTTATAGTATAGAGTGCAACATTTTTATGTTACATGGTAAGTTTACTCATATTTACTTCCCTTCTCCCACTATATTATCTCCAATGTGTATTTGACATCTCTTCTTCATCTCCGGCCTCCTTTCTCTCACTGTCTGTCTCTGATGCATCTTATCGCTGCCATTTTGTGTAATTACAGAAGAGAGTAAAAAAAAATAGTTCGGAACGTGAAAAGGGGGCAAAGTAGAGTACCCCTCACCTCCTAGGCCTTCTCAGGCGGTCCCAAAAGGATCAGTTTCTGCTTTCCTGAGAGATTATGGTATGAGTTCCATATACCACAATAACTTGCATTACAACATGCAAGATATCTATCTCCTATTACCAACTTTTGGAGATATTCGCGCTAAGCGCGAATATCTCCAAAAACTAACACCTGCCCTGAGCAGTTCTTAGCCATGTTATCTAATGGGAGGTGGATAACATGGCTAAGAGCATTAGCTCGGTAATGCATGAATATCGCTGACTTTTTAGCGATATTCATGCATTGCGGCCGTTTTTTATCGCATTTGCGATAAACCTTGATAATAGCAAGGTTTATCTTCGATAATTTCTGACGATGCTTAGCGGTGAAAAATTCGTTGCTAAGCATCGTTAGCGATAAATATCGCTTAACTTTGGTAATATGCACCAACGTCTGTTAACGTTCGATTCGAAGGAAATGAGGAAGTGTTGAAAAACATTGTCTGCGCCATCTTGCCTTTTTTGAAATGCCACACTTTTGTCGTGCACGGCAGCCATTTTAGATGCCTTGACCAGACCCACTCTCTGCACGCTGTCGATTCGTAGCATGGCTCCCGAGCCTCGCAAGCATCTTCCCCAGGCACTGGTCACCCCCGCTCTCTGTCTTATGCATGGGCAATAAACCTCCCCCCATCTGCGCTGCTCTTCCCTGAGAATCACACTCTGTGCCCGCCCCAACACCTCCCTTTCGCCCTATTCACTACCGCACCCTCTGACACTCCTCTTCCTCTGTGTCCGATTGTCCAGGCTATCAGCTAGCCCTGCAGATGTAGTTTATGGCCCCAGCTGTAAAGAATCACCCCTCTTCAAAGGAGTTATAGTCGATCAAGGCCCACACCCGATGAGATCCGTCACACCACACGTGTTCCTACTATCTGAAAACCATCCTGTATTGTGATTGGGGAGGGGACCGAGCCTGAAGCGGAAGATTCCAGGGATGACTCTTTGTACATCAAAGTTTTTACAATTATGTGTCATATTAAAAATATATAGCACTCCAACAAAGTAGTAGGATTATAAAACTTTAATAACTTATAAATATATACAACAAAACAAAAACAGTAAAAACATTTAAACAACGAAGAGACCATGGCAATTTCTTTTGAATTATCCAATACATTTATTGAAATTGACAGCACCAATAATGAAATATTCTCACAAGGAGGAGATGACTTGAATGATTTTTTTGATCAATCTCTTGATGGCGAATTTATCGAATGTTTGGAGACCATAGAGTTACAAGAATCATCATTGCAGACTTTTCATGAGGAAATTCCTGATGAGGACATGTTACTAGTTCTTTCAAATTATGAAAATTCAGAAGATGTTGCCTGGGTGCCGCACTGATTTGGGTATCCGGCGTGGGGCGTCCCGGGGGGTGGATTGTCAGTAGCGGTCTGTTGTGCGAATAGTTCCAAGGCAGCAGAAAGCGCTGAAATCTGGATGTCACGAAGGTGATGTCTAGTAAGTTGCCGCCCAGCAAATAACGGCGTGGGGCGCCGCGGGGGTGAGTGAGTCCAGTAGGCACCACAGCTATACTTACCGGCATTGCAGAATTACTGCTGGGGACAATGCCTGTGCTGTAGCAGGGTCACAGCAGAAACAAAAAGGATTCTGTTGAAGATGTTGTTGGTTTTCAATTTGAAAACAGTTCTGGTGTCAACTGCTATGCTAATGTAGTGGTTAATGTTTTGTTTTCTCTAGAAAATGTAAAAGAGGGGGAGGCAGTCCAAAGTTCCGGTAAAAGGGCAAAGGAAAGGATCGGTGGTTTGAACTATCAGTCAAAAAGGGGAGGGGGTGCAACAATTTTTCCTACCGGGTCACACTGTGCTTTCACCGGAACTGAGGTCTGCAGGATTCTAGTCATTCAAACTGAGGCTGGCGGCAGCATGGGAGCGCCGACGTCCCGCGGATACAGTTTCGTCACTCCACGGGCGATCATGGCAGTCATTCCCCATCGGGGGTGTCTGCGGGGGTCGGAGACTCCCGCGGCTCCTCTAGAATCTTCAAGGTCGTGGAGGATTACGGTGGTGGAGTCAACCAGTGACCGGGCCATTTCTTTATGCTGGGCCCGCTCTTGCCAGGTCGACCGCCATTTTGAGAGTTCGGTAGCTACTGGCGATCGCGGGGTCAAATGAGCGGACGGGCTCCACCCTGCCGGGAGAGACGTTGCAGCATTGCCACAGTGGAAGAATCCTTTTCCGGGCGCCTGGAGCGCTGAGGGTGCAGCTGGGAAGCCTCCACCTGGGGAGGCGGGAGAGGCCTGTTCGCAGCGTCTCTCCCTCCCAGTGCACCCCACGGCGTCTCGCTTGACATTTGTTATGGCCGGACCAGGCGATGAGGATGGGGGGGGGGGGGGGGGGGGTCGGAGGCATGTGCAAGACATCCCCCCCCAGTGTTGTCGCAGCCATTATAAAAGAAAGAAGAAATGTCCCGTCCGTCTTTGGGCCGCACCTCCGGTGGATGGCGGCCGGACGCCCTTTGCTCTGGCCCCATGAACGGGTTCCTTGGCTCATCGGCTGCAGCCGGATCCTTTTCCGGGCGCCTGGAGCGCTGAGGGTGCAGCTGGGAAGCCTCCACCTGGGGAGGCGAGGCGGGAGAGGCCTGTTCGCACCGTCTCTCCCTCCCAGTGCACCCCACGGCGTCTCGCTTGACATTTGTTATGGCCGGACCAGGCGATGAGGACGAGGGGGGGGTCGGAGGCAAGTGCAAGACATCCCCCCCCCAGGGTTGTTGCAGCAATTATAGAAGAAAGAAGAAATGTCCAGTCCGTCTTCGGGCCGGACCTCCGGTGGATGGCGGCCGGACGCCCTTTGCTCTGGCCTCATGAACGGGTTCCTTGGCTCATCGGCTGCAGCCGGATCCAGTCGGCCCCAGCCCCCGGCCGTTGGTGGCCGGACCGGGAGAGAGAGTGGAGGGACAACCTGCAACTCTCATGGGCCACCGCGGCCGGACTGGGAGAGAGAGGGGAGGGTCGAGGACACGGACATTCCCCCCCCTGAAACTCTCCAGTGTTGTCAATCCCCCTGGCCTGGTCCCGCTGGCCTCGGCCTCTCCTCCGGCTACACCCTACGTGATGATCTCCTGGCCGAGGCGTGGCAGCAGGACTCGCCTTATATGTGTTGCTTCCGGCTGGGCGTAGCCGAAAACCTGTTGCCCTTTGGAAGTTTCTAGAATGGGGCGGATGTCTGCTGACTTCTATCTTTCCCAGTTTGCCGTTATTTGGCCGTGGCAGGCGGTGGGACAGACACGTTTTGGGGCAGTGAGGGGCGATGTTTTCAGGTTTCTTATTACGGGCTTACTTCTAACGTTTCTTGTTTCTAGGACAATAATAGGTTTTATCATTACGTATTGTTATCGTTTCTTTGTTTGTTATTTAATAAAAAGTTCATCAGTGGCCTACTGATTTTCGTTTTCCTATTCTTTTCTTTCCAGGTTGTTTCATGCTAAAGTTTCTGTTAACAGGATACAGTGATCACTTCGTTATTATTGCATATGTCCTTTTCACTAGGGGTGCTCTCTGGTCGGGCCAGATGACCTATCTCTAGTAAATGGTCCGGGTGAAACAGGTGCATCAATCAGTGGGGAGTAGATAGGCATGACAGATTACAACGGGGGAGAAAGGTCCGCATTACGTACCCTTTCACTACTTGCAAAGATTTTCCTACGTTTATTTGCAAACAGGGAATACCTCCAAAAAGAACTAATTCCCAAACAGTCAATGTTCGGACAATCAATCAATCAATGAGGAATGAAATAGGTACGACGTGTTAAAGGCTTGCGTTACCTACCCTTCACTATCTGCAAAGGGAGAGAGAATATTCCTATTCTTCCTCGTTTGCAGGCAGAGAAGATCCTTAAGAGAACCAACTTCGAACAATTCAATGCTCGATTCAAACAATCAACAAGGGGTACTGTGAACACAAATGAACGCCGCTTATGTACATACACATTGCTATTTTCAACAGGTTGTTCCTAATGTTTCTATTTTAGCGAGGTCAAAAAGAGATCCCATTAGTGGCCTACTGATTTTGCTCGATTCCTTTTGTTTTTTTACACGATTTTTCGCTATCTGCAAAGACTAAACAGAGTATTGCGACTCTGTGCTTGTTTGTAAATAGAGAATGAACCAAAGAGAACAATCAATCAAATGGAGAGAGAAGCAGGCACGACGGATTACAACGGGGGCAAAGGCCTGCGTTAACTACCCTTCACTATCTGCAAAGAGAGAGTACTCCTAATAGAAATGAGGGGTGGGGGGCAACATTCAAAGCAGATCAGTGTGCATAAACACGAAAATGTTTTTACTTACCACGTACTTGACATTCGACAGTTTATGATATTTGCTATTAAAAAACCATTGAAATTCACTGAAAAAACCATAGGTTATAGACCATATATAGTTAGGAATTAGCATTTACAAAACCTTGAAAATTCACTGAAAAAACCATAGGTTATAGACCATATATAGTTAGGAATTAGCATTTAAAAAACCTTATTTTACTCACACAAAACCATTGAAATTCCATATATAGTTAGTTGCACTAACTATATATCGCGCACCCGCAATCCACTGCTGATCATGTCACATATTACATGATTCATGACATGGTCAGTGACATCACTGATGACATCACTGATGACATCTCAAATGACATCACTGATGACATCAATGATGACATCTCATTTGACATCATTCTTGTGCTAATACGATAAACCTCTTCAGACTCTAATATAACCTTAGATACACTCAGTGAATACAGACACTCACACACTCACTCATCCATGGAGTTACTCACACACCTAGTCAGTCATGCAAAGAAACAATCTCACCTCCATTTCTTCAACTATACAGTTATACACACCTTACTTATTCAAACATATACTAACACATATTTACTCTCTTATACAATCCCTGATACAAGTTCACAATGATCCATACAACCACTCACACATTCAGTGGCTCTCATGCACAGTTATTTATATATGCCAACTCTCACATGTACTGTGTTTTACATATGTACTTACTATGACATGTAGCATTGAGATAACCATTCACTCATCAATACACTCATGCACACAGTCAACTGCCCATGTAGCTGTTGCCACATGCACTCTTGAACTCATACACCTAGTGAATCAACTGCTCACACATCTATGCACAGAGTCACACACCTCCCAGCCACCCCTACACAAACTCAATCTCCCATACAAATACTTGGGCAACCAATCAATAACACATATAGCCTCTCGTATAGCTAATGATCAACACATGCAGCAGTTTACATCACAACAGACATAATGATGCACAAATTAAGACAGTTTAGTCACTAACCCATGCATTCAGTGAGACACATTTAATCACTCACTCATACAGTCAGTCACGCACCTACTAAATCCTTCATCCAGACACTTATACATCCACTCATTCTTCAATATGTAAGACATATTTTAACTTTACAGAAACATACAGTCACTGGATGTTGTCATCAGTGATGTCATCAGTGATGTCATTTGAGATGTCATCAGTGATGTCACTGACCATGTCATGAATGATGTAATATGTGACATGATCAGCAGTGGATTGCGGGTGCGCGATATATAGTTAGTGCAACTAACTATATATGGAATTTCAATGGTTTTGTGTGAGTAAAATAAGGTTTTTTAAATGCTAATTCCTAACTATATATGGTCTATAACCTATGGTTTTTTCAGTGAATTTTCAAGGTTTTGTAAATGCTAATTCCTAACTATATATGGTCTATAACCTATGGTTTTTTCAGTGAATATATATATATATATATATATATATATATATATATATATATATATATATATATGCATTTTTTTTATAACACTGGGTGGAGTCTCTTTTGCGGTGTATTCATTGTGTTATTGTGTGAATGTGTTGTGCAAACGCTTCAAACATTGCCTCTGATAATAAGTCTGCCTGCGCTGCACCAAGCTACCTGAGGGTGAGCACAGATTATCTTTGGTTGTAACTTACTTACCCAGACTAAAATGGTGGGTTCTGCCTGGCTTAGGTTCATACTCTAGCAAACCAGAAACCACTTTTCTAACACTGTGACATAGACATAGTAAGATGGCCAACCCAGACAGGGGACAATTTTGCTGTCCTGTATTAAAATTCACAAAGGAGTTCAGCCAACTGGAACTTGGAGTACACTTCTTTAAATAATTGGATTGTTGGTTGAGGGGAGTACAACAATAAAGCAACATCTACAATACTTGTCAGTGTGATCCCTGAAAATGACGCTAAATTAACCTGTTCGTAACCCTCCGGTAACTTTGCATAGAAGTAGCCAGGCTTAACTTTGAGGCAATGTGTAAAGTTTTAATGTATTACATAAACAGTAATAAACTGAAAGCAGAAGAAAAATCCTAAACCAATTTTGAAAAATAAAGTACATTTTAGTCAATTATCTGACACCAAAAAGACAAAATCCAATCAGTACAACCGTAGATATGAATTTTTTAAGTATAAAATAACACCTAAAAGATCAAAGCGCCAACCATAGACATCTAGTCACATGAGACCAGGGCAAAGTGGAAAGTTATGACCAGCTGCAAAGGAGCATGGTTCAGATACACAAAGTGGATTGGGCCAGGCCTCTGCTTGTTTTTGTGGACGTAGACCGATTTCTTATGGAAAAATATCTAAAAAGAAAGTTCAACTGGGCAAGGCAGCTGGCGGTGTCAGATAAGGAGGCGTCATTGTCTGGCAGCCGCTGAACTAAGTCGTGGCTTAGATTTTTAAGTTTGGACGTAATTTTCTTTTGGAACCAAAAATCTCCAGCATGACAAAGCTGCAGGCTGTAGCAGGCAATGGTTCCACAAGGCTGGATAACTCCCCTGCGAAGATTAGCTGAAAAGGATTTACTGCTGTGGAGAAGAACGTAGCGGAGCTGCAGCAAAGTTACGCGGACTGGTGATGCACCTTTGGAAGATCTGCAAGCAGGTAGGTTCCGACCTCCTCTCAGTGCTCAGATCACATTTTGGCAAAAAAATCTGGGCTATCTGTTCACATTTAGCATAATTTCCAAGGGTCCACGACTGGAAGAACAACACTTGAGGGTGAGAACTCACACAGGCTGGGTTCTAGGTGCGGGCTCAAGATGGTTGCAGCCTTTTCAGTCCCTGAGGCTCTGATCAGGAGGCCAGCCAATTAGCCCTTTGAGTCACTTTGGAAGTCTTGGGTTCAAGCAGGAAAGTAGGTCTCTAGCATCAAAGCAGCACTCTGAAGGTACAGGGCAGGCAGCAGGGCAGTCCCTTGAGCTACACTGTAGGCTACAGGCAGCATGGCAGGCCTTCGAGTTCTTCTGCAGGTCCAGAAGTGAACTTAAGAGTGGGTATGAGGGCCCTATTTTTTTCCGGATGACAGCTTTGAAGTGGAAGACACATCTGGAGCTTGCCCCAAGAGTGTGAAATGTCCTGCTTCCCTGCCCTGGTCCCAGTTTGTCTGAGGGCACAATAGGCTAGTGTAATGTTCTTTGTGTGAGAGCTGAGGTAGGGTCTTTGAAGTGCACGTAGGGCGGCGCACAGCTCCGCCTTCCCATCCTGGTTGGATTGCCCATCCGGCCAACATCCAGTCTCTCCATTGTGTAGGTGTTTGGGAAGAAGACACAAAGACCAATTGCCAACCACACCTAGTCATGTGACCCAGGAAACCGGCTGCAGGCACAAATGGTCAGGACAAAAAAATCCAAACTTTCTAAAAGAGACATTTTTAGAATTGTGACTTAAAATATGACTTTACCATCAAAGATGATTTAAAAATACAACTCCTGGGGGGGCGTGGCCAAGATGGCGACCTAGAAGGACGCAAGACGCGGAGGCTCCTCGGCCCGATTCCCCTTATGCGGCCAAATCAGCTGAAATTATCCCCATCTACGCACCAAAACATGCTGGGAGCTGTGGGGACACACGGAGCCCACATTACGTGCTTTTTTGGCGGCCGAGCAGCTCCATGAGACCGAGACCATCCAGCAGCTGGTGCCGCGAAATGGCGCCCTAGCGGAGTGAGCCCACGTGGTTGCGCCTAGCGGAGGGGATTCCAGAGCCCTGCGACATCCCTACGACAACGGATAGCCACCCTGGTGTGGATGTGAGGGCAGCGATGCCGAGCAGAGCGGGGGCTCGTGCGGAGCTCCGCCGGCGGTGAGTGGCGAGAGCAACAGGGCGCGCACGGAGGCGCGAAAATCGAGCCCCGGGAGGCAGGGCCCAGACCGTCACCAGCAGGCGCTACCCATTGTGAGACCCCCTGCGCAGCACACTGACTTTTCCCTCAAAGTGGGCGGACAGGCTCTGGAGAGCCTTACAACAATCCGGGAGTAGAGGTGAGGCGGAGGGACACTAGTCACTGCCAACATGCGTGGGACCCTAGACCTACCTGAGCTGGGGCTTAAGTGACGCTTGCCCGAAGAGATATAAAGCAGTGGCACCCTGCTCTCACCGAGCGAGGCAGCGGGGGCACTATCAAGGACACCGGACTGGCACACGAGGGGGCCACAGAGGGGCTTCCCAATACCACAGAAAGTCTCAAGAGAAAGACTGGGCCCGCGCACACCCCCTACCAGCAGGACACCAAGTTAGGCCGCACTCCGGGCTGTAACAGGGGGGCGGAGGTGCGGGCCTCCTCTACGCTCTGAGGAGCTAGCTCAAAGGGTCTGCCGGGCCCATATCCACCCTCAGCAACTAGAGAGGGGGGCCCCGGCAGCGAGGCGGGCAAAAAGGGCGTCTAGCTGGCCATGTGTGAGAGAGGCAGCGTTAAGAGGCTCTGCGGCGACAGCACTTGGCTACCTCACTCAGAGGGCGCCATAACTCACGCACCACTTGACTCCCCCGGGTCCTGCAGATCATCACCAAGACTCACAGCAGGCCTCTCAGCGCTGCGGCCAGGTGAGCTGTGGAGGCGGATCGGAGTAGGCGGTCGGCCCCTCAAAAGATACCCGCAGGTATTCATCCATAGGTGAGCGCATTGGGACGGGGCCTCCCGGAATCAGACACTAGCAGCACCACCTAAGGAGAGGGTTTTCAGGACAGAGAGACAGCGCCAGCAGGGGAGAATCAGCGAGAAGGTACAGGACCTCACAGAGCCGGCGGCTGCTACCGCCCGTCCCTCCAAACCAGAACGCAAAAGCTAAGCAGCATGAAGGAAACACAGACGCCACCAAACAAGGCTCCCCAGCCAGCACGCCTGCCCCCCGCAACCAAGGCCCAGGGTAGGGTCCCCCTTACGGCCAAAGCAAATAAATGGAGAAGAGATTCGCCGGACGACACCATACCATGGCCACCACGAGAAAGAAGGGACGCTTACGGACATGCTCCTTAAGAGCCCCACTAAGGGAGACAAAGGGCCTCCCTCCCCTACGGAAAATAGAACATGGGGATGGGGAAGTGCCAATTACCAGGTCTTTCTTGGAAACCCTATTCAACTTCCTGCGCGAGGATTTCCATACTCTCAAGCAAGAGGTGGCAGGGGAGGTGAGGGAGATACGCCACAAAGTGGATGGGCTAGGTGAGCGAGTGGCGTCCCTCGAAGACTCCAACCACACCAGAAGCGAAGATGTCGAACACCTCCAACAAGAACTTCTCCGCCTCAAAGATCAACAAGTGGACCTACAGGCACACGCTGAGGACTTAGAAAACAGGTCCAGACGCAACAATATACGGGTCAGAGGGGTTCCATCAAAAGAAGAAAGAGCGGACGTCACCAAGTACTTGCAGGGCCTCTTCCGGGAGATAAAAGGGGAACACACAGACTTTGAAATTGGTATCAACAGAGCACACAGAGTAGGCCTGGCGCGGCGCACGCCTGCTCCTCCTCCAGACATCCTGGCCTTCCTGCCCGACTTTCCACTGAAAGAGAGGATCTTTCGAGGAACGCGTTTGAAGCAACCTCTTTAATATCAGGGGCACTCGGTGGTGCTATTCCAAGATCTGTCGGCTATCACGCTTCAAAAACGAAAAGCGTTCAGACTCGTCACGTCGTTTCTGAGGGACAAGGGGATACCTTATTCCTGGGATCACCCCTTCTGTCTGATTTTCAAATGGAATGGAATGCGGCAACAGCTGAGATCCCTTCAAGAAACCTGCGCTCTGCTGGGTCTCGAACACAACGAGATGAATACCCCCCCCAGATAATTCCCAGAAACCTTTGAGAGGAGGGTGGCAGCTAGTTGGCCACAGGCGTTCACCCATCGCAGAACTGAAACCAGGCCAAACCACCATGTCACAGGAACGGGCCTCGGCCCTCAGTGCGGTGACAAGCGACATTTTGTCTGCTGAATAATTAGTTTGCGAAATGGGGACTCATGCGCACTGCTATAAAGCTGGTCCAGGGGGCGGGGGTTGCCAGGGCTGCAGGCTCATCCAGGTAACTTCACCGCAAGCCTGCAACACCAGTATACAGGCTTGGGACTATGGTAACTCTTCGGGGAACTCTAGTTGGGGTTAGGGTGGGGGGAGGAGGGGTCCAGGTCGGGGGTTCGGTAAATGTTGGGGTTAGGGAGGGGAGGTCGGGGGGGAGGGGTCTGGGAGAGGCGGGCGGCGGTGGGGGGGGGGGGGGGTGCGGGGGGGGGGGGGGTGTGGGGGAGACCGGTGTGCCACGGGGTTGGTGGGCCTGGACGCGACGTCACATAGGGGGTACCTCTGTTGGAATATTCTATCTCCAGGAGGGCAAACAGGATGACTGGGGCCACTTTGAAAGTTATTACCCTAAATGCAAAAGGGCTCAACAACCCCATCAAAAGGTGTGCTGTTCTCTCATACCCGGAAAACTCTGGCGCCACAATCTGCCTCTTATAGGAAACGCACCTCCTCTCCAAAGACTGGCACCGAATGAGGTCCAGAGCGTTCCCTCAGCAATTTTATTCCTCTACCTCAGATAAGAAAGCGGGGATGGCCATACTCTTTGCTAAGCACTTTCAGGGCCTTGTGGGAGACAAAGTGGGAAAGATCAAAGGCAGGCTGCTAGCATACAATATTCAAGTGGGCGGTCTTTCCATGATTGAAATTCTCAGCCCCCAGGCCAGGTTCATACTCATAGGAGGAGACCTCAACCTTGTCATGGATCAGGAGGCCACTGCTTCGGCGCTACAGGGGCGATATCTACAGATGAGAGGGACTGGCTGGATCAAAGGGGACAAGTGGACCTGCGGCGATACGCACACCCTAGTACCACGCAATACACATTCTACTCCCACGTGCATCACACGTACGCCACACTCTACCACTTCATAGGCTCCTCGGAGCTCCGCGACATTATACCGGCAGCTCTGTCGGACCATGATGCCGTGACAGTGACCTTAAAAATCCCTCAGACCAGGGCAGCAGGGGGACGCTGGAGATTGTGGGAAGCGCTTTTGCACAGGAAGGGGGTCATCCAACAGATACATAAATGCATCACTGACTATCTCACACTCAACGATCGGCCAGACACTCCATTGACCGCCATTTGGGGAGCACTCAAAGCAGTAGTGAGGGAGGAGCCGATAGCTATCTCGACGGCGGAGGCTAAAGAACGCAGGGAAAAACGAGAATCCCTAGCAGCAAAAGTGATTGAACTCGAGAGAGTGCACAGCTGCACGGGGGCCCCCAGGATTTGGAGGCAGCTGAAGGCCGCTAGGGCGCCACTAGTTAGTCTGGATATTGACCGCGCCGAACACGCGACGTTGCTGCTCCGCCATACATATTACGTGGGAGGCGACAAGACCGGGTGTCTCCTGGCAAGCGCGCTTAGGGCTCGAGTCCAAAGGGTCTAAAATTACAACCATTTACGATGCCCGGGGAACAAAAATGGGGAGCGATGCTCAGGTCGCTGAGGCGTTCAGAGAGTTTTACGCGTCCCTCTACGGATCGGATAGATCGCTTCATCAGGACGGAGAAGTCTACCTGAGCACAACAGCGACGACCGCTCTTAATGCAGCTGGCGCTGCCACATTGGAAGCACCTATTAGGATTGAGAAGGTGATCGGGGCAATCGCCCGCCTTCGATTACTGAAGGCCCCTGGGCCGGACGGCTTTTCAGCCAGATTTTACAAAACCTTTTGCCCACTGCTTGCGCTGATCTTCACCGACTCTTTAACTCATTCCAGGGGCCTGGCTCGATGCCCCCAGATATGCTGGAGGCCGATATCATTGTACTACCAAAGCCAGGTAAAGACGCTATCCTGTGCGCCGCTTATAGACCCATCTCTCTACTCAACCTAGACCTTAAGCTCTTCACGGGGATCCTCGCCTCAAGACTTGGGCCCATGCTCCCCGGGATCATCGAGCCAGCTCAATCAGGCTTGATCCTCGGCAGACAGTGCAGCGATAACACTAAACGTCTTATGCACTTAATAGACAAATCCCATTTCACAAAGTCAGACGCCATGCTCTTCTCAATAGACACGGAGAAGGCGTTCGACAGAGCGGACTGGGGTTTTTTAGACAAGACACTAGCACATTTCGGCATCGGGATCGCTTCAGGGCATGGGTCGCTAGCTGCTACGATTAACCAAGAGTTCCAATTTGCGTCAACGGCGTAGGCTCACGGCCATTCGTCATTCAAAGAGGCACGAGGCAGGGGTGTCCACTCTCACCCCTCCTCTTTGCACTCTATATAGAGCCCCTGACACAGAGGATTCGGGATAACCCCGACATAGTCGGCATTTCCTTTGGGAGGGAACCTCATCCAATCAGCCTCTACGCAGATGACATTCTGGCGCTTTGGACAACCCTAAACAATCGGTGCCTGCCTTCTTAAGAGAGGTGGAAACCTTTGGAAGGGTGTCCGGATTAAAAATTAACAGGGAAATTATGCTCCTACCGCTGCCCACGCAACCCGCAATGCATCATCACCTTATGGGGGCCTGCAACTGCAGGATTCAATCCCATGTCTGGGGATAGTTTTAACCTTGTCCACAGAACGGACAGTTGCCCTAAACTACTCGAAGATCACCTCTCAGATATTTGGGGACCTGAGGAGATGGCAGAAACAGCCCCTCTCACTACTAGGTCGGGTTGCGGCGGTGAAGATGTCTGTCCTACCCAAAATTCTCTACTTGTTTCAAACCATCCCGATAATTCTGCCCCAAGATTCCATTAAAAGATTACAGGAAGCGGTGCACCATTTCGGATGGGCTGGGAAACGACCTAGGTTGCGTAGAAGTCTTTCCCACCGGCCCCCTGACGAAGGAGGCTTGGGGATCCCACATCTTATGCAATATTTCCAAGCAGCACAACTGAGATACTCGGTGGAGTGGAGCCGGCCAGAGTTGGATAAACGGTGGCTCTTTCAAGACAGGGCAATGGCACAAACATCGCTCTGGAAAATACCTTTCCTAAAGCGCACGGATAGAGCGACATACCTTCAGAAATCCCCCATTCCTCGTACAGTCCGAAGGGTGTGGGACGCTGTGGTGACTAAGCGGGGGCTTACCACTTTCTCTTAACCGCTTACACCTTTGTTTCGACAATCCTGATTTTCCTCCGGGGTTGGGGAGATGGGCGTTCCCACAGTGGCAGAGTTCACCTTGCAGGTCCGTGGGCCACTTGTTCGATCTTGAGGGGTTTATTCCCCTATCCATTTGGCGCAGCTCTACGACATCAAGGCCCAAGACCGGTATCATTATTTTCAACTCCGTCACTGGCTGACACAGCCGGATATAAGCCCCATGGTCGGTAGAAAAGTGACAGCTTTTGAAAAATGTCTAATTACCAAAGAATCGGATCGCAAGCTTATCACGGAGCTATACAAGATGATTGCTCCGCTTGCCGACAGGCATTGCTCGGCCGGTCAAAAGCGCTGGGAGGGAGAGTTGGGGAGAACCCTCACAGACAGGGAATGGCAAGCTATATACTACAGGGCCACACACACAGCTAGGAACACTGCCGGTAGGGAATCAGTGGTGAAAGTTGCGATGTACTGGTATCTGACACCGGTATGGTTAAACAAGAGCAACCCCAATCGTAGTCCAACGTGCTAGAGGGGGTGTGATGAAGAGGGCACACTGACCCACATATTATGGGGGTGTAGAGAAGTGACCGACTACTGGACATCAATCCTCAATGATATCGACAAGCACTTTGAAATGGAAATCCCCCGCTTCCCGGCCTACACACTTCTAGGGCTACCCAACGCACTCATGTTTCCATTGTAATCAATCAGAGGAAGACAGATGGGTTTGGCCATGAGCGCAGAGGTTCAACACATTTTGTCACTATGGGGCACACAAACCCGACCCACTCACACGGGCTGGCTGCACAAACTTTGGTACACGATGGGGATGGAACGCATTCAAGCAACCATCACACAATCCACGACAACCTTCAACACGGTATGGCAACCTACTCTATCGCTCTTATGCACGGAATTCAATGAAGTCACTTGCCCTAAGTATCTCCACCTCTTGCAACTAACGGACACACCATCTCCAACGATACACCTGTCGATCACGGAGGCATTCATTGACACACCGGTTGGGGGGGGAGGTTACGGGGTTGTTCTTGTTCTATATTGGGCAGTGTGGGGCCTTGACAGCATACACGGACACTCGCTACTCCTATGGACTTCCTGGACGGCGCCGACTTACGGGAGGCGGGTGGGAACCCGGGACTAGTTGCCTATGTACTGCCACAGGAATAACCGAGAATTGCACTGTACTTGTTTCACTGCCAAAAAATAATAAAACAAAAAAAATACAACTTCTTAGATACTAAACATGACTTTTCTACTTGCTCCCAAACAAAAGTTACCACTTAGTAAATGTAATAAGGGAATCTAAAGTTATCCCATAGGAGAGGGTAGGCCTCCCACAGGTGAAAAATAGATTTGTGAGTTTTTTACTACCAGGACATGTAAAACTTTAAGTTAACAAACCAACTTTTTAGAAACAATACATCCTGTCTTATGGGTGCTTAGGGCCTTCCTTAGGGGTGACATATGTACTAATATGGGACTTTTAGGTCTGGAAATGAGTTTATTTTGCCAAGTGGAATTGGCAGTTTAATACTGCATACAGTCTGCAGTGGAAGGCCTTCAACATGTTTTAAGGGGCTACGTAAGTGGGAGGCACAATAGGTGCTGCTGGCCCACTAGTAGCATTGAATTTACTAGCCATGGGTATATGGTATACTACTTTACAAGAAACTTGTAAGTAAATTAAATATGCCAATCCGGTGTAAACCAATGTTACCATGTTTTAGGGAGTGAGCAGTTTAGCTCTGGTTAGCAGTGGTCAAGTGCACAGAGCGCTAAGACAACAAAACAAATTCAGTAAAGCAGGAGGGAAGAAGGCAAAACGTCCATGTGTGTCATAATTCATTTACATGCTACAAGGCTGGAGAGGACGCTACAACTGGCGATGAGAAAGGGGATACATAAACCTGCAAACGGGAGAGTGCTCTCCCAAAGGGTATGCCGAGGTCCAGCAAACTGCTTGTGCATGCCAGGTGAGCCTCAGTCTTAGTGAAGAATCAACGGTTGACGTAGGTAGAGTCAAAGCACAACTCCAACCCTTACGAGACCTTTAAAGAAAGGGAACGACCACGGATAGTTTCACTTTGCATTGGTCAGAAAGTTGCTAATACGACAGAGATAAGAAGAAGGACAACACAACCTAACCCGCAGCCATCATTCATTCAGGGCGGAAAAGTCAAAGGCAGTATCAAACAGGTACAGAAAGTGCAACAAGCATCAACAGTCGGGTGCAAGAGAACACTGAAAGGGAAAGCGGAAAAATGCAAAGGAGTGCTGGAGGTGGTGAAAATCAGCTACAATGTAGAAGGTTGAGAGTGGTGAAGAACAAGCATGAGAGACAAAACTGCTGCTCACTGTTTAGGAGGGTGCCTTCCCACCTCAGGTTAGTCACGACAGGCAGAGCACTAGTCAGCAGGTGGATGCTTGCATAAGTGACATCTGGCCAGAAGACTCTGAAGGTCAAGTGCAGCCTGCACAGCATATAATCCTGGTAGCAGCTGCAGAAAATAGCACAAAGTATGATGTTTTCTTAAAATCACCATCTTCATTGATACCGCCAACAAGCAGAGTCTTGGTACCAGATGGACTGCTTGGATCGAAACCTTTGATTTCATTGATCCACTAGAAATAATTGATGACAAAAAGATCATCAATATCTTAAGAAAATTGCAGGAGGAGTAAAAGAAGTGATAAAGAATATATCCCAGGTGGACGGAGTATCTTTTCAGAATGTCAAAGTGGACTTGAACATAAAGTTCAATATGATGCCCAACGCAGACTATGAATGTAAATGGGTTTGTATTTATATAGCGCCTTCTACCCTGAGGTCTCGTAGCGCTGTATTCATACCGCTGTGGAACCCTTCCTGGCTTTCCTGTGAAGTGTCCACTCCTGGGCACCCCCAAGGTGAAGCCAGGCATCCAAGCGCTGCTGGGGCCGTTGTGGAGCTTAAGCAAGCTATTGCCCAGAGTCACAGAGTGGGACCCATGATTAGACTAGGCACAGAGGCGAGAATTATCAGGTCCGGGGAGATTGAGTCCAAGAGCCGCCGAGGCGGGAATTGAACCCTGGTCCCGGGCCAGACCTCTGCATCAGGGTCTGCCGCTCTAACCATTGAGCCACACTTCTCCACATGAAAGGTGCAACTTCAATCAGAAGAGACAGAGAGATGACTAAATGATGGATGAAACTGTTGAATGACTAGAAATGCTCATCAAACACTAAGTTCAACGAATTCAATGACAAAGAAGCCATTCGTATCAGAGTCATAGTTGGTTGCCTTTCCGATTCCTTCAGATGCTGAATGCTAAGAGAAACGTTCAGTCTGGAGCTTTTGCTTATGGAGGCCAGAGCAAAAGAACCTGCTGACAAACAAACTGCTGACATGGAGGCATCCAGAGTGACTACGCATTGACTCGATTGTGCTAACGATGGTGTTGGGGGACAGACCACAAGCCCCAGACTTCCCTGCGGCAGGAGGCCGCTGACACTGTTTACTTGCGCCCAGAGGCGCATACAAATCTTGCCGAGGCTCCCGCTGTGTGGGACGTACTTGGGTGAAGGCCATGCCAAGGACGGGCCCATCTGAGCCTGTGCGAGGTTGGGCTGGGCTACCCCTCTTGGCTCTCGGTTCTAAGTCCCACACTGTTATGGACTGGCTGGGTAAGAACCCATTTTATAAATGTTACCTCCTACTCCTCCTGCTCATTTGCCAATAACAGATTATAGTGATTGTCCTAAATAATTTTGCTCCAACTTCCCCCTTCGGTCCTTCTGTCTGCTTTGTTTCTTGAGTTATGGGGAAATGGAGGGCCACAGCAGACCCGGCTGGGAACACTAGGACTACCTTGGATCGTTTTCTACAATGCACAGTAGGAGTGATTTCAAAAGAAATCGAGCTTGCAGAACGCTGCCTGTCTCTCTTCTCCAACCGGAGCCCCTATAATTCCATTCCCAGAAACCTTGACTGCCCAGAGCAGAGAGGGGAATAACAAATCTATTATTTCCACACAGCCATTAGATCCAGAAACAGCTGTAGATATTTCCTCTGCTGAAGAGCTAATCATTGTAGTAGGAAAGGGCACAACAAGGGGGCAGACAGGAAAAAGGGAAAGAACAACAGTCTGCTCTCAAAGGAACAGTCTTGCACTTCAATTCAATCCTCTGTGTCTGGGAAAGTTATGGTTGATTTGGATGTAAATTGCATTCCACTGTGGGTTCTTTTCAATGATCTCAAGGAATCTCTCTTGAATGAGATCTCAATTAGATTTTACGCTTTTCCCTCACACTTGGAAAGCACTGAATCCAAGTTAAATTAACTGCTCTCTACTGGTTCGTCCCAGAGACCCGTGGGAGCATCCCAACCCCCTTCAAGCTTGGAAGAGAGGCCTGTGGCTCCTTTATCAGTAAATACTGTGAAACAAGTCAACTGCTCTGGTCTTTCTTCTTTGACTTTAAGCTTCTCATCTGGTTGTACAGTCAGTTCAAGAAAAAAACAGACAGGAACTGGGCCGTCATCAAACATGGTCAGGCCGAGTCTGCTAGGAATAGCCTATCCAGTGAACACTCAAGTCCTTATGAAAGTTTACATCCTTTTCCACAACTCCCTGGACTTCACCCCTTATGTCTTAGTTTTACAAAATGTTCCTACTTTTGCACCTCAATCACAAGAGGATTTTCTGAGCTTAACGCCCAAAATTATTCATTGGCTCAGAGTTAAGAGGATGGAGGATTTATTCAACAAAATCCTAATGGTCCAGAGAATACCCTGGATTGGTCCAGGCAGAAAGGAGTCCCCGGGAGACTGTGTGGTGGTAAACTTTAGATCTCCGCCAGTTGTAGTCCCTTCTAGCCTTGTTGGGCAACCAACTCCCAATCTTTTGCAAGTCCAGGCTTTCCCTCCAGGCAACTGTTATAGACCATCTACTATATCCAAAATAATTCCAGTCGTCGACAAAGATTATCCAACTTTGTTCAGCCGTAGGTACAATATACCTACTGAAATTCTTTTTTTAACCCTTGGCTACTCTAGATGAAATAGACTGATGCTATAAGATTCTAACTTCTTCACCTGGTAACGCTGCTACTCCACCTTTGATGTCAGAAACTTACCATAATCTAACCAAAGGGGGAGTAGAGTCTCTTCAGAGTCAACTTTGTAACATGGACTCTCAAAATCAACTACTTGCTCCTGGTCCTGGCACCTCTGCTTTGGCTCAACTCGAATATACTCTTGTAGAGGATCCCAATAAAAAGTCTGAGCAGTGGGCTTTGAGCATTTTCTCATGGAACTTTGCGGGAGCACGTGCAAAAATTATGAATCCGGAATGCTTAAATTTCATGAATACACATGACATCATATGTTGCCCAGAAACCTGTTGCAGTCAGACTTTAATACAAATGGCTATGGTCTCTTTCCACCAGCGCTACCCTCCAGGGCGAGTAGAGCTAGTGAGGGGTTGGCCCACCTTCCTTTCTGTCACGGACATTACTCTTACCAAATGTTGATCTTCCCCTCACTTTCTTTCTTCTTTTCTGTCATTGTCGGGCAATTTTGATATCCTATTAAATTTTGTTTTATTATTTTGAATCAGTCCTCCAGGGACATCAGTGATCAGCTAAATGTCTTTTTAACAGCCTTCTTTGAAACCTTTAAACATACGGTTTATATTAATTGGGTTGGTGATTTTAATATTACCTTATGTATGGTTTCAGAAGCCATGGTTTGTGGTCTTAGCGACGATCAATTTGCAAATTTAACATACTTTTCACATTCTATGGCGAGGCTTCGAATGATTTGGTATTGGGGGCGTGGCCAAGATGGTGGTGAGTCGGGACGCGTTCTCCGGAGCTCCTGCCCACTGCCTGCCAAAACTAGCGTCTGATAGCCTCTAAGAGGGCCAGTAAGGTTGAGTTCTGCGGCGGAGGACTTCCTTACTCCATCTTTGCCCTCGGTGACTGCGGTGAGCAGCCGCAGACACCAGGAATCAGCGGCCCGAAGCAGACAGAGGGCAGAGCGGCACGGCCTCTGCCGATCGCAATGCGGCGGAGGCCTTGACACAGGGACGGCCCGTAACGGGGACCGCCGTGGCCAGCTTCCCCTGTAGTGGCCTCTGCCGTGCAACATGGAAGACATGCGTGTCGCCCAACGCCACATCCGAGAGCCTGCACCTCCGGCTCCGGAACTTCTGGAGACGAACGATCTGGAGAGAAGTGGGCCCCTTCAGCGCGTGGCAACGGGAGCCTGCCGGACACCCCTGGGACCTTACATCTAGTCCACCACAGCGGGCGGTGATCAAGGTGAGATCCCCCCCATCTCCCGCATTGGCCACGGCAGCTCCAACCCGGCGATGTCGCGGACACCCACAGCGGATGCCACAGCCGGTCCCTTGGGCCCACATCAGGGGCGAGGGGGGAGGCCTGCGACGCTGCCCGGACGACCTGGGGTGAGGACTGTCCCCTGCGGCTTAGCTTGGCCGAGCAGCCCAATTGACAGACCATCCGGGGCCGAAGAGACATCCACTCTACTTGCGCAGGCACCGGCATATCAACCATCCATGCGAGAGAAGTAACCAGAGGCCGGAGGAGGGGAGAGGGAGACACAGCGGCACCGGCGAGCCGCGGTTTTCACACGCTACCGCCACCCTAGTGCCGCACATAGCACACCGCGCGACTGGATTCCCGGCCTTGATTTTGGGGGAAGCGGCCTGCCAACTGACCGGCTAGGCCAGAGAGGGGCTGAGTCAACCTGCTCAGCGCTGCGCGGCAACGAGCAGAGGAAGGAGACCGGCGGCAGCCGCTAACGCCTGCTGAGAAGCCCGGGGGTGCCCCCTACCTACAGGACACCTGGGAGAGACCACCGCGGACCCCTGATAACCAACGCAGCAACCGCTTGCACCCCTACAGAGACAGAGACGCCTGCATGCTATCGGACCACCACGGCCACCCACTGAGACGGAGAGCAGGCCTGTAACTCGGGAGAGTAGTGAGCCAGCCTTGTCTTTGGGGAACACGCCACCCCTTCTCTACAGTGGCCCAACTGAGCAGACCTGCAACCGTGAGTGTGCCGTTTGCCCCGCGCCCCGAACCAAACCCACACAGAGGCCCAACGCCAGCCTAATAGCGAGGAGTGCAGGGGAGAGGACGTCACCTACCCGAGCGAGCGGAGCGGCATTGGAGCGGTCCTCTAGATGTACCGGGTGGGGCCTTCACCTATTGCCTCAGCAACTACTGGTTCATCATACTTACCGGCTGCAAGGCGCATCCGTACCTGGCTGGCCCACACCTTGGCCCATCCTACAGAACCCACGCGGGCTACGGCACGCCCCCGTGCCGTGTGGGTCCCCGCTCCTGGGGTGGTGCGCAGAAGTCCCTTGCCTAGGCACGTGCGGGGCCTCCCCCAGGCCTGTGGAAGACAGAGGAGCGTGACCCGGCCCGGTGCTGTTGGAGGTGGCGCTCTGCCATCACTCTACAAGTGGGGGCGAAACCGACGGATATACACCGGGGCTGGCCGCACACTAGGGACCACACCACTATGTCCTGGTCCAGGAGGAGAAAACAGAAGCCCCTGAAAGATATCTTTGGACGTGCACACTCAATTCCCAACTTAGCAACTGCGTCACCCAAAATGGCGACTCTGCAGCAGTCTCCCGGCACTGAGGACGAGCCTATTACGAAAACATTCTTGGAATCGCTTTTCAATACTCTCAGAACTGATCCACAAACTGTGAAGGCATACCTAATGGCTGAGATAAAAGAGATCCGCAGAGATGTCGACGAAGTGGGAGAACGTGTTGCAACACTGGAAGACAAGAGTGACACCACAGCGACCGAAGTGACCATGCTCCAACAGGAGATAATCCGCATACAAGATCAGCACCTGAATACTCAAATACACCTAGAGGACTTAGAAAAGAGGTCACGCAGGCATAACATCCGGATCCGCGGCGTAAGGGCATCAGACGACACCAAGGGCCTCCTTGCATTCACGGTGTGACTGTTCCGTCACATCTTAGCAGCTCCTAATAGCGCAGAGATAATCCTTGACAGGGCGCACAGAGTGGGTCCACCTCGCGCGCCCAATGCCCCTCCAGCGGACATCCTTGTATGTGTACAAGATTTCAAAACCAAGGAAGCCATCCTCTAGAATGCGAGATCTCTCCATCCAATCTCCTACCAAGGGCCCTCCCTGTGCTCTATCAAGACTTAGCCTTGATCACCTTGCAATTCCGCCCAGCGACAGAACACCTCCGTCAACGAAGCATCCTGTACTCCTGGGGTCACCCATTTCACCTCATCTTTTGCTTTAATGGCAAGCATCATCAGCTACGATCGCTCATTGACTATTGCCGACTGTTGGGCATGGCAGTGCCAAGCGAGAAAGACTACCACCAAAGTACCAGTTCAGGGCCCGAGACCACACCTTCGGGGTGAAAGCGCCAGGGTCGACGCAGACGGATCCGGAAGCAGAACAAAGTAGACATAGCGAAAGGCCAGCAGGATGCACTAGCTTCCGCAACGGACGCCTTAGCTGGGACGAACCAGACAGCCGAGTGAACAGTTGGTGATTGCACCTCCCTGAAACTGGCTCTCTGATTCCTGGTGGGCGGCGGGGGGAACCGGACCCCCCTCTTGATCACACTACAAGCCCCACCTTGACAACCTCCTGGTTGCTCCGGGAAGTTCTTGGAACTTGACTTTCTTCTTTGTTTTTCTTTTCACTTTTCTAGTTGAGACACTTACTTTGAAGGTCGTTTTTGGTGTTTTTTTTGGATATGGGTTCCCTTACCACCTTCCTTTGTTGCACTTCTGGGACCTTTCAGCTCACGATCCCATGGCCCACTTTATCGACTCCTGTTACTTCACATAGCCAGCAAACACAGCAAACCAGACCGACCACGGTCCCCTGATGCCACACTACTCCTTTAAGGTCCTCACGCTCAATGTGAGGGGTTTGAACAACCCAATGAAACGTAGGGCCATCCTACACTACTTAGAGCACTCAAAAGCAGGCATATGCCTCCTGCAGGAGACTCACCTTCTCTCCAAAGACCACCATAGATTGAAGTCCCGGGCCTTCCCAACATAGATGTTCTCTTCCAACACCTCCAAATCATACGGGTGGCCAGATTAGTCTCCCGCTCCTTTACCGGCAAGGTCATACAGAAGGAAGCGGAGATTAAGGGTCGCCTACTCACATATCAGTTCTCACTAGGAGGGGAGACCTTCATAGTTGGTTTTATATAAGCACCTAATGATGTACAGATCAAGTTGCTCCTCAATGCACTCCATGAGGCAGCTGCAGCCTCGGATCGTCACCTTTTGCTGGGCGATCTCAATATTGTCTTTGACAATGACATGGACCGCTCCTGTCAGAGAACGAGCCAAGCGGGCGTACTCACATCTACGGATCGGACCCATCTTCAGGGCCTGGGGCTGCTCAACCTCCGGCGTCACTTTCACCCACGCCCTCGCAGCTACACATTTTACTCCGGGGTCCACAAAACATACGCGCAATTAGAATATTTCCTTAGCTCCTCATCACTTCAAGCTCACGCATTAGGTGCCGAAATTTTGACAGCCTCCCTCTCCGACTATTACCCAGTCCTGGCCACCTTCCGGCTGCCGCCATCAACGTGACCTCTCAGACATTGGCGCCTACGAAACACGCTGCTACACCACCCATCTGTAACCGAACGGATGCAGAAAGCCATCAAAGATTTTGTCACCCTTAATGCTACCCCAGATACAGCCCTAGCGACACAATGGGCAGCACTGAAGGCAGTCAAAAGGGGGGAATTTATAGCTATATCCTCAGTCCATGACCGGGAAAGAAGCCGCAAATGGTGGGAACTCACCCAGAGAGTTTCAGAGCTTGAGCAGATGCATCAACGAACCGGTGCCTCCCCTGGTTGGTGTCAGCTATGTGTAGAATGGAAGCAGCTCGCAGCCTTAGACCAGGACAGAGCCGAATATGCAGCCCTCTGACTTCGTCACTCCTACTCTATGGGCGGGACAGATTCGGCCGCCTTCTGGCCAACAAGCAGAGTGTTCATACTATTCGGACGCCGGGGGGCGAGTCAGTGTCTGACGACACGGCTATAGCTGAAACATTCCGAAACTTCTATGCGGACCTTTACACGGGAGACCCACTAGATGCCCAGAACAGCGCCAACTATATAGCCACAGCTCGCATGCCCTCTTTGTCCCTGGCACAGGCTGACCACCTAGATAGAACCATATAGATAGAGGAGGTTGTCTTCGCGATCTCACACCTCAAGTTAGGTAAATCGCCCGGCCCAGATGGCTACACGGCTGCCTTCTCAAAAGAGTTCTGCAGCCAACTGGCCCCTATTCTGACAGGTTTGTTTAACACCTTCGAACAAGCAGGAGCCATACCGGGAAAGATGTTGGAAGCAGTAATAGTTGTTATCCCGAAACCTGGGAAGGACAGGACGGTCTGTAGCACATATAGGCCTATATCTCTTCTGAATATAGATATTAAAATATACACTAGCATCATAGCGGCCCAATTAGCACCATATATGACCCAACTGGTTGAACCGGACCAGGCGGGCTTTATCCCGCAGAGGCAGACCAGTGATAACACTAAACGCATTCTACACCTGATCGAAAAGGTGTCCCGTACTCAGGGAGAATACATGCTCCTGGTCATCGACGCGGAGAAGGCCTTCGATAAGGTGCATTGGCCTTACTTGGAGATGGTTCTGATGCCTGCCGGCTTTGGTACTAGGCTTCGTACTCTAATTTTGTTTTACTATTGCTCCCCTATGGCGACGGTCTGAGTTAACGGTCACACATCCTCCAGTTTCCCCATCGGGAGGGGTGCCCGCTGTCACCCCGCCTTTTTGCACTCTATATGGAACCTCTGGCGCTTAGAATTCAACGGCACCCTCTTATATCTAAGATTAAATTTGTGGGGGATGTCCACAGCATAAGTCTTTATGCGGATGATATCCTGCTCTCCCTCTCCAATCCGATCACGGCTCTGCGCTCCCTCTTTGTTGGGCCATATAGTTTTGTGAAAGGGTCAGGATTTAAAATTAATATGGACAAATCTATAGCTCTTAAATTTTCACTCTCTCCGCACACTCTCACCCACCTGCAGGAGGAACACCCGATGCTATGGGCATCTGCCGCAATTCCCTACTTAGGAATACAACTGGACCCCACTATACAGGTCACTACTGATATCAACTACTCTAACCTCCGCACCCACATACGCAAGGAATTAAATAGGTGGAAACACTCCACGATGTCTTGGCTAGGCAGGATCGCAGCTACCAAAACGACTATTCTTCCCCAGATTCTGTACCTCTTCCAGACCCTTCCCCTTCGCCTCCCGCTGGGTTGGATTCAGCAGACCCAAGCGGACCTATTGCGCTTTATCTGGCATGGGCGTAAACTGCGATTTCGTCACCAGGTTGCGGTTCTTCCACCGGAGAGGGGGTGATGGGGGTGCCTGATCTTCAACTATACTTTCATGCTGCCCAGCTTAGATACCTATTGGAGTGGCAATGCCTGGAATCGGAGAAACACTGTCTGTTCCAGGTCCAGGCAGTGGCAGGCAGGCCCCTGCAGGGGGTGCCCTTTCTCCGCAAACAGCACAGGCCGCCCAATCTCTATGCCTCATACATCACAAACACTATTATGGAATCCTGGGACCGCACAAACATTTCCAATCAGCTGACCACCTTCCCATCACCCCTAATACCGCTATTTGACAATGCCGAGTTTCACCCCGGCACGTATGTCCGAACCTTTCAGGCCTGGCGCTCTTCCCCCTGCAGGTCCCTGGGTCACCCCTTCGACATAGAAGGCATCATTCCATTTCCACAGCTCAAAGAGGATTATGCAAAAACAACAATTGATGGACAGAATGCAGAACAATGTCATACATTCACCCCAGTACAGAGATCTGGGCCTAAATCCATCTTTTTTTGCACTCCACACCACCCCAGTTCAGACATGACCATATGCAAATCAGCCTTGACCCTGTGCCTCATGGGAACAGTCCAACCCGAACTGCCAAGCCATGTCTTTCCTGGACCGGAATCAAGCATCCTAGGACCGGTTTCTGGCTATCAGCCGTTTTCAGCCAGGATAGCTTGACTCCAGTGGTGTGGAGAGCATGGGACTCACGTCTGAGCATACCCATCCCTCTCGGGGTGACAAATGTAAAAACAACAATTGATCAAGCTATCCTGGCTGAAGACGGCTGATAGCCAGAAACCGGTCCTAGGATGCTTGATTCCGGTCCAGGAAAGACATGGCTTGGCAGTTCGGGCTGGACTGTTCCCATGAGGCACAGGGCCAAGACTGATTTGCATATAGCCATGTCTGAACTGGGGTGGCTTGGTGAGCAAAATAACGATGGATTAAACCCAGATCTGTGACTGGGGGTGAATGTTTTGCCATTGTGCAACATTCCGTCCATCATCTTGTTTGTTTTGCCAAAGAGGATTATGGCCTTTTGGAACGAGAACGCTTGCCATATCTCCAAGTTAGGCACTGGGCACTTCATCCACACGTCAGACCACAGGCACAAAGTCTCCTGACCCCATACGAAAAGTGGCTTGTAACACGCACCTCTGATAAGAAAATCATCTCCACCTATATAAAATGCTCCTAACGACTACCACACACACATACGAGGGCCGAGCCCGCTGGGAAAGGGACCTAGGGAGATCATTAAGCCACAAGGAATGGGAAAGCATTTACCATAGGGCACGGCACTTGGCCGATCATATGGGCCTCACGGAGACCCGGACCAAGATTGCCACCTATTGGTACTACACGCTGGAGCGCCTACACCGCTTTGACCCCCGTTGGAGCGACCTGTGCTGGAGGGAATGCAGGGAGGTGGGTACCCTAGAACTCGTCCTCTGGAGCTATACCTGTATACAACCATATTGGTCCCAAGTCCTTGACGAAATAGACCTACATCTCGAGACGCAGCTCCCACGTTTCCCCACTTATGTCCTCTTGCGCTTACCCAAGACATATCCACTTAAATCCCGGAAGGGCCGGCTGATTGCTATTGCTCTAGAGCAGTGACACAAAATATACTGATACACTGGCGCTCCGCTCAACTCCCAACGCACTCTGGCTGTCTCCAGAGACTCTGGCTGGTGTTAGCCATGGAGAAGCTCACTCTTACGTTGGCTGGTAGAGGGTATGAATTCCCGGATTTGTGGCGGCCCTTCCTCACTTTACTAGCGTCTGAGTTTTAAGAGTTGACATGCCCTCGGTACCTCCGACTACTTCGCCTCCCCGACACACCGATTCCAAGTAGCGATTCTAGGAAAATCCATAAACAACAGCGCTGAACACTAGGCTGCTTCCCCTTTTACTTTTTTGTTAAGGGTGGACAGGTGGAGGGCGAGGGAGGTGGGGGTACGGGGGGGTAGTTGGGTCTTTCCATTTGTTTTCCTCCCTTGTTAAGTTTTGGGGGCCCACTCCACACTTATAGCCTTTGGTAATGATGAACAAGTTACTTACCTTCCGTAACGCTTTTTCTGGTAGATACAATATCTGCCTGTGGATTCCTCACCTTGTGAATACCCCCTGCGTCAGCAACATTCGGAAATTCTTTTTTTTTTTTTTTTTCGTAGCCTCGCGCCGACGTGAACTCCTGACGTCAGAGACACGACCTCGCTCGCGACTCCGCTGACGTCACCGACGCCTATAATAGGCCCACGCCGGCGTGATGACATCAGTTCCGCCCTTTTTTCCGTGCCATCGAGGCACACGGACGGACCAATGACAGTAGAAATATACAAGTATACATAGTACACAATACTCAAGGCAAAACACACAGTGTTAAGCAAAAGCAGGAAAACAATTGAAACATTTCCTGGACAACAAAATATATATACATTACATTACAGTAACTCTGGCATAGAAGAGTGGACAACGGGGAGGCGGGTGGGTCAGTGAGGAATCCACAGGCAGATATTGTATCTACCAGAAAAAGCGTTACCGAAGGTAAGTAACTTGTTCTTCTGATAGATACATCTGCCGTGTGGATTCCTCACCTTGTGAATAGAGTCCCACAGCAGTCCCCACTCCCGGAGGAGGGTGTCCACTCTTCTAAACCAGGAAATCCTGAAGGACAGAGCGAGCAAAGTGGCCGTCCCTCCTCACTTCGGAATCCAAGCAGTAATGCTTCGCGAAAGTGTGGAGGGAAGACCAAGTTGCCGCCCTACAAATATCCTCAACAGGTACACCTCTAGCCAATGCTGAGGATGAAGACTTAGCTCTTGTAGAATGAGCCCTTATACCCTCTGGTGGTTCCTTACCGGCCAAAGAGTAGCAGATCTTTATGCAGAGGACGATCCATCTCGATAAAGTTCTTTTATGGACCGCTCTTCCTTTCTTGCAGCCAGCAAATCCAACGAAGAGCTGGTCTTCCAAACGAAAGTCCTTGGATCTGTCCAAGTAAAAGGACACCGCCCTCTTAGGGTCCAGACGGTGCAGTCTCTCTTCCTCCTTGGAAGGGTGAGGGGGAGGATAGAAGGTAGGAAGCATAATGGACTGTCCTAGATGGAAGGGAGTTACCACCTTAGGCAGAAAAGCAGCCCTGGTCCTAAGAACCATTCGATCAGCATGAATGGTCAGGAATGGGGGCTTGGAACTAAGAGCTTGAAGCTCACTAACCCTCCTTGCCGAGGTTATTGCAACCAGGAAGACTGTCTTAAGGGTAAGAAGCCTCATGGGACATTTGTGGAGAGGCTCAAAGGGAGCACCCATCAAAAAGGTCAATACAAGATTCAAATCCCACTGAGGCACAATAAAAGGTGAAGGAGGGAACATATTAGTGAGACCCTTCAAAAACCTTAAGACCACAGGAGACTTAAAAAGAGAAGGCTGGTCAGGCAAGCAGAGAAAAGCCGACAGCGCCGACAGGTAACCCTTTACCGTGGCAACCGCAAGACCCTGCCGCGCCAAAGAAAGGGCAAACTGGAGAACATTAGACAAATGGGCCTTCAAAGGATCAACAGACCTTTCCCCACACCATGTGACAAATTTCGACCATCTATAAGAATAGATGGACTTAGTGGAGTCACGCCTGGCTGACAAGATGACATCCACAATGTCAGGCGGAAGGGAAAAGGAATTTAGGTTGCCCCGTTCAATCTCCAGGCATGAAGGTGCAATGTCTGGAGGTGGGGGTGTAGAACCTGCCCCTCCATCAGAGAGAGGAGGTCTGCCCTGAGAGGGAGACGGAGCGGCGGGTGAGAGGAGAGGTGGAGTAGATCTGTATACCACACCCTTCTTGGCCAATCCGGGGCGACCAATATGACTTGGGCCCGGTCTTGGCGAATCTTCCTCAGAACCCGAGGAATCAAGGGTATGGGGGGAAACGCGTAAAGGAGTTGACCTCTCCAACTCAACTGAAACGCGTCCCCCAAGGCTCCTTGCATCGGATACTGGAGACTGCAGAAAGACAGGCAGTGCGCATTCTCGTGAGTGGCGAACAGGTCCACCCGAGGAGTCCCCCACATCCGAAAGATGTCGTGAACCACCTCCGGGTGAAGCCTCCACTCGTGGTCGGCAGAGAACTGCCGACTGAGACTGTCTGCACGAACGTTCAACACACCGGCCAGATGATTCGCCATCAGACAAACCTGATGGTCCTGAACCCAGGACCAGAGACGCAGAGCCTCTCTGCAGAGACACTGCGACCCTACCCCTCCCTGCTTGTTGACGTACCACATCGCGGTCGTGTTGTCCGTTAGGACCTGAACAGACTGACCGCGAAGGGAAGGGAGGAAGGCCTTGAGCGCCAAACGTATCGCCCGCAATTCTAGAAGGTTGATGTGAAGCAACCTTTCCTCTGGAGACCAAAGGCCCTTGACCTCCAGATCCCCCAGATGAGCACCCCACCCGAGAGTGGATGCATCCGTTATCACCGTGGCCACCGATGGGGGAAGTTGAAAAGGCTTTCCTTGGGACAGATTGCCTTCCACGCCCCACCAAGACAGATCCGCTGCAGCTTCTCTGGAGATCCTCACTGACTCCCTGAGATCTCCGTTGTGCTGATACCACTGCTTGCGGAGGCCCCACTGGAGCGCCCTCATGTGCCAGCGTGCATGGTTGACCAACAGAATGCATGAAGCCATCAGACCGAGCAGGCGAAGGACCTTCAGGACTGGAACGACCGCTCCATTGTAAAATAAAGGAATCATCTCCCGTATGTCGCGAATCCTTTGAGGGGGAGGGAATGCACGACATACGGTTGTGTCCAGTACCGCACCTATGAACAGGTTGCGCTGGGAGGGCACCAGGTGAGACTTGGGTACATTTATTGAAAAACCCAACCTGTACAACAACTGGGTTGTCTCTCGCAAATGATGGAGCACTCTCTCTGACGACTCTGCCTTGATCAGCCAGTCGTCCAAATAAGGGAACACTGGAATCCCTGATCTCCTGAGATGCGCCGCCACCACTGCCATCACCTTGGTGAAGACTCGAGGCGCAGTAGTAAGTCCAAACGGAAGGACCGCAAACTGGTAGTGCTGCGATCCCACCGTAAAACGGAGATATTTCCTGTGCGACTTCAGGATTGGGATATGAAAGTAAGCATCCTGCAAGTCGAGCGACACCATCCAGTCTTCTTCTTGCAGCGCCTGAAGAACCTGAGCAAGGGTGAGCATCTTGAATTTCTCCTGCTTCAGATAGAGATTCAAGATCCTGAGATCCAGGATCGGACGAAGCCTGCCATCCTTCTTCGGAATCAGGAAATACCGGGAGTAGCACCCCTGACTCCTTTCCTGCTCTGGGACCACCTCTATCGCACATTTTCTTATCAGAGTCAAAACTTCCTCTTGCAGAAGTGACAGATGCTCCTCGGAGCAATACCCTTGGCAAGGAGGGAAATTGGGAGGGAATTCCCGAAAGGGAAGGGCATACCCATTTTCTACAA
Source organism: Lissotriton helveticus (assembly GCF_964261635.1). Lineage (NCBI taxonomy): Eukaryota > Metazoa > Chordata > Amphibia > Caudata > Salamandridae > Lissotriton > Lissotriton helveticus. The sequence continues at coordinate 1,686,700,919 of NC_136063.1, read as the reverse complement.
GATTGAGAACCCAAAGATCTGACGTAACCGATTCCCAATCCTGTAGAAAATGGGTAAGCCGACCCCCAACCGGACCCACATGATCCTGAATGTCGGATCTAGGGCTGCTTCTCAGGGGCAGGGGGGTTGGAGGAAGTGGAGGAGGAAGAGGCCTGACGTCCACGAGGACGAGCTCTCTGCTTTCCCCTATATGTCCTGTACAAGGAGTTTTGCTGCTGCTGTTGTTGCTGCTGCTGCTGCTGGACTTGCCGGAAATTCCGAAAGGAAGAGCGGCCAAAACCCCTGAATCTTCTGCCAGTTGAAGAGCCTCTCACTTGAAGACCCAAGGATTTAGCAGTCGCCCTGCTATCTTTAAACCTCTCAAGGGCCGCATCAGCCTTCTTCCCAAAGAGGCCTGAACCATCGAAAGGAAGATCTAATAATGTCGCCTGAACATCAGCCGAAAAGTCAGAAGATTTCAACCAGGCAGACCTCCTAGTAGCGACAGCAGTGCCCATAATGCGCGCCACAGAGTCTACAGTATCCAAACCGCTCTGAATGACCTGGCGAGCCGCCGCCTGAGCGTCAGAGATGACTTCCTCAAAATCCTTCCTGCTGTCATCAGGAATTTTTGGAACAAGAAAACGCAAAGAGTCCATCAGAGCGTGTAAATATCTCCCCATCAAGCAAGTGGCATTTGATGACTTCAATGCCATACTGGCAGAGGAGAAGGACTTCTTTGCCACCTGATCCTGCTTCTTTGCCTCCTTCTCAAAGGAACCTGAGGGAAAGCACTAACGTTCTTTTTGGAGCATGCAGCCTGAATGACCAAACTCTCCGGTGAAGGGTGAGAGGTTAAAAAGGCAGGATCCTCAGGGGCAACCCTGTATCTTCTGGCTACACTTTTAGAGACAGCTGGAGCCGACAAAGGTTTTTTCCACACCTCTAGAATGGGCTCTGTCAGAGCATCATTGAAAGGAAGAAGAGGTTCCACCACTGAACTCGGAGAATGCAATACTTCAACGACGTCGGGACTCATGTCTGCTCTTCTTATGTTTCCTCTTTTTTGAAACACGATCAGAAGCCGACTTCGAAGACGACCTTCCTCGAGATCCAGACCTCGACCTCGATCTCGACCTCGCCCTTCGAGGACGAGACCTCGACGACTTCTCCTTTCCAGCTTTCATCTTAGCCACCAGCAGCTTCGCCTCTCTTTCTCTCAGGGCCTTCGGGTTCATCTTCTTACACGAAGAGCAGTCATCCACATCATGGTCCGAGCTCAAGCACCAGATGCAGTCGCTGTGAGGGTCGGTGATGGACATCATTTTGCCACATTCTCTGCATGGCTTAAAGCCGGTCTTTTTAGAAGACATTGTCGAAGAAACAGGATACAGAGAAGCAGAAAAAGGTAATAATATAGGCAACAAAGTATCCGTTGGCTACAGAGATTCCCGATAACCGTTAGCGTCGACGACGCGGAAAAAAAGGAACTGATGTCATCACGCCGGCGTGGGCCTATTATAGGCGTCGGTGACGTCAGCGGAGTCGCGAGCGAGGTCATGTCTCTGACGTCAGGAGTCCACGTCGGCGCGAGGCTACGAAAAAAAAAGAAAAAAAATTTCCGAATGTTGCTGACGCAGGGGGTATTCACAAGGTGAGGAATCCACACGGCAGATGTATCTATCAGAAATGTATTGCGACCTCGTTGTCTCGTGCACTCTTTAAGGAGCCGAGGGTCTTGTCTTTTATATCGGTTTGAAAATCAATAAAAGATTTAAACCATAAATGATTTGTTCTTGAGATATAATTTATTCTTTCCTAGCGATGTGTGTGGTTTTAAAAATGGTTTTACAGGGTGCCAAACGGGTAGCGCTACAGGTTGTTTTCTTTTGTCAAAGGAATTCTCTCTGATTTTGTGATAGACAGCAATTGTTTGAGCGACCACAATCCTCTTTATATTAGGATGTATTCCTTTATTAAAATCCCTAAACCAAACCGCCCTGTAAACTTGGTGATTAAAAGAAACAAAGGTTTAACAATTAAATGGGAGAAGGTCAACCCATTGGCCTTTAACCATCTCATTGTTTGGGAAGCCAAAGCATCTATTATGGTTTGTTTATCTTATGATTTAAGCATGGACGGGATCCACTTTGAATTTACAAAAATATGTAGTATTATTTCCAATAATCCAATCCAAAAAGCTTTTTTCGACAGTTAAGTCATAAAAGCACAATACACAAAATAAAACATTTCATAGCACGCTGGATAATTAATAAACGGAATTTTAAAAACTCATTAAATATACACAATTACTGTCGTAGCAAATATTAAAAACAAATCTGTGTGTTAAAACTAAGAGGAATAAAATTGTTAATGTAGATTATAGGAGTGAATTTGGCACTATTACATGTGGTACTTTCAAAGACCATACACATTACCACAGAGCCAGGCTTAGATTTACTACAAAATAGGGTAATAGCCAGCATCATATTTATAGATCTATTTTCAGTCGCCTGGATAACCTTTTTCCAAGACACGCTTCAGTTTGCATGGGTTAATTGTGATCTAATAATCCATGACCAGCTCAAAAAGTTTGCAATTGCAATAGTAATACATGGTGATGTTTCTGTAGGTAAAATTCTTAATGCATCGGCACATCTTCTAAAACCAAGAGATCTGCAAATTGGCTTAAGCCACACAAGACGGGGGCTGCATATGCTGGGCAAGCAATCAATAGATGAGCCAGGGTCTCCTGCTGGTCCAGACACAAAGGACACTTGCTGTTACCAGATGGGACCCATTTTATAGTATGCAATCTTATTGGCAATGTGCCCACCCTAAATTGGAAATACAGTTTCCAGTCATGCGGTTTGGTTATCAACTCCCAATGCTGCTCTAGATTTAGCCGAAATTTGACTTCAAAAAATCTTACCGTTAGCGTGGAAGAATCACTATTTCGGTGGATATTTGATGAACACCATTTCCCAGTACTTTTCTTTCAAGAACTTCTTTGAAGGGAAAGACGCATAGGAAGGATCTTCTCACAACATAGCCATACCAATCTTAACTAATAAGGTTCTTATCTCCCGTAACCATTTGATTTTGTGATAGCAATCTGCCCGGATTAAATCATTGAGGCCAGAAGCATAAGGTGCTAATTCTGGCGTGCACCAAATTATTTGCCAGTAAATTAACAGGCAAAATCTTGCACTATCAACCAGAGATTTTCTGCCTAATTCAAACGTCAATGGACACACTGGAGTGCTTTGCAGGAATCCTGTGATTCTGTGTAGGAACCTATTTTCTGCAATGGCTAGCTGGGATAGATTTTCAAAACCCCAGAGCTTGGCCCCATATAAAGCAGAGCTCACAACTTTCATACCATAACTCTGGAGTACAGGGCTAATTGGCTTTGTAGGAGAGGTTTTAAACTCAGTATGTCGAGCCCCAGATAATGGCCGCGGTTTCCTCTATGCATTAGAATCAGAGGAACTAGTCTCCCTTTTTTAATATAATGCAGTTGAGGGATTTTTTGAGATCTATGTGTTTTCGTTTTCCAATTAATTCTTGAGCTAGTCTTGATACCCCTTCTTTAATCTATCTTTGTGTTTTAAACTTATTGCAAGGGAATCCTATTCCACGGTAGTAACATAAAGTAAAGTCCACATTTGTAAAGCGCACAATCACCCGTAAGGGTCTCTAGGCGCGGGGGGCCGTCGGGAAGATTAAGCGAGCTATTGCCCAGAGTCACATGGTGCTGGGCTAACCTGCCACCGGAGCCGGGGATCGAACCGTGGTCCCCAGATTCCAGCGTCAGTCGCCGCGGCGCCACACCTCTCCCCAACATAGAGGGACCAGTGCTGGTTTGTGTCCTACATAAAGCAATGACAAAAGCCGAAACAATTCATAGTATGTAATGAACTATGTCAAACTTGGCAGTCCTTCATAAGGTGATCAATGTTAATAAGAATTATGTGAGTTCAGAATTTTGATGAATTATCACTTTCAAAGAGTGGCACAGATATATTATATGTTATTTATTATTACAGATATCCATACAGAGCCTATAAATTATTGGAAAGAGCATCTGTTCTGCTAAAGGTCCTGAGGAAGGTGGTCCCATTCCACCGAAACGCGTCGACCTAGCGTGATAGATCACATAACAACTTGTGACTCCTCAGACATACAATAAAGAATGACTGTGGAGTGTAAGAGATTGTATGTATGAGGTATTGGTGAGAGTGAGTTAGAACTGTTCTCTGTATGGTATTTGTATTTTTTATTGTTCACAGATAAATTCTATGTCCTTTTGTAAAATGATTGTGATGAACTTGAAGAAATATAGCAAAAAAGTACAATTTTGAAAAAAAGAATATATAAAAAGAAATAATAAAATTTATAAATGTGTAAAAAATAAATGTAGTCATCGTGTTTTGAAGGCTTTCCTTGAAAGTACAAATGTCGTCAAGTGTAAAGTAAGTTAGGTCATGAGGGAATCATTCTGTGTTGTAATTGTGTTCCTCTCTTTTCCCTGGCCTTAAAAGTATCTTAAGAGGGGGTCCCGTATTTATGTAGACGCGGTTTTAAAATAGCCTTGTCAAGATGGCAATTCCACCTCAGGTCATTTTGCAGGATAACCCCCAGATAAGTAAAAGCCCTAACTTGTTCCAAGGGACGGTTATTCATGCATACACCCCCTTTAAATGTTTTGTGTTAATTAAAGGACATACCTTTGTTTTGGCTACATTAATTTACAAACCCCGAAGATGGCAAAACTCCTCAAAAAGTAACAAGGCACACTGGAGACAGGCTGGATGTTTTTGAGATAATCAGGGTATCATCCGCAAACATTAAAATAGGGATTTAAGTTCCTGCTAATACATGGGCATCCGTGGGAGTTCACGATAAAAAATATGCGATCCCATTGATAAAGAGTGAGAATAATGTGAGAGCCATTACGCAGCCTTGACGCACACTTTTGTCAATGGGAAACGGTTTGGTGACATTGCCCGTTGACCCTGCCGTATTTGTGCGAAATGATCCTCATGCAAGCGAATGATGAGAAATAGCAACTCTGGTGCCATCCCTAGCTCCTGTAGCACTGCCCTTAGCTTGCTGCGGGAAATAAGATCACATGCGGACTTAAGGTTAATGAATGCAGCATACAAAGTACCCTTACCTAGGACCACTGTCCGCTAGTAAATTAGTGTAAACCGAAAGACCTGGTCAATAGTACTGGTATGGGCCCGGAAGCATGCCTGCAGTGCTGAAATATTGTAATACTGATCAATTCAATCGTGGACCTTGTTCAGAACTAACCGGCCCATGACCTTTTGCAGGGAGTCCATGAGGCTTATGGGCCTGTAGTTTCCTGGGTGGGATTTGTTCCCTTTTTTATATACCGGGATAATCTCAACCCCTTTCCAGGAGTCAGGCACTGTGAGGTCCTGGTCCTCGATGCCAAGGGGCTCAAAGGTGGAGTTGAAGTCACGAGCCACTAACACTAGGGAGTACCAACAATGCATGTCCAAAAGATCGTAGAGGACCGCTATAACCTCCGTCTTCTTTCCCCCGCTTACACCCCTTGCATAAACATTATAGATGTTGATGCTAGATTGTGGACTTACTCTCAGCTTTATTGCGAGGACATCATTACTCTGGGTCGAGAGTAACTGGATTTTACAACTAATCTCCTGTCGCACCCAAATGGTGAGGCCCTCTGCAGGTCAACCTTTGCCCCCCTTCACGGCTGGAATGTGATAGTTCAAGTAACCCGCTCGATAAAGAGGGTCCACCAGCCATGTCTCCTGAAAAGGCAGATGTCATACTGCTCAATAAAGGTTAGCCAATCTGGGGACATGACCTTAGTGCCCATTTCTGCGATGTTCCATGACTATACAGCTAGCCGAGTAGGACCATGTGAAATCCCCCCGAAAACCCCTGTTGGTAGGCAATATTCCCATATACCTCTCTCCTGCTATTGACGGGGCAGCGTCAGGTGTCTGTCTTGTTTCTATAGATGTTAGATTTAGAATCTCAAGGGCTTCACACCCGCTGGAAGATAGTTGTGTTATATTCTCCGAAGGATCACCAGCGAGTGGGAGTAACCTTCAATCTACCTCCCTTAGTGGTGACATGCTGGGGAACTGGACCAGCACTGGGGGATTGTATTTTAATCTGATGTTAGAACGGGTGAGATGTTGCATGCGAATGTCAAAGTTTACGAGATTTTCCACCAGGTGTTGATGTGAGAGAGTCATGGCAATGTAGTAATTTGTAGCATTGGGGCATGAGTGTCTTTCAGCTGTAATAATGCCATCCCTTATTAGTGATCGACAGCCCCTACCATGCCGAATCAACAGGGTACACTTATTCTTAAGCGATCCCTCCTCTTCTCTAATGAATACTCCAGTAAGTTTGGGGACATTTATCATGTACATATTTGTTACGCTTGAAGGGCTACTCCCCTTTCCTACCACTTTCTGACTATCATGTCTACCAAAATTGATGTTGGAGGTTAAGGCAGTAGCCTTGGCAAGGGGCTGCATAGGTCTGAGGGTAGGCGTTGAATTGCCTTTCTTCTCAGGGTGCGCATGATTTTTTACTAGGAATAGCCGTGTTTAGAGGCCTGGGGAGTCCACTAGCACTTGAACTTTGGGAGGTCTGGGCTACACTTTGTACCAATGGATAATTACTAGCACCCCTGTTTGTGACTGTGGCTTGTGGCTCGGATGAGTTCCCATGGACAATTTAACCAACTCCACAGCTAGGTGCACCTTACACAGGGTGTCGCTAAGATTGCTAACTGACACTTTGAGAGCTCTAATTTCATTCATCAACGTTACCAGCATGTTAGACACTGTTTGATGGTCAGAAACATCTATGGGGCTTTCCAATTGTAATTTGTTAGCATCAATTGCTATGCTCTCCTTGCTAGCTACATGTTGGTCAACCAAGCCCTTGTAATCATTGTTAGTGCTACTCACTGTATTTTCCATGCCCATGATGTGTCCCTCGATCCCTTTACATGGGGCGATAACTATCGGCTCGGTCTGTTCTACTAGGATTGAAAATCTGTTACTGCATGAAAAAGTGGCGAGTGCTTCGTGAGCGCCTGGCTGGCACTGGGTGGTGTTTACTTCTGGTGCATTCTGAGGATCTGGTATTAGTGACTTTTTAGCGGACTTTTTAAACTTATCAGGTACACGCCCTTTGGATGGTTTACTACTCGGGATCTGTTGCATACTGTCCAAGGGTGCTGGTGTTGTGTAGAATCCAATAACCCCTCACATTTGGATAGTAAGCTGTCTACACTATCTATACCACCACCCTCAACCTCATTATGACCACAGCCTTTCCTTTTTCCCTTTTTTAATTTCCTTTTTTTTTTGCATCACCCATACCTCCTTCATACAATTTCCTCTTCCCAATGCTACCTCTGGCAGATTTAAAATACAATACAATATTATACGTTTGGCAGCTCGGCCAGGCCAAGATATAATTGGTTCAATGTCCAAACGCCGCTGTCCTTGGGCACTTCAAATACTTGTCCTCCCCCTCGGCATTAATCAAAATGAGAGCAATAATCCTGATTTAAAAGTAAATGCTACTGATATATATTCACCTGCTCTAGTGTCCCAGTCATCCAACTGTCAGAGGGGTTGCCCAGCCCAGTCTACTCCGGGCTCTGACGGGCGCAGACAGGCCTGCCCTTGGAAGGCATGCAAGCGCACCCCGCGCTGCGGGGCCCCCGGCGGAATTTCAATGCGTCTCCTGGCGCGATGACGTGGCCGTCAGCTGTGTTGGCGGCCTCGCGCCACGAGTAGGGCTCGAGTTTGGAGTCCCCTCAAGAGCCTGTGCCTGTGGGTAGGAGCAGCAAGACGTGGGGTTTGGCTGTGTTGGCTGCCTCACACGGCGAGTAGGGCTGGGGCTTGGTGTCCCCTCGAGAGCCTGTGGACAGGAGCAGCAAGAAACGGGTCCCCATAATCTTATTGCCCCCACCCCAGCCCGGGAGAAGTTACTTTCTCATTGGTTTAACTCTGCTTGCTTATCCCCACTCAGAAAGTGGATGGCTGCATTGAAAAAACATCCTAGGTAGTCTCTGAAATCAAGTATGCCAGCGGGTTACATAAACAAGCAGTTGAAGAAAGAAAATCTTACAAATGAAGCAAAGCCTGGGATGACCTTCTAGCGGCTGGCAAACTGAAATACAGCTCCAAGTTTTGGGTGGTGGTTAACAGACCTTTTTTTAAGGAGCAAGACAGCCCTAGCACTGGCGTTGTCATATCAATGTCGTCATGGGTCTTTCATTTTACTAGAATTTTTTTTAACCCAGACAATGTCTCTCCTCCATCAGTTCTGGACAGCAAGTCACTCCCAGTTTTGCCTCAGGTTCTCAAACACCTGTTTGAAGTAAGTGAGGTCATCATCGCCATTACTAGTGCACCTCAGGTAAAGCCCAAGGCCCGATGGAGTCCCTGAGGATATTTTTAAATTTGATCCCCCTTTATGGGTCCCACTTCTTACAAATGTGTACATATCTGTGGTCCTGGGTCCCATTCCAGAGTCTTGTAAAACTGCCATGGTGCTCGGTCTCAAACAACCTGTTATCGGCCGATCTCACTGATTCTAGGACGTATATTATTGGCATATCTTAAAGATTGGGCTTTTGCAAACATCTTGTCCTACGCCCACTTTAGATTCCGAGCAGGTATGGGGACCATTGAGCAATGCTTAAATCTTTACCTAATCTGGGGGGAATGCGTTAAGTCTTAAAAAAGGCTCTTTGAACATTGCTTTTATAGACTTAACAAGCACCTTTGACCTCATGAACCCCTCTAAGTTGTGTAAATTGATGGGCAAAATCGATGTGGAGCCTGATTTCCCGACTCTTATTATGTGCATATACCAGGATCTTACATTGAGGGTTTGTTATGGTCCCTCAGGAAAATCCTCAGCTTTTATTATATCAACTAGGGGTGTTAGGCAGGGGTGCATCCTAGCTCCTTTTCTTTTGTTTTACTTTATATAAATGGTATTAGTAATTACTTGTTTGAGAATAGTAAGGATGTACCAAGTATTGGACAAAAATATTTTCCCATTTTATTATACGCTAATTCTGCTAATATCCTGCAGGTTCTTTTAAATCAGTTTTTAGTTTTTATGGAGGACTTGGAACTTGTAAACTTTTCAAAGATGCATATTATGAGATGTGGATGTCCAAACACTAAGTCAAAGTCTTTAATTTGGGTGATTCCACTTTGACAAAAGTAACATTTTTTATTATCTTGGGATTCTTTTTAATCAGTGTCTACGTTGGTCCCAGCTTTCAGTTTTTTAACAAATATTGAGGCCATTTTTAGATTTGCCCACAAGTTACAAAATAAACCAGTCCCAGAAATGTTGTCCCTCTTTAAGAGCAAGTGCATCTCAATGGGTGTCTATGGTGCAGGCCTTCGTGGGTATAATAAAGTGGATATACTACAACGCGCTGAAAATCAATTTTTGTGCAGATTGACAGTCCGAATGGAGGTACAGCTACTTTTATTTGCCATGAGGAACTTGGTATGATGTATTCGGAAGACCACATTGACCTAGCACTACTTCTATTTTGGATAAAACTATGGGTATACCTGGAGGGCGGTCGGACAAGAACGTGCATGTCTGACTGTGTCATTAGAAGGGATGGACAAAATTCAGTGGTTGAGGTATCTGTGGTATTCTTTTCACAGTTTAGGCCAGTTATATTTATATAGATTTCCACATACAATTGGCTCAAACTACAAGCTGTGCATCAAAGAACTGTATCTTGAGCAGTGTATGAACAAACGATTGGAGTTGTTTAAGGCCAAGCAAACAATTGTAAATTATGCAGATATCTCCACCACTCGTAGCAGTGAGCCGTACTCGGGGTGGATTTCAAACCAGACAGATCGCCACTGGCTTACCCTTTTTAAATTATGCACTTTGCACTTTAAAGTTGTCCCCCCTTTTATTGGGGCTATGGAACCAGATTTTACCTCTGTGTGGGTGTGACAACCTCTCAATCCAAAACACTAGCCATTTAACTCTGTTTTGTTTCTTATATCAAGAGCCAAGATGCCGCTTCTTGGTGCCACTACTGCTAAAGGTTAATGTGAGACAACATAAAGAAGGGCTAATCTTTTTGAAATCCTTAGATCCTTCCAAATTATTTTTGTAGTACTGCACTTTATAAAAGCAGCATCTCGTATCAGGACGACATACGAGTTATAATCAAGATTAGGTCTATTCTTTGTGCCCTGGTATTATCTTTATCTAGTTTTAGTTCTTTCTTTCTGAAACCAAATTTAAATATTTGTCTATTTCGGTTTTGAATTACATATTAACTTCTATGGGTTATTAATTAATTGGAATATTAATAAGATATCACTGCATACACTTTTTACCTGTACTTTTTGTTTTTAGGATGTGCTGCCTTTTTATGGTATTTCTAAATAGATTTATATAATACTGAACGAGTTTTTTTTATTGAGGTTTTATTATTTCTTTGTGCTTTTATGGTTTTGCCGCAATAAAGCTCCTCCTAACTGACTGAATCGCATTGAATGTGAAGAGCAAGAAGAAGCACAAGGTAGAAGAACACAAACTGATGTCTCCAAAGAAAATAAATGTTGTGGATTTTCTTTTCTGCATGAAGATAAATGTCCTGCCATTGGGCTGATATGTAAAGGCGGCATGAAAGAGAACCATTTTGTAACAGTTTGCAAGGGGAGAGAGAAAGTGAGCGCATCACGTCTTGAAGACAAAGTGGCTTTCACTGTGTCCTGTCGAGAAGACAAAATGGCAGCCAGAAAGTTCCAGAAGCGTTCTAGTCATGCCCACTAAGTAAAAGATAACATCAGTAGAGGGAAGTAAAAACTGAAAGATGCCGATTGTCATCTTTCTTTGTCGAGAGGTTCTTCGACGTCATTGTCGAGCGACAGTGAAGAAGAAGGGTGTGCGATGTCTATACTGACTACTGAAAGACATTCACACGTAGGTTTTGTTTCTTGCAAAGGAGAGTTCAAGTCGGAAAAGGATCTACAAGTAAAATCACGAAATGCATTTAGACATTGCCCCAAGATAAATTTGAAGGTTAATGGTTGCTATATACTATTTGCCATAGACAGTGGTGGGTCGATAATTACCATGCTAGTTGACAAGTACCATAAACTGTCTCCAGTGCCCCATCTTACAGCATCAAAAACCAAAGTATATACATGTGCAGCCTCGAAGCCATTACAAAGTCAAGGTTCGAAGAAGAAGAAGGTACAAGCCCCAATCCATGTCCTTTAGGGTACTATTTCAAGTGCATGTTTGGTCAGCTTCATCAGTGCTGCTGACATTGGACTAATTTCTGTGAACTATGATGTCAATGGAAACCCACTGATTAGAGCCCCAATTGAAGGGATGGCCAAGCTGAAACTTTTCGCGGACGATATAATTCTGTACCTATGCCCGGATAAGCAGATTTTGGAAGAAGTTCTTTGGGAATTTAGTAAATTTGAACAAATAGAAGGCTACAAAATAAACCAAAATGAAACGGAGATTTGAATGCTTAATACGGATTGTAACTTCTTACCTACTAATTTGAGAAAGATGGCATTGAAAGAAGAACTAATTAGATATCTGGGCATTTATGTTTCTAGTAAACCACAAAAAACTCAGGTAATGACCAGAGGAGGGAACAAGAGGCAATAGGGCTCTAGAAGTAGGTCAGCCTCCAATTAAATCATGTATCACACATATAGACCATTGCTAGAAAATAACCAAGTGTGAATGTGGGTTGCCAAGCAGTACTAAGGGCATCTCACAAAAAGTGATGGACTGGCATCACACACCGCCAGGTGTCATGCTTCATCATCTGCTAGTCCTCGCCCTCTAGAAACCCCGTTTGGTGGAGGACGGGCATGCACCTGACGACAGGGATGCACTTTCTAAAGTGAGTGGGGGCCCTAAGGGAGTGGTGAGTTAAAAAGCCATCAAGAGTTCCCCAATGAAACTTTATTTAGTGAGAGAACCATGTGGGATCTAAAAACAGAAGTGCGGTGAATGAGAAAGCAATCATCCAATCACCGCTATGTGAGTTTTTTTTAAAAGGAGGTCAACATGTTTCAGCCATACTGTCCCTAGGGTACATGGCTATGCTCAGGACCGGGTTGGGGGCTCCAATCTTACCCTGCTATATAGGTAGTGCCACTCTGTGGATATGACCTATAGTCCTTATCCACTCAAGGGGTCCATTGACCTGTGAAAATATAAAAAGAAGAACAAAACAGTGCAAATAATTCTATATATGTGCAAATAATGTTCAGACGTACTTGGTATGGTAAATAAGATACTGAACTCCAACTGGAGTTGTAATCTTAAATACAAATTACTTATGTTCACAGTAATATATACTGGAAACCAAGCTACAAGGGCAATCAATGATCTTACCCTTTAGGTGGGAGCGATTTGCCCCATGGGAGGCGGGGGTTAGGGGGTACCCCGTGATCACACTCACTGGAGAGAGAAAAGTAAACAATGAAGTATAAACCATAATCTGAACTAACAGGATCACGGTATAGATAGTTACAGCATTTGAACACAGAGATCAAGCCTTAGGGCGGTTCCCCGTAAGATCACCTAGGCTGTACCACTCTCTATTCCTCCCCGATGACAACAGGGGAATCCAGGCTAGCAGTTTATATAGTGTGGTCCATCAAGGAATTAGGACGCACCCTTCTGACATACTGTTTCCTGAGTCCGTGAAGGACTCGATGAAAAACGAGCCTGATCGCGTTCTATTGCCTGGGTCGGGGCGTGGTCAGAAATCAATCTGTGCTAGGAGACCTGACGCATAGTAAAAGATGTAGAGCGTCCGGTGTCCCAAGAAAGCGTGTATGTGGTGCCTGCACTTAATGCGTGTGGGTTGTACTTACTATGCGAGCCCCCAAAGAGCACAAAAACCACCACTCGATAGGAGGGCGGTTTGAGCTCCAAGTTCAGTTAAGTCATGGATGTCTCCCGGAGAGTGATAGGAGGGAGTGTGTGGCTGGCGTGTATTTGCTTAGTCAGCCCTATTTGTATTGGAGGAAAAAGGACACGTGGTCACGGGTGAGAGCGCCCTGCATAGTGCGTTCTTATTGGTGTTGTCATGGAGACAGAAAATGGTCAGTAAAACGGAGGACAGTGTCCCCGTGAAAGATATTATAGGCAGAAGGCACATGCACCCTCCTACAGCTGACTCCTTGTATACGAGTCGTTACTGATTGAAACCAAGCAGCCAGAATATAAAAGGCTGTGCATTTAATATTGCGATGTTAAATCACTCTGCTCTACAACAAAATATGTGAGGGTGTTACTCGCACACCAGTGGACAAGGCCAGGAGTCGAATGTAAAGTGTTGAGGGAAAGCAGGAATAGTGTATTACACAGATTTTATTCTTACACATTATTCTATTCGGAATCATTGTATATCTATTCACGGATGGCATACTGTTGTTTATTCACTGTAGTGTATAGTTAGATATAAGGCTATAGTTTGATCAGCAGTCAAGAGTTTGGAAAGAGGCCGTAGTCGGCACTGTCTCACAAACTTAAAGTATCCTGATGAAAAATGGCTGTTGATTTCATCTGATCACTTGTTCATTTGTAACCATGGAATATCATCGTTCAGGCCAGATTTAGAAGTATTGAGCCTGAATACCCAGCGCTGTTCTCTTACATGAAGCGCGTGTGTACGGTTCGCAGTTTCATTTTTCAATACTTCGAGTACAGTGCATTTCAGGTCTGAGTCTGTATGGTTGTTTTCCAGGAAATGTCTAGTGAGCTTGGTATTATCCTTTCGTCTTCTGAAGGTACTGCGGTGCTCACTGATCCGGATCTTAACCTTTCTTGTGGTCATGCCAATATATATTTTCCTGCATGGGCAGGTCAACATATATACCACACACTCAGTATTGCAGTTACTGAAATTCTTAAGAGTCCAAGGTCTACCAGTACCTACATCTACTTCTTTCACGGCATCAGTGAATTGGCACAACACAGCCACCACACGGAAAATGGCCCACTGGTCGTTGATGGCCCCAAAGCGTTATTTGGTTGTCTCTCCCCTGTGTCTTGCTTGTTGTGTGTACAAGTTCATCTTTGATGTTACGACTCCGTTTGAAGGCAAAAAGTGGTTGTTCCCATTTCATCTGGCCTGAGTTAAGGATATGCCATGTCTTGCGAATAATGTTCTAGATTTTGTTAGAAACAGGCGTGAAGGTTGTTACACAGACAGGTCTGTCTGTTTTCCCTTTTTGTGTAATTAAAAGTAGAGATTCACGATGGTTATTTCTAGCTCTCTTTTTAGCTCTACTTATCGGTTTCTTTGGGTAATGTCTAGTGAGCAATTTCTTCTCCAGATCATTTGCTTGTATTGTAAAGCCAGTAAACAGTATGCCATCCGTGAATAGATATACAATGATTCCGAATAGAATAATGTGTAAGAATAAAATCTGTGTAATACTGCTTTCCCTCAACACTTTACATTCGACTCCTGGCCTTGTCCACTGGTGTGCGAGGAACACCCTCACATATTTTGTTGTAGAGCAGAGTGATTTAACATCGCAATATTACATGCACAGCCTTTTATATTCTGGCTGCTTGGTTTCAATCAGTAACGACTCGTATACAAGGAGTCAGCTGTAGGAGGGCGCATGTGCCTTCTGCCTATAATATCTTTCACGGGGACACTGTCCTCCGTTTTATTGAGCATTTTCTGTCTCCATGACAACACCAATAAGAACGCACTATGCAGGGCGCTCTCACCCGTGACCACGTGTCCTTTTTCCTCCAATACGAATAGGGCTGACTAAGCAAATACACACCAGCCACACACTCCCTCCTATCACTCTCCGGGAGACATCCATGACTTAACTGAACTTGGAGCTCAAACCGCCCTCCTATCGAGTGGTGGTTTTTGTGCTCTTTGGGGGCTCGCATAGTAAGTACAACCTACACGCATTAAGTCCAGGCACCTCATACACGCTTTCTTGGGACACCGGACGCTCTACGTCTTACTATGCGTCAGGTCTCCTAGCACAGATTGATTTCTGACCACGCCCCGACCCAGGCAATAGAACGCGATCAGGCTCGTTTTTCATCGAGTCCTTCACGGACTCAGGAAACAGTACATCAGAAGGGTGCGTCCACACCAATGACCACCACTTCACCTGTACATCATTATTCCTTGATGGACCACACTATATAAACTGCTAGCATGGATTCCCCTGTTGTCGTCGGGGAGGAATAGAGAGTGGTACAGCCTAGGTGATCTTACGGGGAACCGCCCTACACGCAGTAAGTCTTGATCTCGGTGTGCAGATGCTGTAACTATCTATATCGTGATCCTGTTAGTTCAGATTATGGTTTATACTTTGTTCACTTTTCTCTCTCCAGTGAGTGTGATCACGGGGTACCCCCTAACCCTCGCCTCCCATGGGGCAAATCGCTCCCACCTAAAGGGTAAGATCATTGATTGCCCTTGTAGCTTGGTTTCCAGTATATATTACTGTGAACATAAGTAATTTGTATTTAAGATTACAACTCCAGTTGGAGTTCAGTATCTTATTTACCATACCAAGTACGTCTGAACATTATTTGCACATATATAGAATTATTTGCACTGTTTTGTTCTTCTTTTTATATTTTCACAGGTCAATGGACCCCTTGAGTGGATAAGGACTATAGGTCATATCCACAGAGTGGCACTACCTATATAGCAGGGTAAGATTGGAGCCCCCAACCCGGTCCTGATGAAAGCCATGTACCCTAGGGACAGTATGGCTGAAACATGTTGACCTCCTTTTCAAAAAAACTCACATAGCGGTGATTGGATAATCATCCAATCACCGCTTTCTCATTCACCGCACTTCTGTTTTTAGATCCCACGTGGTTCTCTCACTAAATAAAGTTTCATTGGGGAACTCTTGATGGCTTTTTAACTCACTACTCCCTTAGGGCCCCCACTCACTTTAGAAAGTGCATCCCTGTCGTCAGGTGCATGCCCGTCCTCCACCAAACAGGGTTTCTGGAGGGCGAGGACTGGCAGATGATGAAGCATGACACCTGGTGGTGTGTGATGCCAGTCCATCACTTTTTGTGAGATGCCCTTAGTACTGCTTGGCAACCCACATTCACTTGGTTATTTTCTGGAAATTGTCTATATGTGTGATACATCTATGTTTCTAACCATATACAACAATTATTCAGTTTGAATTACCTAGCCATGCGAAATAAAATTAAAACCCTACTGGATAAGTGGACCCTTTTACCTTTGACTGGCCACGTAGCACTTTTAAAATGTCAATTTTTCCCCTATTAATATTTCTTTTTCTCAATGTACCCTTAAAAAGTAATTCTAAGCATTTTAAAGAAATTAATTCAATGTTTAGGGAGTTCGTGTGGAATAAAAATGCCTCTAGGGTTAACTTGCCCATTTTACAACTGGAAATAAACCAAGGGGGCTTAGTCCTACCAAATATTTGAACCTACTATGAGGCAGCAATATTAGACCTTGCAGCACGTTTACTGGAACCTAATGAACGGATAGACATTTATTTTTTTGATAAGATGATTTGTGAGTCCGGCACACACATTTCAATCTTTTTTCTAAACATCCAAACTACCTAAAAATCCAGTTATAAGACAATTCGTGACCGCTCTGATCGACTCCCGTCCTTTTTAGGTCAAGTCTATTCCATTCCGCAGGAATGGATAGGGGAGAATTTTAGTGTTGCATCAGGAAAGCTAAACCAGCCGCAAGTTTCCACGAGTGCATGTGGTCTCGTGAACGCGCTCCCATCCGCCTGCTGGTTTAGCTTTCCTGATGTTCTCCACATCAAAGCGATCAGCCTCCCTCCCACAGGCTTCCCCATCGTGCGCAGTGCATGCTGGCCTCACTTCTCCTCCTCCTAATTGCTCTCACTTTTTCCTCTTCTGTTGTATTTCTCTCCCGCCCATACAAATTATGTTGGTCCTCTCACTGGAGGGCGTTCGCTTTGATGCTTTCGTACTGTATTGTAGCTTCATTCGTATAGCTTTAATTCACAGTGCCGGGCATCTAAGCGCATTAAAGCGCATTATCTGACGCTACACTGTGGAGGCGCTCTTGGATGAAAGGTTGTTGAGCCCGGTACTTATTTGCGTTGTAACTTTGGCGTTTGCATGGATACCTGTCGCACTAACTTCTTTCTCCTCTTGTACATCAACTCCTCACACCCCGGACTTTACTGCCCCGCCCGCTCAACATTCTTCTACCCGCCTCATCACATCTTGGCTAAAAGCCGTGATCTTTCCACAGTGAGGAAAAGTTAATATCATATCTTAAGGGACATTGATTTATTTTCACATCAGAGGTGTCTGCGCATCGTTCATTCACCGCACGGGGCGGACACACTCTAGGCACCCGCTGTCTTTGTACCGATTCTCGCCGCACCGGCGAGAACAGCAGCGAACTGAACAAAAGCTTTGACATATTGGTAAAGCATCGCCGCCTACGTCAGAGTCGTGTGACGTCACAACACATTAGACTGATGGTGATTAACCAAACAGTTTGGAAACGATTGGCATTCCAAATACATTCCCGTAAAAATGCCTACCGATGCTCAGTATTTTAACAAGCAGTTCTATCTGCTGCTAGTTGAAAGGGCGGTTCCCACCCGGCGAAGGGTTATCACCACAGGTTCATTTTTAACAATGAATGCAGTGCTGCAGACTAAGGAGGGAGCATAGTTTTGTATTCCAGCCGTGCCTCTTTCTTCCATCGCCCGACAGCTCCTGTCTATTTCACTCGTGCAGGTTCCTCTCAACCCGAGTTTAACCTTCGTTGCAGCGTTTCCGCCTTTCTCTCCATCCTACCTACCTACCTACCCCTTCTGAGGTGCTCTCTCCTGCTGCGGGTCAAAGTCCGATCAGAAAAGTAAGTCTGAGTCCCAACAACCTGCAAGCAACCACCGGCACAAATTAAGCACTGGGTGTCACCAAACTACTAAAAGTGGCGGCGCCAGTGCTTTCAATTGGCAGATACTGTCCGGTACTTCTTACTTTGAAAGGGAGAGTACCTGCACTTCTCAGCACTGTCTGCTCCAATACTTTTAACGGGAGAGTGCTGGCACTTCTCAGGGGCAAACAGGTACTCACTCTTAAGTTGAGAGAACACGCACCTCCATATTTCCATTTAAAGTCGTATACTACCATTTGACACATCCTGCAAATAGTATGGCATCATTAATAGCGCCTAGAAGATACGCTATCAGCGGGAGCTGTAAGCAGAAGTTTACAGACGCTCCTGGGGGTGATGGAGGAAGTTCAAAGTCCTGAGAATCTGCTCATCATATCAGAAACCATCCCAGCGTGTGCCAGTCCCTAACATGGCACTTAATGACATGTATGGTTGGACCAGAGCTAGGCTGGGACTGGAAGCAAATGCAGCCCCGAAAGTGTTGTAACACCAGCCTCGCAAAGCACTAAGCACGCACACTGCCCCCGTGTGATCCTCTGCACCGAGATTCGAAAGCGGCTTCTTCAGTCAGGCCAATTAAAACATGATGGCAGATGCTGCAGTTTTAAAACTTCTGGGTCTACCTCAGTACCGAAGAGCATGATTCCGAAGGAGTTAAACTGACCCGTGTTGTAGTGCCCTGCGGCACCGAAGCAAGTTTCCAAGAGCTGGCAGAACACAGTGAAAGGCAGATGGTGTCGTCATAGCCGGATATGCCAACGGGTACCCGGACATGCCAAGGGTGTTATACCGTGCCACCACGCCCAGTTCGGTGTGAGGTACTTACCGGTTTTGTCAGGAGGTTGCAGCCCTCGCTGTCCGGGGTTGAGGCTGTCCAATACCAACTCCGTTTAGTTTTGATTTCACCTCATGTCTCTTTTTTCCTACCAACCAATCCTTCCTGCCTTTTTATACCCTCACAGGTTCCATTTCATCCCTACTTTCGTCCTATGTCACCTTTTTAGGTCTCGCTATTACATTCCGCAAGGAATAAATAGCGAGAATTATAGGGTTGCATCAGGAAAGCTAAACCAGCCGGCGGATTTCCACAAGTGCATGTGGTCTCGTGAACGCGCTCCCATCCGCCTGCTGGTTTAGCTTTCCTGATGCTCTCCACATCAAAGCAATCAGCCTCCCTCCCACAGGCTTCCCCATCGTGCGCAGTGCGCGCTGGCCTCACTTCTCCTCCCCCCTAATTGCTCTCACTTTCATGGCCACCAGGCCGTGAGCTACCTCAAAGCGATCCGCTCCGCCCCCTGCTGCACCCCATATGGTTTTGTTGAAGCGCCTCGCCTCCCTCAGAGCGCACACCGCCCCTGCAGCAGTAGTCCGCCTTACTCCTTCGGCACCGGCTTTTCCGATAATGCTTGTTGTTCCTTTTCACCCCCCACTTCTCGTTTTCTGTTTCTTCCTTTTTCTTTCCTTCATCTCCCTTCATCCCACTCTTCAAATGCAAAGCACCTCAAAGAGATCTAGTTTACACAACCGCACACTATGCAACTTTTCACTAGCACGCTCCTGAAAGCAAGCAGCTGTATACACAAAACATTGCCTTAGACCTCATCAATGGAGGCGGATCATCATGCCCATGGACCCTTCCGTTTTCTAGTCGGCTAACACACCACAGAATCAAATAATTTCAAGCTCGGTCTTTAATCTCGAAAACCATGGACATATTATGTGCCTGTCTCCGCGTACGTGTGTACAGGCGCATCAAGTGTGCGCACGCTTGCTTGCACAATTCCTGTAGGCATTTGTCTATGCAACAAGTTGAGGTATGTGCGCAATGTTTACGATTACAAACAAAAAGACTGTACCTATGTGTCCCTGCACGGTGTGGGTGTGCAGTATAAGAGCTCCCCGAGCGCATGCCGGTAACGCCTGTGCAATAGGTGCGTGTCCCCTCCTCAGTATTGTATGAGCAATGGCTGTTCGAGGTATGTACACAATGCAAGTGTTCTTGGTTAGATCTACATTTCTGGGACTGTCTGCTGGGCAAGTTGTGTGGCTGTGCGATGTATGTGCAGAGAGATGTGTGTGCCCGATGCACGTTGATTTATAAATGGCAGAACCTCGCCCCCACCCCACCCCCACACACAACACTCTCCCTTTCCCGGGTCTCTACTTCCATGGTCTTTCAGCAAGACCGCGTTGGGCTGGCCGCTTCAAATTCACGGAAGAGGGTGGGGAGGCATCACAGGCAGGCGAGACAAAGCCAAGCAGGGGCAGAGTAACAACTTTCCTCAGCATACCACGACTTTAGGGTGCAGTTTAAGGCCCTTTGCACTGCCCATAAAATCCTGCATGGCAAGGCCCCTTCCATCCTAAAGGTCCTCGTCCTCCCTTATAAAACCAATCGATCTCTCCGGTCCACTCACCTTCATTTGACCTCAATACATAGGATTAAGAGGGCACGATCCGGTGGCCGTCTTTTTTCCTACAATGCTTCAAAATTGTGAAACGCACTGCCATTAGACATCTGGGCTCAGCCTTATCTCCTCATGTTTCGCAAACTCCTGAAGACTTGGCTGTTCCCTTAATTTATTCCCAGCACTTACCATCTGCATTCTATCTTGAGCGCTGGGACGCTCATGGGCAGCCATGCGCTCTACAAATCTCTAAACATAAACAAAACAAACAAAGTCTCTGCATACACCGTTCAGCTTTGCGGGCTCTGTTTTGTAGTGCCAAGTTCAAAGGGCACAGCGTTTTTTCCATGCAGTAACTATCAGATAATGGCCAGATGCGATAATAACAGCCGGAGTTTACTCAACATTTGCAGTGAGCGCACCGCCTGTAAATGGCTGCCTTGAGGGATATTACTACTGCTCAGCAGGAAGCTCCCACATCAAGCTGCAAGAAGAGGATTGCTATAATCACCGTGACCTCATCAACATTGTAGCTGGTTTAGTTTTTGTCTTTTTAGACCAAGGTACAATGTTACGCGTACTTTTTTTTTTCTTTTCACTTTCATGGAACTTGTCGGCGCTGGCAGCGGGGGAGAAGTAATCTTAGCTCCACCTAAATCCCTTTTGCAAACCCCTCCTCTCCTGAGCACCTCAGAAGGGTGTGAGTGAGGCCTTTTGTTCCTTCAACATCAAAAGCACAAGGGGGAGGGATGAAGGGAAGGCGCCCTTGAGTCACAGATCTGGCCTCGTCAACCGCCTGTTCCAAGCTATCTTTTAATTACTTGTTTCTAAAATGTTATTCCATCTGCATTTTTGTAAGGTCACCCGGACTCGCAACAGGCTCTAGATTACAAAGTAATTAATCAACGTTATTTCTCTAAAATGTGATCATTTTGAACCATGATCCTGCCAATCACAAACGGTAAGGTGCGTCAGCATGTTCATGCCAACGCAGTTTCCATCAAACTTTGACAAGTGTGAGATCGACTTTGTTTTCATGCTGAGCGATCTTTTTTTCCTGCTCTTGCTTTGGTCACCTTGTCGACTCTCTAAATGGGGTGCAATTTTAAGGCTGCTAGAACCCTTTGTTGAGGTCATTTTTATTTAAATTGGGGAAGCGGCTGGTTTTTATCTTCGTAAATAGAGGTAGAACGTTCCTGCTCATTAGGTGAGATTGTTATTTGGGTTTAATTGCCCATAAGAAATGTGGCTGTAACATACAGAAAGCGGTTGGTTTTTAATAACTAAGGCCAGGATAAAAACTAATATACTTCCCTGCTATTACAGCAGATATTGGTCGCTTAGGATATTGCCACAGCTGTCTATTTTGATAGCCGAGATTTATTGCGCCACATAAGGTATATGTATTCATATGGACTAATATGCCCTTGTTTTTAACACATGTTATAGTGCATTGTGCACTTGGTGGTGGTGATCAAGTCTTTTATTCTTTACACATATTGATTTGAGCATGCAGATTGTGCAACATGTCGTTTTTCTTCCTTTACTTTTACTCACTATTTAATCACATCTTTGGGTCCACCACAGCACCACCACAGCATCACCACAGCATCACCACAGCATCACTCAGCACCACAACAGCACCACTCAGCACCACCACAGCACCGCTCAGCAACACCACAGCACCACTCAGCCCCACCACAGCACCACTCAGCACCACCACAACATCACTCAGCACCACCACAACATCACTCAGCACCACCACAGCACCACTCGGGGCCTCCACAGCATCACTCGGGGCCTCCACAACATCACTCAGGGCCTCCACAGCATCACTCAGGGCCTCCACAGCATCACTCAGGGCCTCCACAGCATCACTCAGGGCCTCCACAGCATCACTCAGGGCCTCCACAGCATCACTCAGGGCCTCCACAGCATCACTCAGGGCCTCCACAGCATCACTCAGGGCCTCCACAGCCTCACTCAGGGCCTCCACAGCCTCACTCAGGGCATCCACAGCCTCACTCAGGGCATCCACAGCCTCACTCAGGGCATCCACAGCCTCACTCAGGGCATCCACAGCCTCACTCAGGGCATCCACAGCCTCACTCAGGGCATCCACAGCCTCACTCAGGGCATCCACAGCATCACTCAGGGCCTCCACAGCATCACTCAGGGCCTCCACAGCATCACTCAGGGCCTCCACAGCATCACTCAGGGCCTCCACAGCATCAGTCAGGGCCTCCACAGCATCACTCAGGGCCTCCACAGCATCACTCAGGGCCTCCACAGCATCACTCAGGGCCTCCACAGCATCACTCAGGGCCTCCACAGCATCACTCAGGGCCTCCACAGCATCACTCGGGCAACCACTATCGGCCTCCCTCTATCTATCACCCTCCCTCTATCTATCTATCTATCGCATCACTCAGCACCACCGCAGCATCAATCTGTGCAACCATTCAACAACAACTGGTTCAAATATGTTCTCTCAATGTTTCAAGCTTTATTACAAATGTCACAAATAGATGTTAATATTTCACTTCTGTTCTTGGATTTTTGACACAATAAAATACACTGAACATAATCTTCACAAAAGTCATTTACAAAAGTTTAAGCTATTGCCATTATAAATTACAATAACTTTCATTTAAGTATTTAAAAAATTAAAAGCCTTTGTTATTTGTAATATCAATACATCTAAGTCACGTAAATACAACACATATTGCAGTACAAATGCTATAGGTGTCACATTTGCGAAAGTCAAAACAATTGGCATTGTCAATGACAAAGCTATTAATTTAGCTATTTTCAAAACCAACACAATAATTAAAAAATTGTCATTTACAATACCAATAGCTCAAACTTTCCTAATGCGAGACCTATTGCATTGCAAATGCTTGTTTAAACAAGCGGACTCTTCAGGGTTTATTTTTCTGAAGTTAGAGGAATGTAAGGTTTTCAGTCTGCAAATTCACTCCAGTCACCTTAAGAGATGGAAGGATAGTGGCTTTGAGGATCTGGGCAATTTTTTAATTGCTAAGACAGTGATTTCTTGGGATGGGGTTCTAATCAGATTTGGTAATCGAATGAAGCCTGGGTTCCTGGAATACTTGCAGATCATAAACTTTACCAAAAAATAGAGTCTTCTGCCAAGCGGTGTGCCAATCGACCAGGTCAATGCCCTATACAAAGCTAAATCAAAGGGGGTAGGAAACTGGTATTCTTTGTTGATAAAACATAAGGCACTCCCCCTGGTTGAGGAATTCTTGGAAAAAATAACTCGGGAGACTAATTGTTCCTTCTCTCACCAGGAATGGCAGTCTATAGCCCAGGTAGGAAGTAAGGCCCTGAGAGCAGCAAATTGTAAAAGATTGGCCTTTCTGTCACGGTGGCTGGCGTACTACACCCCGAAAACGTAAAATTAGCGCCATGCGGAGGTGGACAATAAATGCTTTCGATGCCAGTCCCATGTTGAGGGAGACTGGCTTCATATATTTCTTTACATGCCCGGAGCTTGAAGTTTTCTGGAGCAATATCTTCTCAGCAATAAGCCAGGCCATTAAAAAGATCAACCCCGAGACAGATTTGACCAAAGCCGAAGAGGTGTGCATCACAATTTGCTCCACAGTAGCACGTTCTTTAATTCTCCAAAATTGGAGATCAGAAAAGGTCCCATCTTATCCCAAATGGATAAATAAAATGCAAAGGATAAGGAGATTTGAAGAAGCATATGCTAAACGGGTTGGGGCAACAAAAAAGTTTATAGCGGTCTGGAAGTTTTTTGATAATTGGGATACATTGACAGAAGTCTAGCACCTTAGCACAGTGCACTTTAGGCCTTTATAGTTGAAACGTATGATTGTCTTTGTCATTGGGATATATCGACAAAAATCTAGCACTTTAGCACATTGCACTTTAAGCCGTTAAATTCTAGGGGAAATAGGATTCCACTGTAATAATGCCAATTTTTGCACAGCTAGAAGGTTTCAAACAGTTATTAGACCTCATATGTACGAACTCCCCTAAAGTCAAAATTATGCAGATTGATCCAGTCCTATGGACTGACCACTATGTTATAAAATTTAATATTTTATGTTCCCAGTTCGAACCTCGGAAAACCACTCAAGTAAAAATGAGCAGACCATGGAATAAAATAACCTCGGAATCCTTTGCTGCACATTTTTCCCCTCCAGTCATTACTGACAAAACTGACCCTAATACAGCCACCAGAGAGTTGGAATCTGCAATAGTCCTGGCATTAGATCGCATTGCTCCAGCGTCTAAACCTCCTAAGAAAAACTCGCCTTGGTTCACGCCAGAGCTGGAACAAACCAAACAGGCAGTCAGAGTAGCTGAAAGAAAATGGCGCCAAACCAAAGATTTGAATGACAGGAATCTATATAAAACCGTTCATAGACAATATATGAAAGGAATCGCCGAGGCAAAAAAAACTTATCTTGGTGACAGGATTTCTCTGGCGTCGAACTCACAGAGAGAGCTCTACAGTATAGTGAAAGACTTCACCAACCCCTCGGCTAGCCAGCAGCCACCTGATGAGTCTAAAGAAGGGGTAGATTCTGTGGCAGCATATTTCCATGACAAAATTAACGAAATTCACAAACGCTTTCCTCAGTTGTCACCCACCTGTCTGACAGCAGTCTCGCCCGCCAATAATTGCGGGGACTCCGACTCTGGCGTTCCCTCATTAAGAGAATTTTCACCATGTACCGAAGCACAGGTCGAGGCAATTTTACAACGAATGAAGTCCGGGGCCCCGGGAGACCCTGCTTCTCCACAAATCCTATCTAAAATAGCTCCTGCTCTGATTCCGGCCCTCACGAAAACTCTAAATCAGTCCCTACTTCATTCCTCTGTCCCATTACATTGGAAGGAGGCCGCAATCAGACCTATTTTAAAAAAACCTCAGCTGATCCTAAATCGCTTCCTAATTACCGGCCCATCTCACTCCTTCCCTTGTTTGGGAAGATTTTGGAATCCCAAATAAATAAACATCTTAAACTACATCTCGAGACCAACAAACTTCTTGACCCCTCACAGTCAGGGTCTAGGGCATTCCACAGCACCGAAACGGCTCTGCTCGAAGTTGTGGATAATATAAGAATGACACTTGATTCCAATCAGTCTGCCATACTGGTCCTGCTCGACCTGTCTGCGGCCTTCGACACCATCTCGCATCTCATTCTTTTAGAGCGTCTTGCTGAGATTGGTGTCGAGGGCCCAGCACTAGGCTGGATAAAAAGCTACCTGACTGACAGACGGTCTAAGGTCCAAGTGGGCGCTCATTCTTCCAATCTCTATGAAAACGATAAGGGCGTCCCACAGGGGTCCATATTGAGCCCTACGCTCTTTAACCTGTACGTATCCACTCTTGCTAAGGTCATTCGAACACACGGTTTCGGGACCGTATCCTACGCAGACGATACCCAAATACTGATCACCATCAATCAGAATCCTGATCTAACTAAACTGAGATTTAAAAACTGCATGGTAGACATCCATGACTGGATGACCAGGAACTTTTTGATGATGAATGCAGGAAAGACAGAGGTCCTACTATTTGGAAAGGCAGACAAAATTTGGTCCGATGACTGGTGGCCAGCCTCGCTTGGCCCATGCCCATCACCCAAATCCTCAGTGAGGAATCTTGGGGTAACTATCGACAATAAATTATCTATGTCTGATCATATCAGTAAAGATCCCAATACAAAAGCATATTAAATTCAAACTGTGCTGCCTTGTCCATAAATCCATCAATGGACATGGCCTGGTATACCTTGAACAAACGCTGAAGGCCTACCACCCGGTGAGGACTCTCAAATCGTCCTCCAAGTCTCTTCTGAGTATCCCTAGGGTACGCACGGTTAGAAACGGCGACAGGGCCTTCAGTAAAACGGCACCCGAGGCCTGGAACTCTCTTCCCCTCCAGCTTAGGACGGAACCTGACTACCTGAGATTCCGCAAACAGTTAAAAACATGGCTTTTCTGATCTGCCCTTGCCATATCTGGGTTTCTGCTAGAGGTTTTCTACAAGCGCTCTGAGACCTTCGGGTGATTTATGCGCTATACAAGTGTAAATAATAATAATATTAAATAATAATAATAATTAATGGATTTCTGTTTTTATTGTTTATTTTAAGGCACGCAATGATCATGAAGGATTAGTTACTTACCTGTAATCCTAGTTCTCTTCCAGGGGTATCCTCATCAAAGTCATAAGCATTAGAATATTCCCGCCCATGCGCGGGACCCCGGAAACAATATATTATATGTGCCCCACATATATATAGACATATATATATATATAAATATATATATTTATAAAAATAAGCAATTGCAGCCAAATAAAACAATAGAGCTGGAATATGCAGTGAAGAATTTCCACAATACAGTGTATTTTGCATTAGAAACATGAGAAACAACACCAATGCTTGTTTAGAAACTGTTTTAATGCTTAGAAAACAGTAGAAATTCTCATAACACACTGTAAGCATATACAGCTCCCAGGCTGCATTGCAAAATCCCAGTCTAAAAAGACTGAAAAGCTAACCTGTAGCTGAATGTACTAAAACTGACGCTGTGCCTTTAAGGCACCTCAGCCCCTAGCTTCCCATCATGCCTCAGGGGTTACAGTTAGGTCAGTTGTTCTTTTCGGAGACTGAAAACCAAACCATGGTAATAACAGGTTAAAAACCATCTCCTATGTAATAAACAAAGTCCTTTGCCCGGGGAGGCGGGAGGGTTGCTTATGACTTTGATGAGGATACCCCTGGAAGAGAACTAGGATTACAGGTAAGTAACTAATCCTTCTCTTCCAGGGGATCCTCATCAATAGTCATAAGCATTAGAATAGAGTAGTGAGCCTCACCTCATCCCTGCGGGCAAAGGAATCAACAGATAACATTCATATCCGTAGGCCCAAAAATAGGCCTTATTCTACCCAAATAGGTTTCTCAAGGAGGCTTGCCCTACTTGAGAATCCGCTCTGGAATCAGACTCTAGGCAATAATGCCTTGTAAAGGTATGTACTGATTTCCATGTCGCAGCCTTGCATATTTCTGACATAGGAATGTCATGCAAAAAAGCTATTGTGGCTGCTTTCCCTCTAGTGGAATGAGCTTTGGGTGATTGTAACAAAGGTTTGCCAGCCAGCTGGTATGCTAGTTTGATACAAGAGACAATCCATCTGGAGATGGATCTTTTGGCTGCTGCAAACCCGGTCCTCATAGCACCATAATTGACAAAGAGTTGGTCTGTCTTTCTGGTGTCCTTAGTTTTTTCTAGGTAAAACTTTAGCACCCGTTTAAGATCTAACGAGTGCAACGACCTCTCAGCTGGGGTCGATGGGTTAGGAAAGAACGAAGGAAGGGTAATCGTTTGATTTATATGAAAATCCGATACCACCTTTGGAAGAAAAGATGGGTGAGCCCTCATTACTACTCTGTTGTGGTGAAACACAGTGTAAGGTTCCTTGGTGCAGAGTGCTTGTATCTCGCTAACCCTGCGCGCAGAGGTTATTGCCACCAAGAAGGCCGCCTTCCAAGTGAGATGCTGCAAGGAGGCCTTGTGTATAGGCTCAAACGGTGTAGACATCAGCCTGGAGAGAACCAGGTTCAACTCCCAGGGAGGAGAAGGATTTCTCACAGGGGGATAGACCTTCTTTAATCCCTGAAGGAAATCTTTCACCACTGGGACCTGAAAAAACGATGTTTGTGCAGGTGATTTTCTGTACGCTACTATGGCGGATAGATGAACCCTCATAGAAGCGTATTTCAACCCTGATGTCGCTAAGTATAGGAGGTATGGAAGAACTACCTCTTCTTGTCCTTTGGTGGGATCAAAGCCATGGTCCTTACACCAAATGAAAAAACGTTTCCACTTGAACGCATAAGACGCCCTTGTGGAAGGTCTCTTTGCCTCTCTTAAAATATTCATACATTCCGGAGGCAGATTTAAGTGTCCATATTGCAAGACCTCAGGAGCCATGCAGTCAGGTTCAGCGACGGGAGGTTGGGATGCAGGATCCTCCCGTTCATCTTGCTCAGCAGGTCTGGCCTGCACGGAAGACGTCTGTGTGGACACAGCGACAGATGTAACAGGTCTGGATACCACCATTGTCGCGGCCAATCCGGAGCAATTAGGATCATGTCCATGCTCGATCTGATGAGCTTGGCCACCACC
Organism: Lissotriton helveticus; assembly: GCF_964261635.1. Classification (NCBI taxonomy): domain Eukaryota; kingdom Metazoa; phylum Chordata; class Amphibia; order Caudata; family Salamandridae; genus Lissotriton; species Lissotriton helveticus. Next base: position 1,686,672,320 of record NC_136063.1, on the reverse strand, counting down.
TTCGGAATCAGTGCCAGAGGGGGAAAATCATAAGCGAACATTCCTGTCCACTCCAGCAGGAGAGCGTTCCCTTGCATCCCTGGCCGGTGGAACCTGGACGCGAAGGCGTGGCATTTGGCGTTTTCGCCGTCCGCAAATAAGTCTATGTCTGGACGACCCCAGCAACGGAAAAGTTCTTCGACTACTTCGTCGTGTAGCACCCAGTCTGGCTGATCTTCGAAGTGCCTGCTGAGTGCGTCCGCTTTTGTGTTTAGCTCGCCTGGAAGGTGCACTGCCACCACCGACAGTCCCCGAGCCAGAAGCCAGTGCCAGATTGTCTGGGCCTCCAGAGACAGAGGGCGAGATCGAGTTCCTCCCTGCTTGTTCAGATAGAACATAGTTGTAGTGTTGTCCGTCTGAACTAGGATTTTGTCCGTTGATATTGCTGGAAAGAACGCTTTGAGCGCCAGATGAACTGCTCGAAGTTCCAGCATGTTGATGTGGTATGTCTGAAGGTTGGTCGACCAGCGACCCTGAATCTGAAGATGACCCATGTGAGCACCCCAGCCTTCTAGAGATGCGTCCGTTACCACAGACAGCGAAGGAAGAGGTTGCTGAAAAGGGACTCCCTGCAGGACATTCCGAGAGCGAGTCCACCACTTTATTGAGGTCAGTGCTGATTGAGACAGGATGATTCGGTCCTCCCAATCTCCAGTCGCTTGGTCCCACTGATCCTCCACAGACTCTTGTAGAGGCCGCATCCTCAACCTGGCGTTCGGTATTAGGAAGATGCAGGACGCCATGGAGCCCAAAAGAGACGCTACTTCTCGCACCTTTGGACGAGGAGACTGAAGTAACTTTTTGCATTTTTGCCCCATGGAAGACAGTCTCTCCTGCGAAGGAAACGTTCTTCCTAACTTTGTGTCCAGAACTGCACCCAGATAGTGGATAGTTTGCGTGGGCTGCAGGACTGATTTTTCTGTGTTCACGTGGAGGCCGAGCCTGTGTAGTTGTTGAAGACACAGGTGACAGTCTTTGGTGGCTTGACGAGGGTACGGACTCTTCAGGAGCCAGTCGTCTAGATATGGGTACACAAAGAGACCTTTTTTGTGTAGACACGCCGCTACCACTGCCATGCACTTGGTGAAGACCCTTGGTGCGGATTTGAGCCCGAAAGGAAGCACTTTGAACTGGTAATGCTTGGTCCCTACCAGGAACCTCAAGTACTTTCGATGACCTGGTGTAATAGGAATGTGGAAGTACGCGTCTTGTAAATCCACCGAACACATCCAATCTCCGATTTGTAGATGAGGACATATTTGGTGGAGTGCCAACATACGAAACTTCTCTTTGACCACCACTTTGTTGAGGAGTCGAAGATCCAAAATCGGTCTGAATTTTCCTTCTTGGTCTTTTTTGGGGACAAGGAAATATCTTGAGTACACTCCTTTCCCCCTTTGGGATAGGGGTACCTCTTCGATTGCGTTTTTCTGCAAGAGGACGCTCACTTCCCTTTTGGGGAGCTCTAGTTGGTACGAGCGAGACTTTTTTGGAGGAGCCGGTTGTGGTTTCTTCCTGAAACGTAGCGCATATCCATTGCGCAGTATATTCAGCACCCACCGATCTTTTGTGATGCTGACCCACTCTGCCAGATGTTGTGCAGCACTTCCTCCCACTGGAGTGGGTAACGGTGTCAGAGGAAGCCACTGCTCAGGCCTTGCCTCCTCTAGGTGTGGTAGAGGACTGATGATGTCCGCCTCTACCTCTGCTCGACCTTCCACCTCTGTATTGTGGCTTTCCTTGTGGCTTGCTTTGAGACCATTGAGGGGTTTGAACCCTCTGTTGGCCTCCCCGGTTCTTGTTGGTCTTGAAGCGTCGTTTGAACGGTGCTTTCTGTTTTTCCAGACCTACTGCCTTTACTGTGTCTAACTCAGTCTTCATACGGGCCATTTCCTGATCGGCATGCTCCCCGAAGAGTGAAGATCCGGAAAAAGGCAGATTGAGAATGCGCTGCTGTGCATCTGGTTTGAGCCCAGTTAAACGCAGCCAAGAGGATCTCCTCGCACATATCCCATGTGAATAGTTATGTCCAGCTAGAAGGGCGTTATCTGCTGATGAACTAATCATTTGGTTTGCCACCAAACAGCCCTCCGTCACGGTCTCCTCAAAGTCCTTCTGGTCCTCCTTGGGCAATTTCCCTTTGAATCGTTCCATGGAGTCCCATAGGGCTCTATCGTACCTTCCCAGAAGGGCTGATGCACTAGAGACTTTCAGGGATGAAGCTGCTGTGCTGCATACCTTGCGTCCCCAAGAATCTTGCGTCTTGCTGTCTTTGTCAGGAGGAACTGATGAAGAAGGAGCGACTGTGTGATTCTTCCTAGCTGAGGCTACAATAACTGAGTCCGCCGCAGGCTCACCTTTAACAAAGATAGGATCTGAGTCAGCCGGCCTATATTTTTTCTGGATACGTGCCGGTACTGCCCTGATCGTTGCTGGCGTGAGGAAAACCTCTTTGATTGGGTCCATTATTCCTGGAACTAATGGGAGCAACGGCCGTGTATATGATTTGTGATGAAGAGTCTCAAAAATCACAGTAGTGGACACCTCTGGAGTGGTCATTTCTATATTCAGCTTGTGAGCACCCCTTTGCAAAACGTCCAGATACGTGCTGACGTCGTCAAGAGGGGAAGCTCTTGAGCGAGGGCTGTCTGCCAGCGTCGGAGAGTAGTCCCCTTTAGAAGATCTAGGCGAAGATGGAGGAGAGGATGATGGAGTTCTTCTTCTCCTGTGGTGAAAATGCTCCTTCCTCACCGGTGATCTCCTAGGTCGTTCCTCCCTTCGAGGAGAACGTGATACCCTCTGATGTACTGGAGATCTCGATCTCTCAGTCCGTACCTCCTTTCTCGGTGTTCGAGATTTGGGTTGCTCCCTCCTTGGCGATCGGGAGACCCTAGGGGCATGCGACCTGTCCGCTCTTCTCTCTCGTGAGCGTGATCGGTGAATGGCAGGACTCTGCCCATCTGCCTCTTCTGCTTGCTGAAGAGGAGACCCGTGGACTGGACTCAAGTACCTTTGAAGTCTCTCTGGTGCCTTAGAATCCTTCCAATTACTCAAAGGAGCATACCATCTTGGCGAGAGTCTTATATGTGAAGTGTAACCCCGCTGGGGATTCTTCTGAACCGGACTCCTACTCCTAGAAGATGACCCCGTTGAACCCGAGGCACTTGAGGAGGAATGGAGTGAAGCAGATTGTGTCACTAGGACTGTCGAAGGCACCGAAGGAGATCTCCGTCTCACCGGTGTTGGAGGACGTCTCAAAAGCCTTTCCCTCGACGTCGAACGCCTCTGCGGCGTCGACGGGGTGATAACCTTCGGCGTTGAATGCTTTGACGATGATCTGCGGTCCCTCGACGTCGATCGGCGATGATGCACCGACGACGGAGTCTTCTCCCTCGACGCCGAACGGCGTTGTCCTGCCGTCGACGGAGGTCTCGACGTCGAACGGCATAGCCCTGCCGTCGACGGAGCTCTCAACGTCGGCCGACGTTGATCTGTCGGCGACGGAGATGTCCTCGACCTGGCATGTGGCGACGGCGGAGGATCGGACATCCTCGACGACGAGCGCCGACGTGCCTTCGATGATCCCTTCCTCGACGACGATCGTCCGAGGGGGCTCTTGCTCCTCGACGCCGAGCGCCTCCGTGGAGACGTCGGCGGAGGTGTCACACTCTTCGAAGCCTGTCGACGTCGAGACGACCGCGAGTGTGATCTGTCTCTCGACGCCGACCGTCGCCTGGTTGACGGCGGCGGAGTTGACTTATGTCTTGACGTCGAACCTCTCGTCGACGGCGATTTCGTGGCTTCTCTCGACGCCGATCGTCGCCTAGTTGACGACGGCGGAGCTTTCTTCGACGACGGCGAACCTTTTTTCGACGACGATTTCCTCATCGACGCCGATCTCGACGTCGACGGAGCTTTTTCTCTCGAACTGTCCATCAGATGTCGTTTTTTCAGCGCCGAGCCCGGTGCTGAGGTTGATGGACGCTCTGACTTGCCTTTGGAGGGAGTTCTGGGTCTCTTTGAACTCTTCCTCTCTGCAGATCTTCCTCTCATGGACCTCTGGGCCAGACCATAGAGCCTGTTCCTCTCTCTGTCTTTAAGAGTTCTGTCAGACAGATTTTTACAATGAGAACAGACTTTAGGATCATGATCCTCTGGCAAGCATAAAATACAGACCTCATGAGAGTCCGTTTTTGCCTTCTTGTGGCCACAAGAAGGTCAATCATCAAATAATGAGGGCATCCTGAAAGGAAAACCTCACAAAAAATTGACTGCTAAGCAGTTATTTACTTGACTCTGATGTGAAAAGTCAAAGTAAATCAAAAAATTGAAGATTTTCTGACTGAAAAAGGCAGAAAAGTGTGGAGCTGTGTATCCAGGGTCCTTCCTGAAGGAGCCGGAAAGAACAACTGACCTAACTGTAACCCCTGAGGCATGATGGGAAGCTAGGGGCTGAGGTGCCTTAAAGGCACAGCGTCAGTTTTAGTACATTCAGCTACAGGTTAGCTTTTCAGTCTTTTTAGACTGGGATTTTGCAATGCAGCCTGGGAGCTGTATATGCTTACAGTGTGTTATGAGAATTTCTACTGTTTTCTAAGCATTAAAACAGTTTCTAAACAAGCATTGGTGTTGTTTCTCATGTTTCTAATGCAAAATACACTGTATTGTGGAAATTCTTCACTGCATATTCCAGCTCTATTGTTTTATTTGGCTGCAATTGCTTATTTTTATAAATATATATATTTATATATATATGTCTATATATATGTGGGGCACATATAATATATTGTTTCCGGGGTCCCGCGCATGGGCGGGAATATTCTAATGCTTATGACTTTGATGAGGATTCCCCTGGAAGAGAAACGTGTTTTTTCTGCTGTAAATATGAAGATGCAGTACTAGTATATCTGATGGTAACTAGGCACAAGTCACTTGAGGGTCTTATAGTAACGGGAAGGTGCAATTGTTTCCTGATGTTTTTCAAACATGAGTTATGACTGGCTTATCGTGTTTGGAGAATATGAGGTTGGATTTCCCCCAATTTATGCACTTTCATGTAAATAGTGTTCGTATTTATGTGTTTTAAGATGCAGTTTGCACTTCGAGCACTTTAATAAAGTGGGGGGAATTCCTTGTAGTGTTTATAGGCCAGACTATTAAGTAGTTTTAAACGAATATATGGCTTTGCTGGACTTATGTGTTAAATGTTGTGTTTTTATCAATTAATTAGGGTATGTTCATCCATGTTTTAAGGGGTTCAGTTGACAAATGTACAGAATATGTATCTGTGTAAAGTGTAGATCTGTTTTCTTTTATTCCAGACGACCAATCCTAATATAATGCCGTTTTGTCCTCTGCTCTACAAAAATAAAATAAGAAAATAAAAACTACAATGTCAATGCTCAACATGACAGTGAATCAGTTTTGGTAATTGTTTCATGGATTTGGAAAACTTAAGACAATGAAAGTGCAGCTCCACATTATTGAGGACATTTGTTCCGCTGCTCAACGACATAGTCGAATTGCTTTTCATCTTCAGGAGGCTGTTCAAAAAGAAAGACTTTGCTAGACCATGATATCATTGAGCACTCTACTGGTCCAACGCCATGGGTGTCGCCGATAGTGGTGGTTCCTAATAAGGACAGTGAAGGGGGTCTGTGCAAATATGTTGGCATGTGTCAAGCAAACAAGGCTTTGGAAAGAGAAAGACACTCCAGTTCGCACATTGCTGATATGATTACCCAGTTGAATGGTGCAAAAGTCTTTTCACGTCTTGATTTGAACAAAGGATATTATCAGCTTGAACTGGAAGAAAATTGCAGGCACATTACTACTTTTTCAACTCATGTTGGTTTGTTCAGATACAAAAGATTGAGTTTCAGTGTATCTACAGCTGCCAAACGTTTTCAACATGTTATTTGTCACATTATGAAGCCGGTCATGCAGGCTTTCAATTACAGTGTTCATATACTAGTATTTGGGGCCACAGGAAAGGAACAGGATGGGGCCACAGGAAAGGAACAGGATAGGGCCCTTGCACAAATGTGTCGCATACACGCTGTTGCAAGTCTTACTTGAATGCTGAACAGTGCAAGTTTCACAAAACAAGACTAAAATCTTTCGGCCACGTTTCGACGGAGTAATGACTCCAGATTCAGCCAAGGTTCATGCTTTGTCATCCACCTCCCCTGCACAATATGTAGCCATGCTGCGTTCTTTTCCTGGTATGACCAGCTACTGTTCTAGGTACAGCCATGATTTTGCCACTGTGAGTGCCCCATTGAGAGAGTTAACAAAACGCAATGCTTAATTTCAGTTGTCACGGTAGTGTGATCATAGTTTCAAGATGATTTAGCATGCAATTGATAATGCTACTGAAATGGCTTACTTTGATCTGAAATTACATGCAAAGATTGCTGTGGATGCCAGCCCAGTGGGTTTGGGCAGGACTCTTGCCCAACATAGTGGATGTGCAAATGCACGAAGGTGCATTGTAGCTTATGCTAACCTACGTTTGCCACAGATTGAACAAGCTTACTCGCAACCTGAGAAAGAGAGCCTAGCTGTTCTGTGAGCTTGCAAACGCTTTCATGTATTTCTGTTTGGGAAACATTCTACAGTTGTCACTGATCACTAAGCACTGCTCACTATTTTTGGTAATCCAAAGGTAAAAATGCCCCCTCGCATTGAGAGGTGGCGACTGTAGATACATGTGTACGAATACATCATTGTGCAGAGGCCAGGAAAGGATCAAAACCCTACCAACTATTCTTGAGTGCCCATGTATTATCCAATCACCCCTTCTAAAGTCGCCGAGTCCTAGGCTAACTTCATTGTAAGATCCAGCACTCCTCCAGCTGTGTCCTTGGAGTAAGTAAGTGATGCTACCAATGCAGATAGAAATATGCTCATCCTCAAAGAAAATTATTATGCATCAATCACTGGAGAACACATGCTCGACCTCTTGATAACAGTGAAAATCAGAAATTCAAGAAAGTGTGATATAAATGCCAGTAACTCAGGTAAGGATTATCTTGCGAGGGTCGAGAATTGTCATTACTGAAAGTTTACAACAGCAAATAATTGAAGTGGCACTTGAGGGACATGGTAGAATTGTCACCACGAAGCGAGCCCTCTGGAACGGGTTTGGTTCCCTCACCTGGATGAGTGAGTTGAGAGAGAGCTCCAGATTTGTCATTTGTGTAATTGCTCATCTCCCAAAACACAGCATCCTTTGAACATGTCAGATCTTCCAAAATAAGTTTGGAGAAACCTGCAGTTGACTTTGAAAATGGCCATTACATCATGGTAATTATAGATGAGTATTCCAGATTTCCTCCGGTGGAAGACCTTTAATCAATCACTCATGTTAGAGAAATTGAATGACTTGAAGGCACATTTGCAACCTGGGGTGTTCAGTCCATTCTAAAATCTGACAATGGCCCACCATTCAATGGTCCTGAATAAAGAGACTTTCTTGCTCATTTGAATATCAAGCATCAGAAAAGAACCCTTCCATGGCCACAGGCTACTAGTGTTGCCTAACGTTATAGGAGCATCCTTAAGAAGGCTGTTCAGCGCGCTGAGCTAGAGGGGCTTGAGCTCAAGTTTTTTATTATACTTTTCATGCCTACAGATCTACCCCATATTCTACAACTAGCGAAAGCTGATTCATCTCACAAGTCCAGAATGAAGACTTATGCAGACAAGCATCGATGTGCTTTGGAAATTCCGTTTCAGAAAGGGTATCGTGTCCTTGTTAAGCATAGGCAGAAATGCAAATCTGATGCTCCATTTAATGCCGACACATGGTGACTACTCACCGCCCTGGCAAGTCCATTACAAGGGATTCCTCAAATTTCAAGCACTTGCTTTGGAGTTTGTCAGTTGTACACATGCGGAGTGAGAGACTGTCATCAGAGGGACAGGAAAACTGTAGGACTGCCTCAGTGGCTAGCTCACCAGTGCCTGCTGCGGTTGTTTTTCCTGTGTCTCCTCAGCATCACAGCACGAGATCTGGAAGAGTGATTTGAGCGCCTCTACGACTCATTAAGGAACTTTGATGTGTATATGTCTTGTTTCTAATTTTTATTTAACAAAGGGGAGACGTAGTATCTTGTGTATTATAAAGCATGGGACACCTATGGTCCCTAACGGACTGCGTAGTCTAGTGACGTAAGTGATTGGATGTGGTTGATAAAATTCTTGCTGCTGTATGTTTCAGTTAAAGATTACACTAGAGAATAAAGACGTGCAATACCGAGCTGCATGTGTGGTGCAATTCATTGACATGCTACCGGGCTGCAGAGGACGCTGCAGTGGAGTCCTTCTTCCTAGGTCTAGAAATTGTTCCGAGGAGATGGTGGTGAGATCCATTTTTGTACAGTTCAGTTGCGAGTGGGTAAGGGTGAATCCTGGACACACCCTAAAGAATGAGGAAAAAGTTCCAGAGGAAAAGATTTCCGGGGGAAAGTCTACTCACTTTTAGAGCACATCGTTTGCCTTATTGCAAACTATCCCGAATGCACAAATCTAAGGAAACTCCAAGATGGCACAGGCATTTTACCCTTTAAAAGTCTAATGGCCAGCCAGAGCATGTTTATTTATATTTATTTAGATACGTTTTATATATAGCTAGCCAGACCCATTACGTATCAGAGCGCTTCACATGATCGTGATAGAATACAGTAACGCAGCCATGCAATGAACATATGAGGCGAGAGTTCAATAGACAATGGTACCCATCAAAGGTGCTAGTAGAGTGACCAACACATGAGACACAATTCGAGAGGATCTAAAAGTCACTGAAGCCAAAAAAAGAGAATCACCGCTTCAGACAGAGGGACTAGGTCTGATCATGTGATACTTTACCAAGATCCGTAAACTAGGAGTTAAAGTATTTGTTGAGGAGGAGTTTCAGGTTTCTCTTGAAGGAAGGGTTGCATTGAAGGTCACTGTGGGCGTGTGAGGGGAAGAGGAGATGGGCGCAGCAATAGTAACAAGGCTGGAGACCAGTGTATTTCCTCCGACTGGGCTTTTTTTTTAAGGTTCGCCGGGTTCGATAGGTGAGTCTCTCTTTTGCAAACTCCAGGTTGTCCGTGATGGTGGGGTCGTATGTTCAACGTGGCTCCTGGCAGACGTCTTCTCCTCTTGGTCGGGTACGCCACCTCCGGTTCGCGAGAGAAAAGAGACCAACAGAGGGACCGCGTGATTGTGAGGGAGCACCAGTGTTTTACACAAGAGAAAACGTGTTCGTGCTCAGGGAGGAAGGGCGTGAGGAACGTGGGTGGGATAAGGAGGGTCGAGGAGTATGGGTAAATACACGAGAAAGGTACAAACAGGGGTTTTTACACTATGTACAAGGGGCGCTCTTTGTCCCCACCCAGGCTGCCCAACGCCGCCGTACCTGAGAAAGCCACACTCCTCCCTCGGGAGTGTGGCACAGCAATTCACGGGGTCGTTGGCCTCCTGGCTCTCCTCCGCTCTCGTTTCTTCCGTCCTCTCCGTCTTCTCCACGCTTTCTCTCCGGTTCGACTCCTCCGCTTCCTTCTCCAACCTCCGGGGTGATGTCACACTCTGCAAACAGGATTTCCTGCTCTTTCACCAATCTGGACCGTCCTACGTCAGCTGGGGCGGAGTCTCGTCACAGTAGTCATACGCCCAGTTAAAGGCGCCGGGGTCGGTTTCATCGTCAATGCTTTCCCACTCTGCCCTCTATGAGTCAGTCTGTGGGGAAGGAGGTGAGTTGGGGTCGTGGGTCCACCAGTCTTCGAGACATCCCGCCCCGACCCCGTTACACTTCTATCCCCCCTGGTTTCTCACGCTCGGGGAGAACGGGTGTCCTTGACAAATAGTCTGCATTGCCATTGTTGGTCCCTTTTTTGTGCACTATTTTAAAGGAAAAGGGTTGGAGGAAGAGAAACCATCTAAGAACTCTGGTGTTCTGGGTCATATTCGTCTGCATCCATTGTAGGGGCGCATGATCCGAGTGTAGTGTGAATGTTCTCCCCTCCAGGTAGTATCGTAATTTGTCCACCGCCCAGCGAATCGCTAAACACTCTTTCTCGACCGTTGGGTATTTGCGTTCCCTAGGGTGGAGTTTCCTACTTATGTAGAGGATGGGGTGTTCTAAGCTGTCCTCCCCCTCCTGGGACAGTACCGCCCCTACCCGGTATCTGAGGCATCTGTTGCTAGAGTGAAGGGTTTCTCGAAATTCAGCACTGGACTGGATGTGATGGCTCTCTTTAGTTCCTCAAACGCCGTTCTGGCTTCTTCAGGTGGGGGTTTTGCTAAATTGCTTTTCACATTCTTTTTAAGGAGGTCTGTCAAGGGAGAAGCTAACTTCGCGAAGTTCATTATGAACCGACGGTAATATCCAATAAGACCTAAGAAGGCCCTTAGTTCTTTCTTAGTAGAGGGAAAAGGGAGTTAGTTATGGCCCGTATTTTCTCCTCCTGGGGAGCAATCACCCCCTACCCCAACATAAACCCCAGGTATTTCACCTTGGGATATGCGGCCCTTGACTTTTTGGAGTTAACATGGAGACCTGCTAGTTGTAAGGCAGTAAGTATTTTGTCGATATGTTCCAGGTGTTCCTCCCAGGTCAGACTGAAAATGACTATGTCATCGAGATACACCGAACTGTACTTGGTGTGGGGGGCTAACACTGAGTTCATCAATCGCTGGAACGTTGCTGGGGCTCCGTGTAGCCCGAAAGGTAGCACATTAAACTCGAACAAGCCATCATCAGTGGCAAATGCTGTCTTGTGCCTGTCACTTTCTCGCAGGGGCACCTGCCAATATCCTTCGGTCAGGTCTAGGGTCGTGATGTATCTGGCTTCTCCTATTCTTTCTATTAACTCGTCCACTCGGGGTATAGGGAAGGCATCGAAAGAGGAGATTGCGTTTAAGGCTCGGAAGTCCATACAAAACCGGATGGACCCATCCGGCTTCGGGACCATCACTATGGGTGAAGCCCAGTTACTTCGTGATGGTCGTATGACTCCGAGCCGAAGCATGTCCCTAACTTCTCTCTTCACGTCTGCTCTCTTGGCTGCTGGAATATGGTATGCCCTCTGCTTTACCACCTTGCCCTTCCCTGTCTCTATGCAGTGTTCGGCTAAGTGGGTACAACCAGGAGTATCCGAGAACATAGGGGAGAACCGTTGCAGCCTCTGCATGAGGTCTCTTTGCTCGGTTGTCGTCAACTCTGGGTTAATGGGAAGTTGGTCTAAGGTAGTGCCTTCATCGTGGGAAGGCAACACTAGGTGGGTTGTTTTAGGTGGTGGACCTATCCATTTCTTCAAGAGATTGATATGGAAGGTCTGCTGCCGGGTGGGTGTGACCTGTACTCGGTAAGTCGTTTGGCCTATGGTCTCCATGATCTTGTACGGCCCCTTCCACTCACTTTTGAACTTTTGGGTGGACGAAGGTAGAAGCACCAAGGCCCAGTCCCCCTTGTTCATTGTTCTCCATTTCTTACCCTTGTCATAGTATTGTTTCTGTTTGTCTTGGGTTTTCTCCAGATTGGAGTAGGCTAGATCCCTCAGTTTACCTAACCTGGATTTTAATTGTTTGGTGTACTCCAATAGTGATCTCTGATCGGCCGCCTCTTCCCTTTCCCATGCTTCCTTGGTGATTTCTAGGAGCGATCTGGGCTGTCGCCCATATAGAAGTTCAAAAGGAGAGAACCCTAGGCTGCTCTGGACTTGCGCTCGCAGAACATAAAGGGCTAAGGGTAACAACTTGTCCCAGTCTTTATTTTCAGCGGTTAACATCTTCTTGAGGGTGGTTTTAAGTGTACGATTGTATCTCTCGACCAGACCATCCGTCTGGGGGTGGTAGGCCGAAGTCCGTATGTGCCGAAGATCTAGGGTTTTACAAACTTCTGCCATCATTTTGGAGACAAAGGGAGTCCCCTGATCCGTGAGGATCTCTCTAGGGAATCCCACCCTAGAAAACAACTCGATTAGTTTTTCTGCCACATTTTTGGTAGTCGGGGTACTGAGAGCAAAGGCTTCAGGGAATCTGGTGTTATAGTCTACTATGACTAGGGCTTAGGTGTGTCCCCGGGTTGTACGGGGAAGAGGACCGATAAGGTCCATTCCTACCCTTTCAAAAGGGTTGCCCATGATGGGTAAGGGTTGGAGGGGCACCGCTGGTGGTCTGCTCATGTTCTTTTTTTTTGGCAGATCTCACATTGCTTACAATAGGTTTCTGCTGTCTTATATATACCGGGCCAGAAGAAGAGTCTTACAATATTTTGAAGGGTCTTCTCGGCCCCGCTATGCCCTGCTGTCAGATGGGTGTGTGCATAGAAAAGTATTTGGTCCCTGAAGTCTTTTGGGACGACTAGCTGCGGGGGTTCACCTGCCTTCCCTTACCTATACAACAAGTCGTTTTCAATCTTAAATCTAGGATACCCTTGGGATGGAGTTGTCTGAGTAATATGTGCTGCTTCCCATGCGTTCATAAGGGTGGGGTCATTGGCCTGCGCAAACTTGAATCCCCGATCTAACTCCCAGGGTTCTGATGTTAAGTAGGCTCCCCGGGGCCGTCCTTTCATCTCTCTCCTGAAGAGGGTAAGGAAATCAGGGTTGTCGACCCCTATTATCAGGTCCTCAGGAAGGGATTCCACGACTCCCACTTTCAATGAACAGGGTTCCCCGCCTAGAGGCCGTAGGGTGAGGTGGGCTATGGGATAGGGTTTCACCTCCCCGTGTACACATCTGATGTACACCTTGACGTTGGGACCTAACTGGGAAGGAAGGACAAGTCTTTTATGAATTACAGACTGTCTACACCCAGAGTCCAAAAGGGCTTTCACACATTTACTGTTGACATATACCCTTACGTACAAGGATGGTCCCATTTCCGCCGTATACATCACGGCTTTTGGAATATAGCCGACCTCCACAGGTTCGTCTGTTCTTTTTCGGGGACACAGTCTGGCGATGTGGCCCCACTCCCCACACTCGAAACACTGTGGTCCCCTTATGGCGGGTATCTCGTATCTAGTTGGTCGGTTCTTCACGGTTTCAGGGATCGGCTTACTCTTCTTCTCCTGTTTCGCTGTCCCTGTACAAGCTTTGCTTCCCTTGTCGGTATCCCAAGGAAAAGTTCTTGGCATGGCTCGATTGTAATTGGAGGCCATCTCTATGGCTTGTTCGGCTGTTATGCCTGAATGCTGTTTCAGCCATCGCTGGGTGCCGTAGGGGAGGGCCTCCATGAATTGTTCAAAAAAGATACTGGACATGATTTCCTCTTCACTTCGACTTTCCGGCCTCAGCCATTTGTCAGCGGCCATTTTCAGTCTCAGGTACAGAGTCTTAGGATGTTCTCCGGCATTTCCTTTTTCTTTCCTGAACCTGAGCCTATAGGCTTCCGCGTCTAGCCCCAAGTGGTCTAATATCACCGCCTTAATCGTTGGATAGGGGGTTATACCCGCATGGTTGGCTACTTGGTATGCCGCTTGGGCTTCTCCTGACAAGAGGGTGGCTAGAAAGAAGGGCCACTTCTCCTCCGGCCACCCGCATGCCCGTGCCGCCCTTTCAAAGTTGGTGAGGAAGGCATCAGGGTCTTCACCGGGAACGTATTTCTGCAACTGTACACCAGAGGGATGTGGACCATAACTTCTTTCCATAGGCATAGGCACACCTGGGTTCTGCACTACTTTTTGTAGGCCCTCAATCTGGGCGAAGATAGTGTTCTTAAACATGTCCCGGTCAGCATCGGCGGTCGATATCTGCTGGCTGATGGCCCACTCCAACTTCTGCTGCCCCTCTACCAGGTGCTGTATTACTTGCTCCATTGCTGTGTCCTGCAGGGGAGGGGTAGATCCAACTTCTGACACCACTGTGGGCGTGTGAGGGGAAGAGGAGATGGGCGCGATGGGCGCAGCAATAGTAACAGGCTGGAGACCAGTGTATTTCCTCAGACTGGGCTTTATTTTTAAGGTTTGCCGGGTTCGATAGGTGAGTCTCTCTTTTGCAAACTCCAGGTTGTCCGTGATGGCGGGGTCGTATGGTGGCTCCTGGCAGAAGTCTTCTCTTGGTCGGGTACGCCATTTCCGGTTCGTGAGAGAAAAGAGACCAACAGAGGGAGCCGTTTGGTTGCAGGCTGGTACCGGTTTACCCTGATAGGGACTGAGTGATTGTGAGGGAGCACCAGTGTTTTACACAAGAGAAAACGTGTTCGTGCTCAGGGAGGAAGGGCGTGAGGAACGTGGGTGGGATAAGGAGGGTCGAGGAGTATGGGTAAATACACGGGAAAGGTACAAACAGGGGTTTTTTACACTATGTACAAGGGGCGCTCTTTTTCCCCACCCAGGCTGCCCAACGCAGCCATACCTGAGAAAGCCACACTCCTCCCTCGGGAGTGTGGCACGGCGATTCACGGGGTCGTTGGCCTCCTGGCTCTCCTCCGCTCTCGTTTCTTCCGTCCTCTCCGTCTTCTCCACGCTTTCTCTCCGGTTCGACTCCTACGCTTCCTTCTCCAACCTCCGGGGTGATGTCCCACTCTGCAAACAGGATTTCCTGCTCTTTCACCAATCTGGACCATCCTACGTCAGCTGGGGGCGGAGTCTCGTCACAGTAGTCATACGCCCAGTTAAAGGCGCCGGGGTCGGTTTCATCGTCAATGCTTTCCCACTCTGCCCTCGATGAGTCAGTCTGCGGGGAAGGAGGTGAGTTAGGGTCGTGGGTCCACCAGTCCTCGAGACATCCCGCCCCGACCCCGTTACAGTCACACGGTAAAAAGTTCAATGTGCTTGGAGCATTTCTGGAAAAAGAGAGCAACTTGGTTGCTGTCGTTTTTAGAATGGTAGGTAGGAGCAGAAGAGCATTGTGGCTTCTCAATGCTCTAGTAGACCCTGTTTTGACAGCTTCTTTGCTATGTAGTTTGGTGAATGAGAGTGAAGGGCTTTGTGGATGATACCTGAAGTCTTGTAGGTACACCTTCCTTCAAAGGGAAGCCAGTTGAGACCTTTGAGTGCAGGAGTGATGTGTTCAAACCGTTTAACGACTGCCATGAGCGGGGCTGCCATCTTAAGAACTGATCTCAGGGGGGCGAAGTGAGTTTTAGGGTTCCCAGTGAGAACGGCATTACCATAGTCTAGTTTAGAGAGGACCAAAGATTGCAACATATTCTTGAAATCATCGCAGGAATAAATGGTTTAGGTTTCTTGGGGTTTTTGAGTGTGTACAGTGCTCCTTTTGCAGTATTCCTGATGTGCTCTTTCATTGACATGTTGTTTTCCAGGACAAAGTCAAGGGATTTTGCGGAGTTGGATAAAGTAAAAGAGCACTTTAAAGCATTTAGGCCGATCAGCCATTCGTGGATTTGAAGGTGGTTACTTTTGTGGGAGAAAAGAATTACTTCGGTTTTGATGGGGTTTAGATTTAAGTGATTAGCATAAAACCAGGCTTGTAACTTGTTCAGTGTGTCGTTGAGAGGTCTAATGTCACTGGGCGATTTGATTTTGTAGTAAAGTTGGGTGTCATCAGCATGTAGGTGGTATTTGATCCCTGCCTGTTTCAAGATGACCATTAACCCCTTCCATGCTCATGACGAGCTCAGCTCGTCATGCAGTGCACTGCTCCTGTGCTGATGACGAGCTGAGCTCGTCATGAACAATGGGAAATCTGGAGTAACAGCACCCAGGGGGAATTGCCTTAGCACCAATGTGGTTAAGGGTTCCATAAAAAGATTGAAAAGGGAGAGGGTTAGAATTGAGCCCTGAGGCACACCAAGATTGATCCGAGTGGGTTTAGACAGGCAAGAGTTGATTTTGATTTGTTGCAAGTGGAGCTGAAGGTAGGAAGAGAACCATTTTAGTATAGTGCCATTCAAGCCGCAACGCAACTTCAAAGACTCGAGTAGGGCTGGGTGACTAACCGTATCGAATGCCGCCAATAGGTCAAGTAGGATAAGTAGGCAGGCGTCATCCTTGTCTAAGGCTATGTGGATTTCATCATATATGTTCAGCATGGCGGTATCAATACTACAGCCTTTCCTAAACATGGATTGGAAAGTGGGAAGGAGGGAGAATTTTCGTATATGATGAATAATTTGCTGAAAGACATTTTTCCAAAGTCTTGGCAAGGAACAGGAGGTTTGAGATAGGTCTGAGGTTGTGGAGATCGTTGGGGTCAGCCCTGGTATTTTTGGGAATGGGTGTGATTTTTCCTAGTTGGAGAAAGATCGACACAACCCGTGGTGAGAGATGTGTTGATGATGAGAGGCCAGAACGGGGCGATGATGTGGTTGAGATTTTTTCCCATTGTGGATGGGAGGACATCCTTCATGTGGGTCATTCTCTTAAGATTCATGATTGAATTGAAGACTTCCTTTTCAGTCTAGGGTTTGAAGCCTGACCAGGTTGGCTTTTTTCAGTTTGGAGAGATTCAGGAAGTCGTTGGTTCTTTTCATGGTTGTTTGGTCGGCAACGGGATCTGGAGGTGGACCAGCTGTAAAGGGAGGTGAAATGGTAAAGGTTGAAAGGACTGAGGGAGGAGAGGAGACTTGCATGAAGGATTGCTCAATTTTTGAGACCTTGTCGGCGAAAAAGCTAGTGATTTCTTCACATTGTTCGTTTGTGGCGATTATAGCAAGAGGGGGTGCTGATGTAGTTTGTTCTTTGACAATGTTAAAGAGCTGCCTAGGTCTGTTTTTTGCACGGTCCAATTGGTTGCAGAAGGAGGAGTCTTTTTCTCTAAAGATGTGTTTTTTGTATGACAACCATGTCATTCTAAGTAGTGCTAGGTAATAAGTTGAGGGGTTTTGTCTCCAAGTCCGTTCTACTTGTCTGAGTTTTCTTCTTTGGCTGTTGAGATTGAAATTAAACCAAGCTTTCGTAGATCTTAATTGTTTTAGTTTAGGCGGGACCACTTGGTCGAGAATATCCAATATTGATGAGTTGTAGTGTGAACTGTGCTCTTCTGCGGTAGACAGGAGGAGACGCTGTAGTTGATCACAAATTTTGGATTCAAGTTCAATAATTGGGATTGGTTTGATATTTCTGGTTAACTGCTTAGGTTTCTTCATAACATCAGGGTGTGGTCTGGTAGGGGTATTGATGTTGAAAGGAATTAGATGGTGGTCAGACCAGTCAATAGGTGAGATGGAGCTGATGGAGAGAAGGTCATTTTTGGTTATAACTGAGTCAAGGTTAGAGCCTTTGGTGTGAGTTGCTTCCTTGGAGAGTTGATTTAGGTTGTAAATTTCCAGGAGGTTCGTGAGTAGTTGGATTGAGGTGTCTTCTGTATTATTCCAACAGATGGTTAAATCTCCCAAGAACACATCCTTCACGTCTGTTAGGGTGTGCAGAGTTATTAGATCTGAGAACTCTTCTACAAAAAGGACTCTTTCACCAGGAGGTTGGTAGATAGTGTGGAATTTGATGGGATGGGAGCCTTTGTTTATAAGTTCCACCCCGAAGTATACAAAGGTTGAGTATTCAGTGGAAAGTTGAATTCCAATTTTGTGACTAATGGCTAGACACCCACCCGATCTTTCATGTCTGTCCTGCCTAATGATGGTGTAACCATGTGGGGTTAGCAGGTCAGGTATAGGGGTGGCGTGGTCATTGGGTGGCGTGGTGATTAAGCCGGGATTCCTTAAGGAAAGCAATGTCTATTTCTTCTCTCATGATCGATTCAGCGATATCAGTAGTGCGCTTTGCTGCTGATCTACAGTTGAGGAGCACACAAGAGAGAGGTCAGTCTATTTGTGCTGACAATTACTGGGATAGTAGAGGGGGGTTGGGGAGATTCAGTCAGGTGCTTCGTAATGCAGGATTCACTGAGCATTGGCTTCAAGATCAGAAAAGGTGCGTTGGGCACAATGGGGTCTGTGGGGCAAATGACTAGGAGGAGTGAAGGCCCAGGTGATATCATGCGCTGCGGAGGTGGGTGCCCCAGTGAATGGGTGTACTTTAGAACTCTCGGGATGCGATATTTGGATAGGTTGGTCTGTTGAGAGATGTCATGTTTTAAGTGAGCTATGTCATTAGACAGGGAGTCAAGTTTCTGTTCCAAGCGTGACGAGATCTGAGCGAAAGTGATTTTGACACTATCTGCAGTGCACAAAAGAGGATGAGAGCCAAGTCCTTGGAGACTCGTAGCAGACCATGCTTTAATATGTATGAGATCCTTATCATTGGGACTAGGCTTGTGGTTGGTCTGTATGGGTTGAGGTGGGAAGTCAATGGTAGAGAGGGGCGTGTCGGATGTGGGTATATGTGTAGCAGGTCTCGCAATTAGAGAAACGGCATTCCCCCTCCTCCTCAGCATCACCGAACTGGTTCTGGAACCAATTACCCCTCCCACCAGGTTAGTGGCCCAACTGGCTACAAACTGCCTGCAGAACAGAGGTCTTCACTTCAGCAAGTCTCTCTCTTCTTACAAATAACTGTGAATGGGTAGGCTTCATCCTTGCCACTCTCAAGTAAAATATAGTTCTGAACCTTCCCAGTTGCTCTTCCTTGGTGAACAGATGTCACTTACCTTTACCACAGCAAATCCTGCCAAAGAAACCTAGCCATAGTCCTGCTCTGGGAGGAGTTTTCACAACTCAATAAAGATCAAGCAGGGGCAGATGCAGGCAAGCTAATGCAAATTTGCTTCCAGGAGTTTCAGGGAGGGAAAAGCTAACTTTCTAAAAGTTACTTTTACTGAATATTTATTAAAACTCTAACTTCCCCATTGAAATAGATGTTTTAATAAATATTAAAAATAGTTGTTGAACCACTTCTCTACCCAGAGACAGAAATGATTAGATTACTACATTTTATAGGACAGCCAGAACATTCAAAATAGCTTTTGGGGGCTTGTCAATATAGGGACATCCAATGTCAAATTTCTACATGACCCCCCTTTTAAATACTAGGCACTATAACTAGTGGGCTACAAGCCTTACTTAGGTCAGGGCTCGAATAATCCGAAAAATTGTACTAGTCCTGCAGGTCTAGTACCTTGGAAAATCCCCTCGACCCAACTGCAACCTACTTGACCTCTGTCTCTGAAATCGGAGCAAAAGTGACAAGTTGACAAGATTTAAAGGCATCTTTATTGCTCATACCCTTTGTGAGCAATAAAAATGCCTTTAAATCTTGTTATTTTGTCACTTTTGCTCCGTTTTTAAAAGACAGAGGACAAAAGTTAGTTTGTCTTCCTACTCGCCAGAATGGGCGAGTAGGACCTAAAAATAGCTCGTCCTCATCAATTCTCCCTCGCAAATGCGAGCAGGCGAGTGGATTTGTCGAGCCCTGTGACTTATTAGTAATAAAATCATGGTTCTCCCCACTTTGTCTAAAGGATTATTTTGACAGTTTGGATTTCAGGTATAAACTGCAGAATGCAATCTATTTTAGTAGGCCAGGGTCCATGTGTTACTTGCCACAAAGGGAATGGAACAATATGTGCTACTGTCCACAGGTGATATTTAAGTGTCCATACAGTCAGTGTAGTTTCTGTACCATATACCATGACTGCATAGGAGAGTTAAATACAACAATCAAATTTTAGCTAATTTGTAGACGTTTTCAGGGTCAGATCCAAAACACTGGGCAGTGAACAGTAGCACCCGAGTGCAGGGACTAAAAAACAGCAATAACATTGAGGTATTAAAAAGAGCACAAAAAGAGTAACTTTCTCAGAATGTTTATTGTGAATTTAGGAAGTTGACAAATATGTAAAAAAGATCCTGGTTTTTAGGCATTAGATTAAGTCTTTCTCACGATCTAGCAGTTACATAAATGTGGATGAAGTTTTTTAACTATAGGTGATTGAGCCTGGATGTTAATAGGAATCTTAACAGGAATAGGTATACAAAGATGTTAAAAACACAAGCTTGGACATCTTTTGCTGGTCTCAGGAAATGTTGCGATGATTTTGGCAGTCGTCCTTTAACACAACTCTCAACAGTTTATTAAGTGATGGTTTAGTCCCAGACTTTATAAGGGGTTCTCAGTTTCTGCATAGGTAGGAAAGTGCCCTGGGACCAGATAGAAGTGTAATATTTGAAGTATGTGGGGCGTGGCATGGTGCTCCGCAAGATGGCTCCACGGCCGCCGATCGACATCCTTAAGTTATCCTGCCTCTGCTGTGCCATCCGCCGCAATCCACACTGGGAGGCTGTCGCCGACGCTGAGACTGCTCGCTGGTAGCTCGTTGTGGCAAGGGTGGCACCCTAGGACGAGTTCTGGCCTTCGTGACATGGCGGCGGTGTGAGAGTGTGCGGCCTGCCTCATGTGACCTATTGCTGCCGGGGAACATACTATTGCGGTGAGCGGAGCAGTCCGGGATAACGTGAGGGCTGCCCGGTTTGCATCGGAGCATCGAGACTGCCTGCGTGGCTGCGCGAGGTCGCGCCGCTGGCTACTGCAGACGAGCAGGACTGCCATGAGGTGAGCCGGGCTGCTGGAGCTACACAAGTGGCCAGCGCTGGCCTGAGGTGTGGGCCGCGCGTCCGGGTCTTGAAGCCGCTAAAACGGTCCCGCCTAGCAGTACATTGCCGGATTGATCCCTTCTCCGCCCCTTCTGTGGACGGCATCCGCTCATTTGCTGCAGGGAGTTTGCGCCTGGTCTGGCTGCCCTGGACGGTGACGGCTGCGGGGGTGAACGTCGCTGGAACAGCAGCATGTGGGGGTTTTGTGCCCCTCCATTACAGGCGGACTTTCTGGCCTTGCGCACTGGTAGAGTGCTGCCTCGTGGATGGGGCTTGCAGTGCATTGGTGCCTATTGTATCTACGATGCAGTGCTTTAACACTAGTTCGTTAGCGTAGGCAAATCTGCAGTTCCCCATTTCTGCGCTATATTGCGCTTTGCCACCATGAACCCTAGTGTTACCCAAGTTTGTGTCAAGCGTGTGAGGTCGTTGGGCTCCCATATGTTTAGTAGGCATTTTCGGGGCTCTGGAGCCATCGAGACACCTGTGACTTGTGATAGTGTTCTCAGTATCCTCGTCCAGAAATCAGCCGTTCGGGGACAGTCCCACAGTGTATGATAAGAGGACCCCTCCTCCCCACAGCCCCTAAGGCAATAAGGATGTTGTGCTCTGGCCATTTTATGCAGGGTGTTTCGGGTATGGTATGTTCGGTGCAAGATCTTCAATTGAACTAGCCGCAGCTGCGCCGGTATGCCTACTTCTTTGGGAGAGGCCACTGCTTCCTGCCATTCTGGCTCGTCCATGTCTCCTATGTTGTCCACCCATTTGGCTCTCAGTAGTGTTGTGGGGTCCGGTATGTTATTAATTAATTTACGGTAGGTAAATGACGTGGCGCGTTTCTGTAGGTAGTCTGTTAATAGCCTGTCCTCTAATGGGGAGGCCTAAGGGACCTCTGTACCCTGCGGCAGTGCCGCCAGCAGCGCGTGACTGACCTGTACATACCGGAAGGTCTCAGAGGGGGCAAGGTCATACTGCTGTCGGAGCTGGGTAAACTGGGTCACGTCTCCCTTGTCCCATATGTCGCCTATTGTGGAGATGTCTATATCGTCCCATTGGTCAAATCCCTTACTTTTACGCAAGCGTCCCAATTTTTTGGTATCCCATAGTGGGGTGAGGCGGATCAGAATCCCCTTCCACCCAAGTCGCGCCTGCGCTGCATGCCATAGCGTAGCCATATGTTTTGTTGGTCCTATTAATTTTGAGGCCTGGTCCTTATTGTAAAGTACCGAGAGCATAGTTCTCGTGCCCAGCTGGGCCCTGTCCACCTTATAGGCAGGGTCGTCTTGTGGAGCGTGTATCCATTGATGAACAATTTTAAGGTGGGCCGCCCAGTAGTACAGCTGGATATTCGGGAGCGCTATCCCTCCGTCGTACCAACTGCGATGTAGTTTGGCCTGTGCTATACGAGCTGGCTTGTTGCCCCACATTAGCGTGGACACCTGTGCAGCTATTTGTTTAAAGTATTTCAAGGGTACTGGGTGTGGTGTATTTTCTAAAGCATATAAGAAACGTGGCAAAGCCATCATTTTAAATAATGCTGCTTTCCCCAGTAACGTCAGCGGGAGCAAGTCCCAGTGTATCACATCTCACAAAGAAATCCGCAGGTTTGGGAGTTATATGCATACCCAGGTATTTAAAGGAGTCGCGGGAGACCAGAAGTGGGCATTCCTCACTGAGGTGTGGCGGGGGACCCCGCAGCACATACAAAACAGATTTAGTCCAATTAACAGTGTAACCCGAGACTTTCCCATAAGCGTCACAGAGCACGAGGAGCACCTGAAGTGAGTGTTCAGGGTTCGTCAAATATATCAGGATGTCGTCAGCGTAGAGGGACAGACGGTCCTCCCAGCCCGCCATCCATCGGAAACCCGTCAGAAGGGGGTCACTTCTGATCTGTGTAGCTAGGGGTTCCAGCACCATCGCGAAGAGGAGTGGTGACAGGGGACAACCCTGACGTGTCGCCCTCAACAGAGGGAAACTGTCTGAGAGATGTCCGCTAGCCGTCACATGTGCCCGGGGGTTGTGATAAAGGAGGCGGACCCAGGCGCAGAATCTGGGGCCGAACCCCAGGTGGCTAAGAACCGCAAAGAGAAAGCTCCACTCCACCATATCGAAGGCCATTCGTGCGTCCAATGACAGGACAACTGCCGGTTCTGTCAAGTCCCGTGCTTTGGCCAGCACCCCGTGGAGGCGTCGGAGATTTAGCGCGGTGTTCCTGTTAGGCATAAAGCCCCACCTGGAGCATTTTTGAGCATTATTTACCTGCCTGCAGCTGAGCGGTAGATTGCATGAACTGTGGCGCCATAGGGATTTTCCCATACAGGAAGTCCTTTACAGCATTTACAACTCAGTATTTGTATGTGTGCCTCCCTCACGTGAGGTGCCATATCTCGGCTGGGAACAGGTTCATCTGTGAACACAGCATGTCTGCCTACTACTGCGCTGTCGTTTGCACATACTGTGGCGCCCTTGGGATCTGACTTGACAGAGCGTCATTTAAATAACACTGGGAGATCGGTCCTGAACGGGAAGTGAGGTAGTGTTACCTGCCTGCCCTTTAGTGCTGCTGGGCATCTGGGTCTAGTGCTGCAGGAGAACGGAGCGGGGTGCAGTTGAGTCAGTGGCACACAGCCAGAGCCTTAATACTCGGTCCATCGGCTACATAGGTGACGAGACTTTGCTTGTGGTGACGTGCAACATGGGTATGCCAGAAAAGAACCAGCCGCGCCTTACCTTTGAACTGCGCAAGGGCGGCAAGCCTGCACACAAAGCGGCCTCAGACTCTGAGTTGGAGGCGGCGTCACAGGGGCCCACTACGCTTGAAAAGTCACTCGCTGCTATTCAGGCCAGTCTCCAAGCCGTAGATGGGAAGATTGAGGCCCTTAATGGGAGAATGGGCCACTACTCTGCGAAATTGGACGAACAGGCAGCGCCACTCGGTGAAGCTGAGCAGCGCATCACAGATACGGAAGATGGCCTGCAACAGGTAGCTGCGAAGACGTCGGATATCACGAAGCTCCTTGTGGTTATACAAGCGAAGAATGAAGACATTGAAGTGAGGTCCAGACGCAACAACATTCGCGCTTTGGGCCTTCCCGAATCCACTAATGTGGGGCGCCTGGAGGAATATATGGAGACGATGCTTCGGGAGATTTGCGGAGCTGATGAGTTGTCCTCCCTGTTCGCTGTGGAGAGGGCCCACCGCTCTCTGGCGGCGCGTCCGCCCCCGGGCTCACCGCCGCGGCCTATCATTGCTAGGTTGCTTAACTTCAGGGATCGTGACACAGTTCTACGCGTGACTAGGCAAAAGGAACAACGTCTTGTCCTTCTACCCGGATTTTACGGCGAATGTGCAGGCGGCCCGGAAGGAGTTTCAAAGCATCAAAAAGGTGCTGTTTAAAGAACAGATTCCCTAAGCTATGCTCTATCCGGCGAGGTTAGCATTGGTGAGGCAGACAACGGTAACATTTTCACGAATTCCAAACAAGAGATGGACCACGCCAGATCTCTACGACGCCGACGGAAGTCCTCAGATAGCACATCCGACATTGATGACTGAACAGTAAGAGGGCCTGAACCCGGGGCTAACAGGGGCTTGGGACTGCAGGACTTTTTGTCTGGGCGCTTTGACCATGAAGTTTCGGGGAACTGTTATTACCTTTGCCAACAGCATACGTACGGCACATGAAGGGTTGTAGTCCTTTATACTAAATAGACGCAAACTGTGAGATTGATGGGTCGCAAATCAGATCATTGTGCTCTGCTCAGGTACACTGCTGGGAGGAAAGCGTATTCTTTGTTGGGTGTCCTCTGTAAAATGTTTTACTGTGTAACTTACAGGTTGGCCACAGTGGTGGACGGATTTGACACTTCGGTGGCCCGCTCCCTATTAGAACTGGGAGTGGATTGGGTCGCTACGTCCCCCAATGGGCATTCCCCTCTTGATACAGTGTTCTCTTTTGTGTTTGTTGAGGTGGGAGTTACCACTGAGGCAGGTCTTTGGCATATTGGGGTTGCTGAAGTGGGAGGGGGCGGGTGGGTGGGTTTGTTTTACTTTTTTGAGTTTATGGTACTGGGACGGTGTTCTTATGATGCATTACTGTGGTGTATATTTGTGCCTACATACCTTAGAATAGTCCACAATAGTCACTGTCCTGATTGCCATCATCTATTAAAGGTGAACAATACAAGTGCATAACCTGGAATGTCCGTGGGTTGAATTCGCCTTAGAAGACGAGACAAGTGTTGGCATAGCTAGATAGACAACGTACAGATTGCTCTGTTGCAAGAGACCCATTTGTGTAAATACACTGAGGGCGCTGTGGCGCGCAGGTGGGCGTCTTATCATTTGGCCTCCTCTTTCTCATCTTATGCACGTGGGGTCCTTATTCTCATCAAGCGGGGGTCCTGTTTAAGCCTATACAGTCTTGTGTTGACACTGAGGGTCGCTGGGCTATGGTGCATGGTAAGTTGGGGATGGTACTGGTGACCATAGTGTGCATATATGGTCCGGTGGTGGACGAGGCGGCGCCATACTTACAACTGTTTAATGTCCTACGCACCTGGCCGGAAGCTGCGCTCCTCTGTGGCGGGGATCTTAATACGCATCTTAATCCACATGTGGACAAATCTAATCCGGCTGGGGTTCGTACAGTCAAAGTTGCACAGTGCATACGCGATGTTATGGTGGAGATGGGTGTGGTAGATGCCTGGCGGCAGCGCAATGTGGGAGTACTAGAGGGCACGCACATCACCTCTGCATTTAATAGCTGGTCGCGGCTGGACTACTGGCTGCTCAGTTGGGAGGCAAACGGTTGGGTGGAGAAGGTTTACACACTCCCGAGAACCTTGTCTGATCATGATCCTGTTGTCCTTGAGGTGGCTGTACCGGCCAACACACAGAACATTCACTTGGCGCTTTCGGGCGGATGTTCTGTCAGACCCAGTTTATGCTGAGACTATCCGAAATGCCATCATACAGTATTTTGAAGTGAACACAGAGTCAGTCGAGAGCCAGGCGACCCTGTGGGAAGCCTTTAAGGTGACAATACAGGGGGTATGTATAAGCACCTCGGCGGGAATCCTACGAGACCTCAGAGGTCAATTACGCTAACTAGAGGAGCGGCTGGGTGAATTAGAGGCCCAATATAACAATGCACCATCCACTGAGACGTTAGCCCAAATGCATGAACATAGAGGAATAAAATTCATTAGCATCTACGGAATTGAAATATTTATCCAAACGGTATGTGGCTTTAGCCTATGGTGAGGGTGGTAGACCGGGTTGGGCGTTGGCTAACAGATTGCGTGACAGGGCTGATAATCCCCCAATCGACCGTATAGTTGGGGCAGACGGTATAGAGCATCATTCACTCTGTAGTATAGTTGAGCAATTCCGGTCATTCTATGCGGATATATATACGTCCCGGGGAGGCATGTCCGAGGCGGCCATGAACGAGTATCTGGACGATACGGTTTGTGCATGGCTGTCGAACGTGCACAGGAAATATCTGAGCCTGCCCATCGATGTAGACGATGCTAAAGAGGCAATTCTCTCTCTGCCAAATAACAAGGCTCCGGGGCCGGACGGGCTAACAGCGGAGTTTTACAAGGTGTATGCGGATCTCCTTGTGCCGCATATATTAGAAATGTATGCAGAGGCCCACGAAACAGGTTCTCTCCCCCCATCCTGGCGACAGGCCTTAATTATCACCCTACTGAAAAAAGACAAACCTCCTTGGCGCTACGACTCTTATCGCCCGCTCTCTTTGATTAATCTGGATGCAAAGATACTGGTGCGGATTATGGCTAATAAGCCGCAGCCTTAGATGCCACTCCTTGTGTTAACTGATCAGTCCAGATTCATCCAGGAGAGATCTACCTCCTTTAATTTGCGCACAATATTTGCCATGTTCCACGTGCTTAATGCTGATCTGTCGGCTGTGGCTGGTCTTTTAGATGCTGCAAAAGTATTTGATTCTATAGAGTGGAATTATATGGTGTATATCCTCAATAGGATGGGATTCTCCCCGGTAATTATTCGCTGGATCCAGGTCCTTTACACTGACGTCTCAGCGGGAGTTATGGTGGGTGGACTCACATCAGAGGCATTCAACATCGGGCATGGCACTAGACAGGGATGCCCCCTGTCTCCCTCACTTTATGCCATCGTATTAGAACCACTTGCGTGTAAAATCCTGCAAACACATAGAGAGGCTGCCTTGAACTTTAATAATCGTCCGGTTGGAATTTCCTGAAATGCGGATGACATGGTCCTCTATGTCCGCGAACCACAGCGCTTTTTATTCCCAGTTTTGCGTGAAAATATCAAATTTGGTATTTTTTCCGGTCTGCAGATAAACTGGGAGAAATCTGTTATTATCCCCTTGATGCCTATTACGATCTCACCTCAGGTGGAATATCCCCTTGTACGGTCGGAAGAACCAGTCAAATACTTAGGGGTATGGCTACATCGGGACACCTAGGTCGTTGTCAGGGAAAACTATGGTCGTGCATATTCTGATCTGGTACAGCAGATCGACCGTTGGGGGTGTCTGCCTTTGTCCCTGGCAGACCGCATAGCGGCGATAAAAATTATTGTTCTTCCCAAGTTTTTATACTTGTTCTGTAATATTCCTATTTAACTGTCAAAGCATTTTTTTTTTAAACGGTCCAGACCCAGCTGCTGAGGCTAGTGTGGGGGAATAAGCAGCCGAGGATTGGCTGGAGTACGTTGACATTGGCGTTTGACAAGGGAGGTTTCAATGCTCCGGACCTATATCTGTAATACCTGTGTGGGCATGCCCAATATGCATACTTTTGGTTCAGGGATCACAGGTTCACCCCGCACGTTGCGGTTGAAGAGGGGAATGCGTAGCCTGTACAATTGAAAACTATTGTGGCAGGAGATCGGGAAGCGGGCTCATAAACTTCCTCTGTATGCCCCTTCACTGCCCATAGAGGGGCACTCTGCTTTGTCGGTAGCTGGTGAGAAAGGCCCCATTACAGCCTTGAGAGAAGCTGGACTCACTCTTTTGAGTGATTTATACATTGAGGGGAGGTATGCTTCTGGGGATGACTTGAGCTATATTCAGAATCCCACGCCACTATTTCAGTATACCTGTTACAGACTCAGAAGAGCGATGAGGGACCATTACACTTGCTTCCCTGACGAGCTGGAAGCGCTACAGGTACTGCAGTTGCTAATAGTTGCTCCCTCTAGAAAGAAGTTGCTTACTAGGTTATACAGAGCAGTGCGGGACGAGATGATCTGTGGGGGTGGACAAAAATATGGAACGCTGGAATGCTGTGTTAGATCCCCCGATTGATGTAGCGGTGTGGGAACAGATCTGTATGTTAACGGGGAGACTGACGTCCAATAGCAACTTGCGAATTATACATCTGAAGTTCCTTCATCAGGTATATCGCACTCCTTATAAGTTGCATAAAATTGGCCTTAGGGATTCGGACTGCTGTAAGAGGTGTGGTCAGGGGGGGGGGGGCAGCTGACTTTATCCACCTTGCATTCCAGTGCAGGCTGGTGTATCAATACTGGGAGGGGGTCAATGCTCTCATACACGCCATGATTGGCCAGGTACTTCACTGCAGCCCACTGGAGTGTCTACTGAATTATGTGCCTAGATTGAAGGCTACAGTAAGGAGATTTGTGAGGGTGGCATTGGTGTTGGCAAAGTGGTGGTTGCTGTTCACGTGGGAAAGTCGATTGTGCTCGAAAGTTGAAATGTGGCTCAAGGACATTGTGTACTGCCGGGAGCAGCTGGAACTGTACGCCGAGGGGCTACCGGTGTCATCAAGACCTACGGACATTTGGGCCCCTCTGCGAGAATATTTACTGGCTCAGTGTGAACAGGTCGATGGGTAGACAGTGTGGGGCAGGATCCATCTGGTTGCCCTAATGCACTCGGGCATTGGACGTATATGGTAAGGTGGGACTACTACGTAGGCATGTATGTTGAATACCGATCTCAAATGGTATCGATTCGTTCTTATTTTTCTTCTTTACTGTGCCCTATTATTGGATATGGAACTGTTGTTATTTCTTTTGTTGTGTTTTGCCGATTGTCATTGAATCGTATTACTGGATGCTATATATGCTATGTGACATTGAAAACACTTTAAAAAAAATATATATATATATGTATATATTTAAAGTATTTTTTTGCTTGCTCAAGTCATTTATTGTACAAGCAATAAGCATGGAAGTAAATTTTGTACTATTTAGCTGTAAAGCAAATTTGCATTTTTGGAATAAGCTGCTCCTCAAAACAAAATTAACAAGTTTTACAATAGGGACATTTTAAATAGTGAATTAATGTGTTTACCCAGGATATAAAAACAAGAACATGACAACTGTATGCAATTACTTTTATCCAAATATGACTGAATCCGATTTTCCGTCAAGTTTGTCAAAAATAGAACTATGGGGGGAGTGGCTTGGCGCCTGCCATGATGGTGCACATTAGCAGAGCTCAGACCTTAAACCGCCACTGTTTCCTTAAATCCCCTCAACAATGCATCCCTGCATGTAGATTCACTCACCGAAGGGTGTTTTGAAGTGATCGGAATTGTGATCCACAACACTCTTTCCCCCTGCTTGCTTGAGGGGACAGATTGTGAGCTTGGAGCCGGGCCGGGCTGAGAGGCGCATTACGGCCTGGGTGGTGAGTGCTCTCCAGAGTGGATCTCGACACAGCCCGGCCTGCCCTGGAGCCAGATCTCTGGATGCTCTGTAGAATGACGGAGAAGCAGAGAGAGGAGAGCGGAGATGACGGCCTGTCGGCCGCTGAAGCTGGATAAGGAGCCGGGGCATAAGGCCACTGCATTCCTGGTGCAGCCCAGCCACGTGAGACCCCGGGCGGAGTCCTGAAACCAGGATGCAGCATTGGGCTGCACTGGGTCATGAAGTGGGTCCCGCGGCTCAGGTGTGGTTTGCTCCTAGTGAATTACGACCTACCACGGGCTGGAGGGCCCCAATGTTACTGATAATGGTCGCTCCAGCAGCAAAAGTCTAAGGAAAATAGGAGCTGCTGGGGAGAGCCGCGGCAATACCGACTCTCCATATTCATCCATACAGTCCACCATCGTCCCTCATATAAAATTCTATCCGCCTGATAGAGGGACGACGGTCTGCTGTGAGGCAAGGAGCTGCAGTCTAGACTTGATGTGTGGAGCCGCAAAGAGTGGGCCAGACCCTGAGGCCTAGAGAGATTTCATCCTGAGGCCTGTGCTGTTAAGGAACTGTGGTAAATAAATAAATAATACCCTATTTTTGAATGTATAAATGAATAACAGATAGCTCAATAAATAAGAGTCAAGATTCGAGGTAGTAGGAGTTTCGCAGGTTTATTACAGCATAAAGGACAGGAACAGGACAACCTGCATAGGAATAGGATGGCAGGGCCCAGCAGCTGCCGGGGCTGGATCTGGGATGAGCGCGCTAGCATTTAATAACAATACACAAGCATATATAGTAAAACAGTTGCATTACAGTACATATGATAGGCGGAGCAGTGGGTGGAGCAAAGGGTGTGACGCGTAGCAGTCGCGAAGGATAAGGGTGAAAAGAGGTGTAACGGGGCGTATACATAGACATGTGATGCAAACGTAACAGAATATGTCATGAATGGGGCGGAAACCATGGAGGGGGCTACCTGAGGAGCCGGGACCTCTAACCTGATGGTGCGCGCAAACTAGCAATGACGTGTTACTAGGAGAAGCTGGGGGCTATGAACTCTGTGCTAGGAGCAGAGACTGAAGTCTGGAGAGTCAGGGCGACATGTACCTAAGCAGTATCTAGTATCTGATGTTTAGAGAACATGTTGATATAAACTAGAAGTCAGGAGGGGAAAGGCTAACTTGATTCTAAGACTGGAGCATGCATTATTCTACATGTAGTGCGTGATGAAGAATATTAAATGACCAATAATACAGTATTTCTCTAACGTGGAGACGTGAAGGCTAGACAATGACGGAAACTATCGATGCGATTCAGTACCTTTAGGAATGCAGAGAAGGAGGACTGAACTGATAACTGGAATCATAACATACTTTTGGCAGACTCAGAGGCAGAGCCAGGCTGAACCGGGCACTGCAAGGCAGGAAGTAAGTGAAGGGTCGAGGATACAGGTGGGGGCTGTATCGCTCCTCAGCGAGGTTTCAGGAGACAGGAGCTGAATCTGGTGTCCAGGCCCTTTTGAGGCCTAGAAACGGGGACTTTATAATGGAATAACGTGCATACTGAGAAACGTGGCAACGTAGCTTTACATAGTACTAGTTCTCCTGTACTTGTTCTCATACATGAACCATCCACATAAAGTGTCAGGTCGGGGTCTGGTAACGGAGTATCTGTCAGATCTTGTCTTGGCTTTGTCGTAATGTTAACTACTTCCACACAGTCATGTGTGGCAGAATTCGAAGTAACTGATGGTAACAATGTAGCAGGATTTAAAATGTTGCAGCGTCTGATTTCTATGTGTGGCTGGAACAGTGTCAATTCATAACCTGTAAAACGTGCAATTGTCAAGTGCTGAGTTTGTGTTCGGTTTAAAAGAACTTCCACGGAGTGTGGAACTTGTACTGTCAAGGAATGTCCTAAGACTATGGAATCACTTTGCCTGATAGCTAGTGCTGTGGCTGCAACTGACTTGAGGCACGCAGGCAGAGCCTGGGCTACAGGATCTAATGTGCTCGAAAAATAAGCACAGGGCTTGTATTGTCCTGCTTGATCTTGTGTGAGAACAGATAATGCTGTACCTTCACGTTCAGTGACGAAAAGTGTAAAAGGCTTACTGTAGTTCGGTGTCGCTAGAACTGGAGCTTGGCATAGGGCTTTCTTTAACTCATTGAAACTAAGTGTATGTTCAGATGTCCAAGGGAGGACAGTCGATACGGCTGCCTCCTGTGTCGTTAACTGTATCAGTGGCTTGGCTAGAAATGCATACTGAGGAATCCATTGTCTGCAGTAAGAAGTGAGGCCGATAAAAGCACGTACCTCCTTCTGGGTCTTGGGCTGAGGAAGACTCGCTATTAACTGGATACGGTCTGGTGTCAACTGCCTGCCCCTCTTGGACAGTAAGTGTCCTAAGTAGACCACTTGCTGGACACAGAATTGAAGCTTAGAAGGGGACACCTTGTGCCCCATCTCGGCTAGGAAATACAAGACTGTAAGGGATGCTTGCTCGCAAGCACATTCAGAACGGGCTGTGATCAGTAGATCATCGACATACTGGAGCAGGGCAGTGTCAGTTGGCATGTGAATGTTGTCTAGTTGTCTCTTGAGTGCTTGACTGTAAATACTAGGACTTTCTGTGAAACCTTGAGGAGCGCGTGTGAACATATAGCTCCTTCCATTTAAACAAAATCCGAAAAGGAACTGGCTGTCTGGATGAATGGGGACACTGAAAAATGCGTTCTTGAGGTCTATGACAGTGAAGAACGTGGCTTCGGAATCAATGGCTGTCAATAGGGAAGAGATATCTGGAACAACTGGGTACTGCGGAATAATACATTTATTAAGTTCTCGTAGGTCAATCACTAATCGATATACTGGGGGTGCATTTGGATCAGTACGTTTCATGACTGGAATGATCGGAGAATTGCATACGTTGGAGTCAGTTTCTACAACCACTCCTTGAGCCATGAGCTCGTCAATAATTTTGGATAAGGCTGCTACAGCCTCAGGTGGCAATCTGTACTGTCTGATTCGTGGTAACACTACACCTGGCTTGAGAGTCACACGATAGGGTGTGATTTGCATGTAACCTACATCAGTTGGACCTTGCGCCCATAAGTGCTGTGGAACATTTGACAGTCTTGAATCAAAATCTCGTAATACATAGTGACCCTTAAAGTCACGTAGGAACAATCGTATTCCCTCTGGGGAACAGCATATAACTGCACCTAACTCTTTCAGTGTTTTAATGCCTAATAGGTTTTCTGGACATGACTTAGTAAGTAACAGATCAGTAGTGCGGGACAATGGACCTACTTCTAGAGTAACTGGCTTTGAGATCTCATTTACGATAGGCTTTCCTGAAAATCCAAGGGAAACATTTCTTGAGCCTGAGAGCGGAGCCCCTGGAACTTCGGCGTGACTAATTGTGGTCCTACTTGCCCCTGTATCAATCAAAAACTTTCTGTCTTTCCCTAATACTTGACTGTGAACATAGGGACCTTCTTGATCTACAGGTATCTCGATGAGAGGCAAGCCTACCTCCCTCTCTAGGCTGTTTCATGAATACTGTTGGTACTCTGGATACTCAGACTGTGCATACTGGTACATCTGCTGTGTAACGTGCTGTGTTGCAGCGATAGGCTGCGGAGCTGTAACTGTCTGTGGCGCATTCTGTGGCTGAGGAATCTGGGAAACTTGTTCTTGTCTAGGCGGACGTGGTCTTTCTTTAGTCTTACCAGTAGCTATGTTGTGTTTCAGAACTGCACACTCATTTATAAAATGACCTGGCTGTTTACAATAATTGCAGTTCCCTTTAACGGGAGCTGCAGGATGACTGGCTTGATTTGGACCCCTCTTCTGACTGTCTTGAGGAACAGATTGTGCAACTAGTACTTTCATTTTCGTGTCTTTCATACGTTTTCTCTCGTGTTCTTGTTCTTCCCTGATTCTATTCTGGTGGTATTGGAGCATCTGCAACATCTGGGACGGGGTATTAGCTTGCCAGGTACTTTCGACTTTCAGAACTCGATTTTTAATTGGTGAACTTGAATTCTCGACTAATTTA
Source organism: Lissotriton helveticus (assembly GCF_964261635.1). Taxonomy (NCBI): domain Eukaryota; kingdom Metazoa; phylum Chordata; class Amphibia; order Caudata; family Salamandridae; genus Lissotriton; species Lissotriton helveticus. Next base: position 1,686,639,078 of record NC_136063.1, on the reverse strand, counting down.
GTAACAAAAAGGTGAGGGTATGACTCACTACTTGTCTTGAGGCCACTGTTGATGCTAAAACATTTCTCGAATCTAGAATAAAAATCACTAATATCTTCGTCTTGTTTCTGTTTACAGGCTGAGATTGCATCCCAGTCTTCTTTTCTAGTTGTCAATAATCTAGGTAAAACTTGTATTAATAATTCTGGTAATTCTTTACATTTCGCTCCAAGACCGGTACCTGGTACTCGTGCCTTATCTTCAGCTTCTAGGACTGCCCAATCGATCTTTTTCTCTCCCACCTCCCATTCTTTTTCCTTGAGCTTTTCATACACCCCTGCGGGCAGCAGAACTTTTAACATTTTAATTATATCTGGATACGTGTATTCTCCCATACGGAGCATGTCTTTTAATTCTCTATGGAACCCTGCTGGATCTTTGTCATGACAGGGAATTAATTTCTTCATCTCGAGGAGTTCCATCTTTGTAATCGGAGTGTAAACAAACACTCGTTCTAGTTCGCCACCCGTTCCTCTAACTGGGTGGACTTCTCGTAACGGATTCTGTCTCTCCATGTAAAATGGTTTACTTTCTGGGGGTGAGACATGAACAAAATGCGGGTTCAAAAACGTTCTGTATTTGTGACGCTGTTCTAGAATGACACTAATTAAATCGGTACCTAGACCTTTCCATCTATACTGGAGTAACTCGTTCAGGACATCATGTAACGGGCCTGGATCAGAGTGTTGACCCTCATACAATGTGATGAGGTGCTGGATCATATACATACCCACCAGTCGTTGCTCGGCTGGGGGCAGTTTCAGAAACATTTGTGCCACTATTTCGTCTGGAAAAGTGGTAGAATCAGTAATCCATCGGACTGCTGATCGGACTAGTTCTTGTTCATGCATGGTACTCAACTCACTGTAACCGATTCGTGATTTCAGAATGTGATCGGTAGCTTGGAATACTTGTTCTAGAGAACCTTGTTCTGGTGCTGGATGATGGAAAGTAGACTTGTGTTCTAGGCGTAAATGGCGATCTGGAAATCTAGATTTTCCTACATACGCTATTCTGGCGGGATTCTCGTCCTCTACCTCTTCAGTATCAGAGTTACTTTCTTTCTCGCTTACTTGTACTGCTTTACGCTGTTCGTGTAACTTTATTATTTCTTTACGGATTTTCTTGTACATACTCTCCATAGCACCGACGGTCTTGTGCTTACCCTCGGCTATATTATCACTCCACCTTGTCAGGATTTTCATTTCGGCCGGATCTTTAGACGGGTAATCTTGTTCTCTTATTAGACAGTTAATCAGAAACTTTAATATCATGAGCTGGATCTCGGCTTTCCTTTGAGACATGGCCTCGCTAATGCTTTCTGGATCATCCCCTGTACGGATGAAACGATATATTCTGTCTAGATCTTCTTTCATATTCGGTAAGGTGACTAGATACTCGGCCACCTTTCTTACGCGGAATGAATATAAAACCATATTATCCTCGCCTGGGACTGGATCATAGCCGCATTCGGCAAGGGATTTTCTTATTTCTGCTACAGTCTGATGTCTGGGCGTACGCTGTGACGCTTGTGCATGTAATTCGGCTGTCGTTAAACGCTTGTGTGGCGGCGGGGTTTGAGGAGTACCTCCCCCTGCGGCCCCTAAACTAGAGTCGTCTACTGAGGCTCTTCGTCCTGGCAGAGTGGGAAATGGAAATGTAGGCTGGACTTGTATGGCGGGCTGGACCGGGGGTACCGTAACAGGTACTCCGGTGTCTGGAGGAGCGGGAAGTGCCTGATTTACAGGGACTGGCGGAGCGCGAACAGGATTTGCATATTCTGGGACTGTGTCGTCCAAATAGGACGAAATAAAAATATCAGCTGCGGTCTGTTTGTGACGTAGTTTGGTCGGAACTAATGGTGGCGGGAAATTACTGGATGCCTCTGGGGTCGCTTTTGGCAAGCCCTCGGCAAGGAGAGGATACATACCCCTAGTAAGGGCATGCCTCTGTCTGTCTGACTGTTCGGCTTTGACTTGTTCACCTATCTCGATTAGTTCTTTTTCTTGTGCTCGTTCTAAGGATTCTCTACTTAATTCTGACTTTCTGATTTCCTTTTCAGTTCTTTTATGAGCTTCTTTGCGCCATAACTCGATGGCATCTTTCTGTGACTGTCTGGCTTTCTTTTTCCATAATGCCTCTTCTACTCGCATGATGCACTCGGCATCCCATGTACCCGATACGGGCCATCTATACTTTTCTTCTAACTGTTTGGTATACTCTACCCATAAATCTAGATACAGTATGGCGCTTATGCCATGCTTCTGATACATAAAATGACCTGGACTGTCCCTAGGCGGAACTGGAACTGCTGCTTCCAGCAGACCCTTTCTGGTTTTTAACTGACGTAATTTCGAAAAGAGCGGCATGACTGAACTATAATCTAGACACAATACAATACACAATAAACACGATACTTATTCCCCATTCATACCACGACATTAAAATACATGAAGAACATTTAAAAATAACAGTTCGAACAGAATACTACCTGGAATACGGAACACAGAATACATGAATTTTCTCGAGAACAGAACTGACTAGAATAGGAACTAGATGCACTGCTGAAACAGTACGAGACTTACCGGTCTCATAAAGAGACACGTCAGGACCCGCATCCACCGAAGTGGACACTTCGTTTGTGGGTCTGTGTACCACCAACCCACGGACCAGAGTCAATTAAATTGACCCTGTCTAGATACTACCCCAGTAACGGTACTCACCGGGCAGCAAGAACGGAAGGCCTCAGACTGGACGGGACTGCTTGGACGCCGGACGGGCGAACTTCGGACTTCAGTTACGGGTGGGCCTCCGGATACCTCGGACCTTGGACTCTCGGCTTGGGCTCTGGTCGGGACTCGCCGCGTTCCTCCACCGTCTCGTTTGGATGCTGGACCGCCTCCTCCGTCTCCTCCGTGGGCCTGAGGGATACTTGAAGCAGAAATATCTGCCGGTGCGCAGAAGAGTTCCGTCACGACTGCAGAGGGTCAGGGGGTCGGCGTGGCTTCACCGACGCGTGGGGAAAGGGCAAGTCCCTATTCGGGCGCCATTATTTGGTAAATAAATAAATAATACCCTATTTTAGAATGTATAAATGAATAACAGATAGCTCAATAAATAAGAGTCAAGATTCGAGGTAGTAGGAGTTTCGCAGGTTTATTACAGCATAAAGGACAGGAACAGGACAACCTGCATAGGAATAGGATGGCAGGGCCCAGCAGCTGCCGGGGCTGGATCTGGGATGAGCGCGCTAGCATTTAATAACAATACACAAGCATATATAGTAAAACAGTTGCATTACAGTACATATGATAGGCGGAGCAGTGGGTGGAGCAAAGGGTGTGACGCGTAGCAGTCGCGAAGGATAAGGGTGAAAAGAGGTGTAACGGGGCGTATACATAGACATGTGATGCAAACGTAACAGAATATGTCATGAATGGGGCGGAAACCATGGAGGGGGCTACCTGAGGAGCCGGGACCTCTAACCTGATGGTGCGCGCAAACTAGCAATGACGTGTTACTAGGAGAAGCTGGGGGCTATGAACTCTGTGCTAGGAGCAGAGACTGAAGTCTGGAGAGTCAGGGCGACATGTACCTAAGCAGTATCTAGTATCTGATGTTTAGAGAACATGTTGATATAAACTAGAAGTCAGGAGGGGAAAGGCTAACTTGATTCTAAGACTGGAGCATGCATTATTCTACATGTAGTGCGTGATGAAGAATATTAAATGACCATTAATACAGTATTTCTCTAACGTGGAGACGTGAAGGCTAGACAATGACGGAAACTATCGATGCGATTCAGTAGCTTTAGGAATGCAGAGAAGGAGGACTGAACTGATAACTGGAATCATAACATACTTTTGGCAGACTCAGAGGCAGAGCCAGGCTGAACCGGGCACTGCAAGGCAGGAAGTAAGTGAAGGGTCGAGGATACAGGTGGGGGCTGTATCGCTCCTCAGCGAGGTTTCAGGAGACAGGAGCTGAATCTGGTGTCCAGGCCCTTTTGAGGCCTAGAAACGGGGACTTTATAATGGAATAACGTGCATACTGAGAAACGTGGCAACGTAGCTTTACATAGGCCTGATATTCGTAGTATTCACGAGAACTGGAAACTGGCATACTAGAGGTGGACACAACTGTAATTGCGTCATTAATCGAACATGGGGAATGCATATGCATATTTAATCATGCACACATAACATATGATGGATGACACGTAGGGACACAGAACATGGCAAAATTTACTTTTCCACAGAACCAGGACTTCCCATTCTGATTTGCCCTAATGTTTGGTTCTGAAAGCTGCACCATGAGATCATAGGGGCCCTGATTGAGAGCACGAATAAAGGGGATCTGGGATGCACAGAATTATCTGGCATACTTTGTCCCTAAATACGACTCCGGCCTTCATGTCCGATAGTACTATGGTGAAACCCAAGGGAACAGCGCCTGCTCAAACTAACAAAATGGGCAAACATGCTGTGCTGATGTCCACGCAGGGGGAGGGCAGCTGTGAGGGCAAGCGAACACGGTGGAATATTCCCTCAGTGCCATCATGGCAGCCATAAGCAACTTGAAGGGCACTATCGAACCAGAGTTCGATGCTGTCACCCTTGATGTTAATTTACTTAGGGCAGATATCTGTAAAATCTCTGAAAAAGTCACCACGGCTAAAACGAACATCAACCAGCAGCAATCCACGTTAAAAAGACTGGAAGAGCAACTAAAATACCTTACAAAAACAACAGCCATGGCAGCAAAACTGGAAGATAAGGAGGGACGGGCCCTAGTGTTGGTCTATTCTTGGAAGACCTATCACTTAATTATGTGTACCTCAAACGTCTCTCGAACTTCTTCACAATTGAGCGCACAATTAGGGTGCCTGTTGCGAAGCCGAGGCCTGGGACACCTCCCCTTTTGATCATTTCCAAGATTTTGAACTATCGAGACAGAGATGCTTTTCTACTGGCAGCCCGCTCTCATGGAGACCTACAGTATGAAAATGCAACAATTATGTTTTTTCCCAGATTTATGCTACAACTGCAGCGTCAGTGTCAGAGCTTCAGGGCGGTGAAGGAAGAGTTGCAAAGCAAAGACATTAAATACATGTTGCAGTATCCGTTGAGACTACGAATAGTATCAGAGGGAAAGTCGGGGCTCATTGGCACACCGAAGGAAGCCTTGGAGTGGCTGTGGGCTGGTTTACGGTGGGTCGATCGTCTCCCTGTGATACACGGAGGGGTCGCCCTCGTAAACAACAAGGAAGGTGAGGTAGACATTGATCTGTCAGTCCAAGATGGAATACAGGAGGAAGAATGAGCATTGACATTGCTTATCTGAGAGACAACCCAGCCTCCGGATGGCCATGAGTATCTGAACATGATCTGTTAAAATGAGTCATTGATTGTATCCTTTAATGATCTTCTATATTATGTTCCGTACAGGTGGGGGAGGGAGTGGGGAATGAGCAAGGGGAAACATACAGCCAGAAGGGAATGGAAGTATATTGTTGTCACTGTACCCGCTTGGCAGCGCTATCTCACCCCAAGATATTTCACGTTACAATGGGGCAACAGGTACTCCGCAAGTTGGGGTGGTGGGTATACTTAAACCCACTGAGCAGGGTAGGGGGGTGGGGGGGGAGTTGCACAGTTGGGGTTATTGCACTTATTTTAGACTTTGTTTACTTGTTTTTAGTTGTCTTTTGTTTAGCTCAGCAGAAATGGTCTGATAATGCCTGACACTTGGGAGGGGAGAGAGGAGCCTTCTTCCAGACACTACTTGGGAATATATTTTCTGAGATTCTCAGATGTTAAACATCACAACATACACATCTCCCATCACTTCCTGTTTAGTTCAACAGCAGTAGATACACTGAGGCAGGCTATTGGAAGGGGTGCTGTGACTTCTTTTTGCTTACTATGCAGGAAAACGAGTGGGACTACTATACTGGACGTCAGGGGACACCCACCTGATAGAGGGTCCTCATGAGTCACACTTAAACAAAATCAGAGTGGGCGCCACCTTGAGGTTCATGATGTGGGATGTAAATGGCCTAGGCCATGAAATTATGTATACAGTAGTCCTTCAATATTTTCGCAGACATGACCTGGGCATTGTTCTCCTGCAGGGGATGCACTGGAAAGGCAATCACTATAAAGCACTAGTTAGATATGGATCCACCCTTCACGCTCATGCAGGTTTCACGGCGGGCGGGGAATAATAGTTAAAACATCTATCCCTTTGATATCTGATCGGACCTGGCACAATCCCTTGGGTAGATACATGCAACAACAGGTGTGAGGGAGGGTCGGGCCCTCAACCTGGGCTCTACTTACATGCCACCGAAGCTCCACACCGACAAACTACCAGCACTCAGTACTTTACTATTGGAGATGCCACAGGGTGTTCTAGTGGAGGGTGATATAAATGCCGTCATGGATCTGGAGAGGGACAGGATAGTGGGTTCTGTTGTAGAGTTGGCTCGGAGCCCCTCCGAGCCTTTGTGAACTCAATGGGGCTGACAGATTTGTGGCGAGAACACAATCCCCGGGCGAGACAATAGATATTCTAGTCTGCTGTTCATGATAGCTACTCCTGCATGGATCATATCCTCACTCTACATCACAGGTGCTGTTCGATTTTGTGATGCAACCCATAAGGCGTGGGGTATCTCTGATCACTCTCCGGTTGAAGCAAAGCTACAAGGCCCCTACGAGACACCACATTCCCACCCAAAATAGACTCCTGGCACTTTAAAGATATAATAGTCTTAGACAAGATTAGGGAGCAGACTGAACAATACTTGCAGGAAAATGAGTGGACGGTAGACTATGCAAGCACCCTGTGGGAGGCATTTACGTCAGTCATCCAGAGAAATGCTCAGGCCCTAATAGGGGGGAGGAACAAAGACTGAATTGCAAAGCACTTGAAAAGGAGATAATCCAACTGGAGGCAAGGACAATAGGCAAGGAGATATCTGAACCTCCCGTAAGTCAACAAATCAATTTTAAGCAACAGGAAATTAGGTACTTGGCTGGCAATAGGGCTCAGGTGCAGGCAAGAGCAACACAGAGGCGACTCTACAATGTAGGGGACAAAGCTAACAAAATGATAGCTTAGTTGGCAAAAAGAGACACGGAGAGAAGAAAATAGGTTACTTGCCTGTAACTACGGTTATCCAGTATTGGTATCTTTCATAGATTCACAAGCCTAAATCATTCTGCGTCGTCGAGATGAGAGTCCCACTGTAAAATATTCAAGCAGTGTTTCAAACACGTCACAGGCTATAATGGCCCAAGGCCATCTAAACAGTAGCCTAAGTAGTTCTTAAAAAAAGAACCAAATGTTGGCATCCAGCTAATCGGCACCCTTTAGAACACTCACAGCATAGGCAAGTTCTCCTCAGATTTTCAAAGCACAAGTAGGAAGTACAGATCCCAAAGACTAATGAAGTTCTCCTCAGATTTTCAAAGCACAAGTAGGAAGTACAGCTCACATAGACTAACAAGAACTATCTCCATGGGGAAGAGGGTGGGTTGCATGTGAATCTATGAAAGATAGTAATACTGGATAACCGTAGTTACAGGTAAGTAACTTATTTTCTTATCCAGTATTGGGGTATCTTACCTAGATTCACATGCCTGAATCAGAATAGCAAGCAGCACCCTAAACTGCACTGTTGTTAGAGGAAGGTGGGAGACGTGTAATTTTTAAACATTTTCAATATTTACATACTATACGGTTTAGGATGCATGCACTGAAAAGTTCTAGCAGATTGAAATAGTAAAACAGCTAAGGCTGTGCTAAACCTTCGAAGTTAAACAACGATTAACATTTATAAAAATATTTATCAAAGACAGTTACATATCTATTTGTCTATATATATCTATATATGTATATACCTTGAGTAAGATAAAAGAAGAGTTCACCTTATCTCAAACAAAGAGGCTGACCTTAATTGAAGAGATGACGAAGTACCACTTGGCCAACAGCTGCATCCTCACACTGTGTAGATAGTAGACAGTAATGTCTCATAAAAGTGTGGACATTCTTCCTGGTCGCAGCACGGCATATCTTGTTCAATGTCACTCCAGCAAACAAAGCTGCTGATGTAGAAACTGTTTTGGTAGAGTGTGCTTTAGTTCTTGTTGTCAGAGGCCTGTTAGCCTTCTCGTGACAGTGACCCACCTGGCAACTGTGGCCTTATTTACTGCTGTTCCTTGATTTCCATGCCCGTAAGCGACAAGTAGCTGATCTGTTTTCCTTATGTCATTTGTCTTGTGTAGGTAGAACTTTAAACATATTTTAATATCCAATGTATGCAAAGTCCGTTCTGCTGGACTCAATGGGTTTGGAAAGAAAGATTGTAATATCACCGGTTCGTTGAGATGAAACTGTGTCGGGACTTTTGGGATAAAAGTCGTGTTCGTTCGAAGAGCTACATAGTTTTCAGTGAAATGTAGAAAAGGTTCCTTGATTGCGAAGGCTTGTATTTCGCTCACTCTCCTTGCAGATGTAAGAGCCAGTAGGAGGGCTACCTTCCATGTGAGAAACTTGAGCTCCGCTTTGTGAATTGGTTCAAACGGTTGTCTCATGAACTGTGCCAGGACTAAATGAAGCTTCTATTCCAGAGGAGGCGCACAGCTCCGGGGGAAATGCGCTGAAGAGACCTCCCATGAACTGCTTTATATGACTAGATACACAGAGAGAAGGAGCATGAGGAGATTTGCTATAACAGGAAATTGCAGCAGGGTGAACCTTTTATGAAGAGAAAGTGAGACCTGATTTAGCCAGAGAGAGGAGATACGGCAAAATCCGCTCAGCAGGTGCTTGGAGCGGTTGAAGGTTATTTTGTTCGCACCAGAAACAGAATCACTTCCATTTTAAACGATATTTCTCGATTGTGCTGTCCGCTCAGGATTTGGCAAAAACTTCTGGCGAGATATCCAGGTCCCTGAATTCTAAGAATTCAGGAGCCATGTGTACAAATGAAAAAAGTGTAGATCTGGATGATTTACTTGTCCCTCGATAACCGAGATGGAGATGCCTGCAGGCAAATGGGCTTCGACTCCGACAGGAGTAGTAGTCCTGGGAACCAGTACTGTCTGGGCCATCGTGGCGCTATCAGCATCAGACGACAGCCTTCCAATTTCATCTTGGTTAATACCCTGGGAATTAACAGGATAGGGGGAAAAGCGCAAGCATATATCACTGACCATCGCATTAAAAAGGCATTCCCACTTGACCCTGGTAGAGGGAATCTGCTGGCATAATACTGCCATTTGGCTATCTCCTCCGTTGCAAAGACGTTCAACATTGGTTTTCCCCACTTTCAAAATACCTTGTCCTGCTTAACGTGTCTGTCGGAGTATTGGAGTATTGTGCAGACCTCTGACATGTTTGGCCTTTAAAGAGATCCCATGCTGTGTCATCCAATCCCATAATTCCTGCTCTTCCTGAGATAGCGTAATGGATCTTATTCCTCCTTGTTTGTTGACGTAGTACATGCTGGTCGTATTGTCCGTACGAACCAGAACGGAGGAGCCTGCTATTCTAGGCAAGAAAGCTCGAAGAGACAGGAATATGGGTTTGAGTTCTAAGCTGTTGATGGGCTGATTTTTCTGCGCCAAAGTCCATTGCAGGTGACCTCCCCAGCCCTACATGAAAGCGTCCGTTGTTAGTATGAATACTAGGGTGATTTGTAGAAAAGTGAGGCCCTGTACAAGATTTGATGCATGAAACCACCATTGTAGTGCTTTTACCATCCATGCTGTGATTTGAAATATGTCCTCGAAGGATCCCGAAGCCTGCTGCCACTGTTTTTGCAGTTCTTCTTGAAGAGGCCTCATCTTCAGTCTGGCTAGTGGCACAAGATTTACTGCTGAAGAGAAGATCCCTAAGAGCGACTTGTACATTCACACAGAAACTGACCCTTTTTTTGAGGTGGTCTTTGCAAGCATTTGCAGACATATATGTCTTTTGTGAGATAGGAACGCTTTGCTTTGAATTGTGGCTATGGACGCTTCCAGAATGGATATTACTTGAGGTGGATGCTACAAAGATTTCTCCTTGTTTGGAGTGAGCCCCAAAGTCCTGAACATGTGAAGGCAAGTTCTCGTTGCTCAACTGGCCTCCTGTGCTGTTGCTGCTTTGAGCAGCCAGTCATCGAGATATGGGAATACATGAAGCCCCTGAGATCGCAGGGCCACAGCTACTGGTGCAGGGCGAAGATCCGTGACACTGATCTGAGGCCAACCAGAAGTACTTTGAATTGATAGTGGATACCAGCCACCATTCATCTTAAGAATTTCTGATGTTTTGGATGGATTGGGATATTAAAATATGCGTCTTCCATGTCAAGCAAAGTCATAAAATCTCCTTTGTTTAAGAGGCCCAGGATGTCGGAAAGCGGTACCATTCTGAACATCTGTTTCTTGAGAACCTTGTTGAGATTCCTTAGGTCCAGAGTCGTTGTCCATTCTCCTGATTTCTTTTTTATTAGGAAAAAACGAAAAAATAAAAACTTTTTCCCTTTTGAGAGTTTGGCACCTCCTCCATCTCTTTTTGGACAAGCATGGCTAAGAATTCCTTTCGTACTAAGTGAAGACGAGGGGTATCCTTGGGTGGAGTAGTTGGCGGGCCCTGAAGGAATTCTAGAGTGTGATCGTTAGTGACAAGTTACAACACTCTGCGATCTGATGTTTCGGTGTACATAACTGGACATTTTTACAACCACAGGCTGGGAGGGGAGAGGGGGTGGTACCCTGAGGTGATCATTGTTTTCTGCCTGAATCACAGCCTTGTTGAGGGGTTCGCTTGCGGCCTTACTGGCGAGAGAAACTAGCTGTAGATGGTTGGCGATAAGATGGAGGATTATACGATTGTCGATATCGAGACTGGTATAGCTGATATTGTTGAGCCGTCGGGTAACCTCCTTGTAGGTGGCGAATCCTCACCCTCTAGCACCTCTGAATGTGGAATGCTTAGGTATTGTAGCGCGCCCAACGACTTAGCGGTGTCCGTATAATTTTTAATTGCCAATAGTGCCTCATCTATGTGCTTTCCGAAGAGTGACTCACGGTCGAAAGCCATATCCAAAACCTTTGTCTGTACCTCAGGTCTAAAGGTTGTGGCTTTCAGACATCCTTGACGTCGGAGCACAGCAGCTCCCGCCAGTTGTCTAAAGCCAGTATTGGCCACGTCAAGGGCACAGTCAATGGTTTCTGAAGCTGCACGCTCACCTTTCAGCAGTATCTTACGCACTTCTTGCCTTTTATCTTCAGGGATAAGGTCTATTAGCCCTGCCATGTCAGGCCACATCTGGTGGTCATAGAGGCCAATCCTGATAGAACATTCGCTGCCCTGATTGTCACAGCTGCCATTGAAGAAAATAATTTCCTAGAATGTCCATTCTATACCCTTCTTTATCCGGGGGAGTAGTAATCGGGGTAGTAGGATTTTTAGATCGCCTTATTGCAGCCTGAGAGATGAACGAATCCGGCTTAGGATGCCCAATGAGGCAAGCTGGAGATTCATCCGGAGCCCTATACTTCTTCTCAACATGGGGCAACACCGGTGGTATGGACGCTGGTGTTTTCATTGTCCTGATGCCCTCCTGCCATATATGGGCCATTAATAGGTATAGAGCGTACCAATTTTCTTGTGTCTTCCTTGAAATCGTATGGGAAACATTCGGTCTGTTTTGCTGCAATAGGCGGATGAAACCTGCTAGCTGCCCTCTGCATATGGTTATGAAATCCCCTGATATTTTCCGGAGGAGAGTCTGATGGCAGGTGTGGAGGAGGGGATGGAGTTAGAATAACAGTCATCCCAAGGGTTAGGAGTAGATACTGGATCCGGCAGCTCACCTTCCTCTCTATCCTCTTCCGAGGAGGAAGTGTTTTGTGCTCCAGGGTCGGCTGTTCCCAGGTCCGGCATAATCACAGGTGTGTCAGGCAGTTGAGGGCCTGGTGCAACTGTAGGATCCACTTGAGGTACTGGTCTGTCTGGTTGATTTTGCTGCGGTGGAAACCTGTTTCTATAATCCGCCAACATGGCCCACTGATCTTCAATCAACGATGGTGGCAGATGGGCCAAGTCCCTGGGGCATGGTTCTGGTTGGAAACTACATTAACACCTTCAATGCTACAGTGTATTTTTCTCCTACGCTGAAGATCCTTATTTCCCATTGTTCATGACAAGGCCAGCTCGTCATAAGCACAGCTCCAGTGGACCTGCATGACGAGCTGACCTTGTCATTAGCATCGAAGAGGTTATTACCTGTGGCGCGGAGCCATATACCCTTGTTGGGAATATTGTGTCATCATGATAGGCTTCATCCTCCTCCTCGTCATCCTCTTGACATTTCACATGAAGCTCAGATGGGCTGTGAGCCACCCCATAAAGGCTATCATCATCATCTTCTTCCACATAACCTTCAAACAGATGTGACAGAAGCAAAGGTGAAACATTGCTATACTTCTGCATGCATGACCGTAGGAAAGTCTTGGTTACTCTGGTGACTGGAGTAATCCTCGTCGGCGGAGGCGTCGACAGTGCAGACACTACAGAAAAAGGAAATTACATTCCATCATCAACTGTTCTGTATCGATTTAGATTCCGTATGCATTTCCTTATTCATGCCCTTATAAAGGTACAATTCACATTGCCCATATATAGGCATAGAAATCCAGTCCTTATTTAGGCATAGTCCATGCTGCCCAAAAACAGGAATGGCTACTTCCATCCGTTCATCTACGTCACAACGATTTCTTGGAAAACCAGACTCTTAAGCCGTTAGGGACTTCCCCTTGCCTGGATATTGATTTCTCCAAGAACTCATATTATGCATGAACATCTATTCCTTAGGGGTTCATTCATGATGTTCATATGCCCGACTTTTAAGTTAATACCGGCATTCATAAACACCTTCAAGGTATAAATATACCTTCACTTTCTATGGCAAAGCACGGTGTGGTTCGTTGCAGTTCGACTACCTACTTGCACGACGCAGCTCGCCACAGCAAGTACCGAAGGAAGACAACTCCCTAGCTGACGCACTGACTAGATGCTGTCATCCCCCTGCAGAGAATCCAGCTCCAGAGTTTCTGACTCCCCTTGCGGGGTGTTGGGAAATAGAGTCCCAGGAAAGAGATACCAACCTCTCTCATTCTAAGGTACGGAGCTTATTAGAACCTAGAGAAACCTTTGGCAATTCTTGGCAAAACTAAACTTATGCTAAAGCAGCACCTACTTCTTCCCTTGTACTAGACCTAGGTTGGGTACACTGGGATAGGCGTATTTTAGAAGCACCAGTTGAGTATTTTAGCCTGTGTTATTTATGTATGTATTTATATATGTCATAGCAACCGACAATGCTATTACAGTATTATTTTATATTACTGTTTAGGCTGTAAGTATTATACTTCGTATTCTAATGATTGTAGCAGTTCATATCTCTTGCATTCGAAATAAGACGGTTCAATAAACCCTTTTTATTGAAATGCCCTTCTCTCCATTTCTGTGCAACTCTGTAGAAACGAAGAATGCACGATTGACTGAGTGAAATAGTTATCTATTGTTTCAACGACTCTGAAGATATTGTTCCTGCTCGAAGGGAAACAAAGTTGTCATGTTTATGCGGTTGTCAGAGACTAATCCCTTCTTGATTATTCGAGAAAGTTTCTAGTGATATCTGAGTTAGCTGGCACACACAATTAAGTTTAATATACTCAATAGAGACATACTGACCTCAGTCCTATGTCAAATCTATAGTGTATGTTATTCCAATGCGCAGAGTCTATTAGGGATATAGGAACTACACTACACAACAGGGTCGTCGAAAAAGGTGTCTTCATCGACGGTATCTTCGTCGATAGTGTCTGTCGATGGTGTCTCTGTCATCGACGAGCCACTCCTTGACGAGTCAGTCGTCGCCAGGATCTTTGCCGATTGCATTCCAGTCGACGAGGGGGCGTCGACTGACCTTGATGACAATGGGGTTCTTGCTGTCGATGTGAGGACTCCAGTAGACAGCATAGGAGAGCCTGGATCGCAGTCGTCGTCACAGTTCCCATCGGCGACAGAATGTCGTTGACAAGAGAGAAATGTTCGTCGACAATGACTTACTCACAGGATCTGGTAAGGAGGCTCTAGGACGATCCCCTTCCTTCCTGACAGGTGTAGAGGGCACAGATAAATCCGGCTCAGAGGTGTGCTTGGTAACCTTCTCCTTACTTGAAGCCTTGGAGTACTGGGAAGGCTTATGTTTTCTTCCTTCACCTGAGGAACTGTCCTTGGATCAGGCCTTTTTATAGGATGTAGAGGCTCTGTCCTCTTCTTCATCAGAAGAATGTGACTGTTGCTTAGTGATTTGAAGCCACAATAACAACCTTCCCTCTCTGTCCATGAGGGTCTTATTTGAGAAGGTGCGGCACACATATTTGGTCCTTTTTTAAAAATGGACATAGATAGGCTACTGTTTAGATGGTCTTGGGCCAATATAGCCTATGAAGTGTTTGAAGCACTGCTTGAATATTTTACAGTGGGACTCCCATCTCGACGACGGGGTATGATTCAGGCATGTGAATCTATGAAAGATATCCCAATACTGGATAAACTGTGTTCTGGGAATTCATGCACACAGAGGAGACACATATAAGACCGGGAAAGCTATCGCATAAGTGTTCGCGGATTACTACGAATCACTATACACAGCTACCTCTGTTAGAACAGGGAATGACTGCACCAAACTTCTCAGGGGCATTCTCCTCCCTTCTTTATCGATTGATGCCAGGAATGATTTGGAGCGAGACTTAGCAGTTGAAGAAATAGAAGGGACCATACAGGACCTACAATCTAGTAAGGCCACGGGGGTCTAATGGCCTCCCAGCACAGTAATATAAGAGTGTGGCTGACATGGCGGCACAACACATGCTTAACATGTTTCAGAAAGAGGGCTGCTTACCTGAGGACCAACGACTTGCCACCATAGTAGTCATTCACAAGAAGGGTAATCCGCCTGAGAACTGCAATTCATACCGGCTCATCTTGCTTTTGAACTTCGAGGCCAAAGTACTGGCGAAGGCCGTAGCAAATAGGCTCTGTACAGTGTTATCTGTGGTCCACCCCGACCAATCCAGTCTTATATCAGATAGAAGTACCAGATTGAATCTTGGACATCTATACAGGGTGATGCACTTGACAAGACATGGGCGGGAGGAAGGATCTGTGCAGCTATCGTTTGATGCACAAATGGCATTTGATAACATTGAATGGCCCTATTTGTTTTCTGTCCTGGAGAGGCTGAGCTTTGGAACACGCTTCTGCGCATGGATTAAACTCCTCTTTAACGACCTTATGTCGAGGGTGTCGGTAAATGGTAGAGTCTCCCGCTCATTTGCCCTACATAAGTGCACAAAACAGGGGTGCCCACTGTACCCCATGCTATTTGCGCTTGCAACTTTGGCTGTCTAGATCCGCCAGGACCTGCTAGAGTTGGGCATGGCTGGTGAAGGAGACTTGGGAAGAACACGTATCCTTATATGTCGATTACCTATTGCTGTATGCTACACAGCTCCCCACCCATCAAAGTAGACTGGTTACTTCACATATTCCAATTGTTTGGAAGTTACTCTGGGTATCAGATCAACTGGGATGAACCTCTCCTTTTTCTTCTCTCTGGGGAAATCCCACCCCTGATGGCCGGTCAACTACCTGACTAAAAAAGGCAATTTTAAATACCTTGGGATACAAATATCGCAAAATGTTGAAGACTTTTTGGCTGATAACTTACTCCCACAGCTAGAAAAATTACAAAGGGGTGTAACACACTGAAGAAAGCTGTTAGTGTCTGATGGGTAGGGCAGTCCTATTCAAGATGATACCCTGAGGTACTTTACCGTAGGAAGCGGGAACAGCAATTGCCACTACAAGCAGTAGTCCGTGCATGGCGGAACACCCTAAACTCCTTGGGTGAGAGGACAAACCTACGGTGAAGACCCGCTGTGGGATAGTGACCTGTTGAAGAAAGCGGGGAACCTACTGGGATTCAATAAATCAATCAATCAATCAATCAAGAATTTGTAGAGCGCACTACTTACCCATGAGGGTCTCAAGGCACTGGGGGAAAAAGGGGGGGGGGGGGCGCTACTGGTCGAACAGCCAGGTCTTGAGTAGCCTAGTGAAGGTCAGCAGGTCTTGGGTCTGTCGTAGGCTCAGTGGGAGGGTGTTCCAGGTCTTGGCGGGCGAGGTGGGAGAAGGATCTGCCGCCGGTGGTTGTTCTTCGGATGCGAGCGAGGTCAGCGAAACGGAGCTGGCGGTTGGGGATGTAGAAGAGTCGTCGTCTGTTGAGGTAGGCTGGGCCGGTCTGGTGGAGTGCCTTCTGTGCGTGTATGAGGAGCTTGAAGGAAATCTTGTTGATGGGGAGCCAGTGCAGGTTTCTCAGGTGGGGTGTGATGTGGCTGTGCGTTGTACGTCGAGGATCAGGCGTGCAGAGGCGTTTTGAATGCGTTGCAGTAGTTTGATGAGCTTGGCCAGGGCTCCAGCGTAGAAGGCGTTTCCATAGTCGAGTCTGCTACTGACGAGGGCCTGGGTGACTGTTCTTATTGTATCTGTCGGGATCCACCTGTAGATCTTGCGGAGCATGCGGAGGGTGTTGAACCAGGATGAGGAGACTGCGTTGACTTGCTTGGTCATGGAGATTGTTGAGTCGAGGATGACTCCCAGGTTGCGTGTGTGGTCCATGGGTGTCGGGCTGCTCCCAGTGCCGTAGGCCACCAGGAGTCATCCCAGGATGAAGGGTTGGAGCCAAGGATGAGGACCTCAATCTTGTCCGTGTTCTGCTTCAGTCGGCTGATCTTCATCCAGTTGGCGACAGCCTTCCTTCCTTAGCGGAGGCTGGATTTGGCGGTGAGGGGGTCCTTAGTGAGGGAGAGGATCAGTTGAGTGTTGTCGGCGTAGGAGATTATGTTGAGGTCGTGCTGTCAGGCGACTTGTGCGAGCGGGGCCATGTAGATGTTGAACAGTGTCGGACTGAGGGATGATCCCTGGGGTACGCTGCTATCTTGGAGGCTTCGGATCGGAATGGGGGGAGGCGGACGCTCTGGAATCTGCCGGAGAGGAAGGAGGTGGTCCATTCCAGGGCCTAGTCTCGGATTCCTGCGTCGCGTAGGTGTGTGCGAAGTGTGCGGTGGCAGATGGTGTCGAAGGTGGCAGAGAGGTCCAGGAGGATGAGGGCCGCGGTCTCACCATTGTCCAGCAAGGTCCTGATGTCGTCGGTGGCGGCGATAAGGGCAGTCTCGCCGCCATAAATGGGGACTCCTGGGTATTGATCACCTTGGGGGTGTCTGGGGGCCAAGCAATAATTCCTTGCGACGACCTGGAGGCAGAATATCCGATGACGGATACGGAAAAGTTCTGATATTTACAGCTGGAATACATGCTGCGCAGAAATGTGCTTAAAAGGGGAACAACTTCCAGAATACATGCCTCTGGAGGATGGACTATTGCTAGACCAGAGGATAAAGCCACTTTCTTAACTTATAAGAAGATCATGAATAATTCACCAGGCCTCCTGGGAGCTTGGAGAGAGGCATGGGAAACTGACAGAGGGATGCTGGAGGATGATGATGGGTAGAAGGGATTCAGAGTCCCACAGACATAGCTATCCGTGCACGTTTCCAATTACAATTATGTATCCTTATACAATTATGTATCTTTCAAAAATCCCATTCCTTTAGAGTACTCCCGTATAGGCTGGGACGCTGCAATGCAGACCAATGTGCCAGGGGCTGTGGAGCAGTGGGGTTGTTCTTTCAGATTCTCTGGGACTGTCCCAAAATTCAATCGGACTGGCGAGAGGTGAAACAGGTTATGGCCAGGGTGTAGCCTGAACAGTCCACGGAGATGCATGACAGGGGAGGAGGTGTGGCTGAAGTATCAAAAAATAGGGCTGATGTTGGTAGCCTTAGTGGCAAAAAAATATATAGCCTGGACCTGAAGTTCGAACTGTCCCTGGAGTACGACAGTTTGGAAAACTGATCTTGACTGGTGTTGTGTAGAGGAAAAGGTGGTGTATCAAAGTTGAGGATGGCCACGAAAATCAGAAAAGGTTTGGGGCTTGTAGGAGAGGCATAAATAGATTACCGAATATGTAGTATGGAAGGAGCTTAAGTGGCATTCATGCGGAGCCTTTCTTTGGATTTGTGTATTATGTAAAAAGATAAAAGTTGATGAAGGAGGTATCGATAGCTTACCCAAAACCTATGAACACTAACTTGTGCTATATTGTAATAGTAATTTTTTGTACTTACGATCACCAATTTCCAATGTAAACCAGTTTCTGTAAGCTGAGCAGATGTTCAATAATAATATGCTACAGGGGTATTTGTAGAGTGCACGGCTACTCCAGGGAGTGTCCCAGCTCTAACAGAACCCTCTGGACAGAAACAGTAGGAGCGCACAAGCGGCTGACTAGTCTATTGCTGAAGGAGCCAAGGTTTTAGCTTTTTCCTAAAGTTCAGGAGATCCTACACCTGTCTCAGGGAGCATGGAAGGTTGTTCCAGAGCCTAGAGGCAGTCATCTGGAATAAACGTCTGCCCATACGCGAGCAGGCAAACTTTGGCACGATGGACAACCTCTGAGTTGAGGACAGTAAGGTTCTTGTTGGAGCTTAGGGCTGGATTCTGTTCCTGATGTACAGAGCCCCTATGTTGTGCAATGCCTTAAAGGCCAGCACCACGGCCTTGAAATTTACCCTCTTGCGCACCGGAAGCCAATGCAGCAGGGACCTCAATAGAGGGGTCATATGAGTCTTAAGGTCAGACCTAAGGACGGTGCTAGCTGCCACGTTCTGTACCACCTGCAGGGGACCGAGTAAGTAATCAGGGAGGCCTAGGTACCATACGTTTGCGTAGTCCAGCCTGGACCCCCGTTTTTCGGTGGTAGACTTGGAGTAGGGGGAGGAAATTCTGCATCATTTTCAGTAATCCAAAACAAGTGCCGGCCACAGCTTGGATTTGGGATTTCATCGACATGTTCACATCCAGTTTTACCCCCAGATTTTCACGGTGGTCACTGGGCAAACTGGAAAATAACAAGAAGATTTTTTTTTATTAGGTTCACTCTGAATCAAGAAAAGAAGATTTGAAACATCTGGCTAGGAAGAGTTCAATAATGTTAGTTATTAATTCTTCGCACAGATTAACAACTTATCCTTATACTTTGGCTTTACCTAATTCGTACCCAAGACCAATCATTTTGAAAAATCAAGCTAATCTTTACCCTTCTTACACAACTGATGAAAAATATAAATGTGGCTTAGGAACGAAATATTAAATTCTTCTTATACCACTTGATTGTCATTGGTATTATGGCATACAAGACGTTGATTTTCAAAACCAGTTTTAATCAAATATGGTATTAAGATTCATATGCAAACCCAGCTACTTTTACCTGACATGAGCTTTTTACACATGACATGCAGTAGTAACATTTATGAACACTGTACATGATAGGCTTTTTTGATACCATTTATTTTGTGTTATAAAATGTAATTTTTATTGATCTTTGACTTATTGAATTATAGACGTAATATGTCTTATGGACTAAGTTACAAATACACTTGATTTTGAAGTGATCTGGAACTGAACTTGAACACAGGAGACCTAAATTAGTCTTTTGCTGGAGGCAGCTTAATGTATTATATCGCAAGTGAACGGATTTGCCTGCTGCCGTAAGTTGGGTGGATGCAGCCTGTGATGTTTAACTTCCCGGTTTAGAGGCAGAAAGGAAAAGTGGTAAATTACTGACACACGTTTGGACTAAGTACTCCTAAATCAAGTTATGTCATTCGTTTTATTCTGACGATAGAGCCCATGTCCAAGTAACATCTATAAGTTATAATATATCATTAGACTTTAGAAGATTCCGCAAAGGCTGAAGGCATCCTTCTCAGATCTATACTTTTTCCGAAAGTGTCAGAGCTCAATGTGTTTACACACCACTTAGACTAAAGAATAAGAAATGAAATTCACATTCCCAATGAAGAGTCTATACATATCACAGACCAAGGGAATAGAAACATGGCACACTGGACAATAGAAGTTAGAGGTACAGGCAAACAGACTAGGCTATAGAGTGTGCTGCACTGAGAAAACACTCTTTTGGGCTACACTTGCACAATGGTTACATTTCCAGGTCAAGTATGAAAGAAAGAGCATATAAACTCAGTTCCCTTGTATCTCAATGTCTGGCAAAGGCAGATAAGGGTCCCTCTCACATCCTAGTTTGCTCCCATTACTGGTGCTCCCTCATGTTTGTTGTTTTTCCCCTTCTGTCCATCCCTGGGTGAACCTTCTCTTTCTTAGGAGAAGGTCCGTTCTTATTTCCCCTCTCTCCAGAAACTCTTAATAGAGACCTGACTAAATATCGGTGCTTATCTCCTTACTTGGACCAGTATGCCACTAAAAACTGGACTCATCTGAATAGTTACGGTGGCATACTTCAGCCCAGAGTTCACAAACAATAGATTTATAAAAGGATGTATCCCTGCCCTTCAGTAGCACATTGCATGTACCTCTACTTTTTTAATCACGCAACTTGTAGGCATACAACGTATTTTGACGACAACCTTGCACAGATTAGGAATGGTGGACTACCTATTTGGAGAATCGACTCATGCATTGTGACAAGTTCATGCCCATATCCTACACTCTCTCTGACTAGCACTTTAATGTTTGAGCAGTCTAGACCACTTGAACATCTGAAATAGTTTCTCCCTGTGGCTCTTCCACGACATTTGAAAGGCAGAAACAGATTTCAAACAGCACATATAAGGACTTATTTCTTGGCTACTCTTTTTCGTTATAAAGATGGCCTGATATTGGTGGATTCTCTATGAAGATTTGAGGATTGCCCCCCTTACGTAGCTAAGCCTTGTAGAAGTTATGAATGTACCAAAACACGTGTCGGCTGTCATGTCTCTATGTCACCGTGCTATTCTTTCTCTATGTCACCGTGCTATTCTGTTCATCCAGCAACAAGAACTGAACCTTGAAAAAATAACTGTATAATAAGGAAATGTTTTGGAAAAAATCGTTTTCTAGTATGAATATATGTACAGTATGTATTGACTAAATGTCACACTGATTATTAAATTTTAGAGAACCCCAGTACAAATCCAAATATGGTCAGATCCTGTGATTTGAGTGATCAATAGAATACATAGATCTTGTGTTTCAATCTTAAAAAATCAATGTTGCAGTAATATTGTTGAGTGCCGGGTACGTCTGTCTGTCTAAAATGTTGGTGCTTATTTGGACCTATGGGTAGGTACCCTGGTATGCCTAGGGACCAATACTTATTGAAAGGCAAGCTGACATATTGTGTCTTAAATGTATCTGCTCATAATATAAATAATGTTTCTTAACAGATCTGCTATATATCTTTTCTCTAAATTGGCTCTGGAGGGCATGAACTTCTACCATTTACTAAGTCATAAGATGCTGGACGGAAGGCAGTAGTTAACACACAGGGTGTTGCCTTTCTCTCTCTCTCTGTCTGTCTAACCCCCTTTTACTTTCTACCTTTAAGAGGTCAGTCCACGCACATGCAGATAGATTGATGGCGAGGGTGACCTAAAAGGGAGAGGGGCAGATTGGCACTGGAATTTCTCAGTTACTTTAAGTTTGACATTGTGGGACCACAGCTTTATTTGAATTATTTGATGCTGGGCTATTTGAATTCATGTATGCCTGCTGTGCTTTAGTGATCATCGTAAAACATCTTTTGATTAGAAATACCGCTGCTATCATCAGATCTACCATGCACAGTTTGATGCAAGGACTGTCACATGCTGATTCACATCTGTTCCACTGCCAGTTCTCTTGCCTTCGCCTCACCATTGCAAGACAGAAGACACACTTCACTTCTATTAATGTTTTTCAATACGAACTAAACTACCGAGGGTAAGGGCTCTCTCCAACGGGCAGAGCCATTCTAATGAGATTCTTCATTAACAATCAGGTCGTGACTTGGCCAATAGGGCTTTTAACATTACATAGTTTTTCTTGTGAAGTTATTCTCTGAAAAGAAATAGGGATTGCACACGTTGGGTAGCATGTTGGAGAAATACATTTTAGAGACGTCAGAATTTTGTACATGACTGTGTACACAAATATATTCATTGACTTTCAGGTTGTATGTCTCATTCCGTACGTTTTTGGCATACTTACAGCCATCTGCATGTACATGATGCACTATAATCTTCTGGCATATAAGAGTCCTGCTGTCGCCTTCCAGAAGTGTGTAATATTTTCTTATGGATGAAGATGACACACCACCTCTTTTTACTCCGCGCACCATTTGCCTGTCAGCATCCACAAGGCAGTCAGTGGTATCTACACGTTAATGTTCATATGGGCTACAACTGCTAGCAAGGACAGGTCCTCGGTGCACCTACTTAAAAGCCCTTTGTGCCCAGTTAACTTTGAAGGCAGAGCATATTTTTTTGACTAGTGAACAAGACCAATATATATTTCTGGGAGTGACCTCCTGGTATTCAAATACTCGATTATACTAGTATGATCCTGCAATTTCAAAATAATTTCTACAGATATATTGCTGTCAAATGGCAGATGGTCAATCTCTTTGTGGGTCCAGGACAAATTAAAAAACTTCAAGATACAGTCCATCAATACAGGTTTTCAACCGTGTTTCCTCATTATATCAACTTCTTATATGATGCTAAAGAGATAAAAATATCCATGCCTCTCCAATCTCACTCCTTAAAGAGAGATTAAACAAAACTGCCTTCCCAAAGCAATGCAGATCCAGTGCTACATTTAAATCAGATGGATGGGTGGATGTTTGGCGGTTCCGCGTGACGCTGCGTTAGCGGTTTCAGAAGCTGGGTTGGTTGTGAGTGGTGGGTCTGGAGTACTAAGCAGACTTTGTGGATTCAGGTTGACTGAAAAGCATGTGGATAGCGTAGAACAGCAAAAGAGTCGTAATGATGCAGTGGTTAGGAAATATGGACAACAAACTTTCACCATTCTCTTATGGAATAACTTCTGATTATTTTTCACAAGCTCTATTAGACTGTGAGAAATGTGGTATATTGTGTGTGTAGTTTGGTAACCTTTGTGCTTAAAAGTGAGAGGGGGATAATTTTGGGAAAGGATGGGACATGCAGGGGGGGGGGCGTTAGGTGGTGCACACGGAAGACGGCCGCACAAGCATAAGGCTCCTTAAGCCCGGTGTCCTAATCCTTCCATTATACTGCTCAGTGGCCTCATCGATGCTTTGTAATGCTGCTTGCTGAAAGACCTAGACTAAATGCAGACTTGCTGAAAAATTCAGATGATTTGGGCAAACCCTGCTCCCGCTCTGCTAGCGTAAAGATTCGACCGATGGAGGGGTGAGAGCGGCACGGCGATCCGGAGCAGCCTCCGCCACTACGTGAGCCCGCTGCTGCACATGAGGTGTCCAGGCCATGTGGCACGGCTCGGGCAGCGGCACCGGAGATAACGACACGGAATCTGATTGCCGATTGTGACTGCTCCGTACCTGGTGGGGAGTGACTCTGCTTCACTGCAGCCGGAGGCGGACTACATTGCCCGCGCTGAAGTTTGAGGCAGTAGGTGAGCGGTGGGGAGTGTTGTCGGTGGCGGACGACTTGGGTTCCTCTGCTGCCCTGGTAATGATCTTGGCGCCCGGAGGCGTCCCAGAGTGATTGCGCTGCCCCCGCACCTCATGAACTGGCACCAGGTCGAGCACATACGCCAGCCATCCTGCCTTGTTGGGTCTGGGGTACCGGTGGCCCCCAGTGTCATTAGCACTGCCCCCGCTGCCTTTAACCATCTGCACACCAGCGCGTGGCCTGATTATTACCTACGGCCCCTACTGAGGTGTGGAGGGGGTGCACTTCTTTGGCAGCTCGGCCCACGGACTTAGCCCTTTCCCCAGAGAGTTCCCTGATGAAGCTGGAGGGGGACGGGGATATCTGCAATTGCCATTCCATTGTGTGACTGTGAGCGGTTAGGTCTCCTGTATTGGCGCCAACTTGGGATAGAGCGCTGCTGGTCACCATCTTGCGAAGTGAGGAGCCGGGAATATTATGCGATTCTGTCACACCTGCTTTTATTGTGGACATGGGGAACTATTCCTGGATGTGAAGATGTTTTAGGAGGGGAGGCTCCTGACAAGGCGACTTAATGAAGATAACATTCGGAATTTCCCCCCCAAACGAATCGGACATTTGAGTGGGGCTTGCTCTGTTGACGGCTGCTGTCAAATCAACGTGCTGAAGCTCTGAGAAGTTTTTGCATTTGCTACCCATATATGTAGTGCTCTGGAGCTATCCCTGTCGCTGCCTCCTCCATTTGCGAACTTTGCCCTAGCGACAGCCTGCAAGCCCCTCTGTGCGTGGGCTCTGTGGTGCGGTGCCTGCTCTGAGGCTCCTTCGACGGGCCACTCACACTGAAGGTGACACACACACGTTGGAGTGGGAGAGTATAAGTGAGCGGTCTGGACTGTGGCTGGAAGCTTGAGGATGCGACATGCCGGCTGTGCGCCATTGCGCCACCTAGCACTGGTGCTTCATTTACTGTTACTTGTTGAAGGCACAGTTGAACAACTCCGCTGGGGGTCAGCTTGTGCACAGGCATCGGGGGCACACAACCAAGCTACACCCTTGCGTTGTCGTGGGCAAACCAGAGACCAGGCAACCAAAGTTGAACTTTGAGGTGCCCGGAACTTGCAGGATGACCAGGACCTCGACTAGGAAAATGAGGCCCAGGGGGGTGCGACCCCACAGGCTGCTGATGTGCAAAGTATCCTCCAGGAGGTCAGACAAGTGTTCACCACCATCGTGGATAAGGTGGACAGAATGTCGTCAAGTATGGACGCCATTGCACATATGTTGGAGGGGAATGAGGACCGTATAAAGGAGGCGGAGAGGCGCATCTCGGACACCGAGGACATGACGTCCAGAACCACAACGCAGCTTGCCCACATGGATAAGCTTCTGAAACGTATTGCTGCAAAGAACGAGGACTTAGAAGCGCGCAGTAGGTGCAATAATATTCGCATACTAGAAATTCCTGAATCGACCAACACAGACAAAATGGAAGAATTCTTTGAAAAACTGTTGGCTGCAATCGGAGCAGTCCTTTTGCAGCCAGTTCATTATAGAACGGGCCCACCGTACCCTGGGGCCGCGCCCGCTGCCCGGCAGCATTCCACGTCCTATAATAGCGAGACTTTTGAACTATAGGGACCGGGATGTGGCCCTACGAGCTGCGAGAAGTAAACAGAACCTATCATCTGACAGGAACACGTTCTCCATCTACCCGGTTTTCATGCCTATAGTCCAGGAAGAGAGGCGCAAGTTTATGGACATCAAAAATAAGCTGCGGAAGGCCCAAACTGACTATGCTCTGTTAGAAATGGGGATTTCCGGTTGGCCAGGGCTTGCGCCAAAGCCAGGCAGAAACCACCACTCTAGTCAGGGCAAGGAAGTCACCCGCCAAGATAACCCCTGCTCACCCCCTTGGTAGCTTGGCACGAGCAGTCAGGCTTATCCCGGAGGCAATGTGTAAAGCGTTTGCGCGCACACCCAGCAACAACACCCAAGGCCCACCACAAAGGAAACTCCACACAAGGTTATATATAGAAATAGCCTTTGTATTATACCAAACACATTAGATAATAAACACACACTTTACAATGTGCCATAGGCACGGGCAGAATTTACAGGGGATGATATACATGGGATAGGGCCACATGGACCACTGTCAGGAATAAGCACTTTTAGAACTAGCACTTGGTAGAAATAGAACTTTGTAGTAATAACGCTAAGCACATAGCACATATAATAACTGTAGCACCAAATAGCAAATGTAGCACACAACCAGTATGTTCCTAACAAAAGAGGGAGGGAGAGAAAAAGAAGTGGATCCGGTCTCCCTGTACATATATCTCATAAATAAAATGGAATCCACTATGAAGGTAGAAGTGATCCCTACTGTGGTGGGGGGCACTTAGTGTTTTTAAAATACCCCTCACACACCAACAGGCCCCTTGGTGTCATGTTTCATCATTGGGGTCTTCGCACCCCTCTACGGGATGCGGCGTGCTACGACAAGCGATTACGCGGGAGCAATGAATCAGACTATGTGTGGTGTGTGTAGGGTAATGATTGTTCGTGAGTGGTGAGGTTTGAAAAAGTGATAGGTGATGGTTAAAAAATACCTGGCTCGTGGTGTAAAAAAAACTATTTATTATGCCCCCGGGCTGGTATTGTTAAAATGGTGCAGTGTGAGGTTATTTGTGTAGAATTATGTACATTAACCTCGTGTGTGCGTCTACATGAACATGTTTCGGAGTCTAAAACTCCTTCAGGACAGGGTAGCACAAATCCCCACCTTACTCACATATGTATAAAAGTGTATAATACAAAAAAGTGAACTATAGGATGTATGTACCTAATTCACAGTGTGAAGTTGCTTGTAGTCTTTTCGCCCAATAGGCATTTATTATGAAAAGACCTAGGCAAAGAAATAACACAATGTAAACTCTATATACAAGGGTACTTAGAAATTCTTCCAGGCGAAGTGACCCTAGAGAAAAGTGATGGGTAGCCGATATCTAGATAATTATGTCATTCTATAAGTGATCGTGCACCCTGTAAAAAATGACAAGGACAGGACAGACACACATAAAACAAAAAACACACGCTTCTATATTGTCTTTGTTCCATGAATTCCTGTGGTTTTAAGGAGAAAAACAAGTGGTGTAATATCTTATTCAGTTTCTTACTCTGTATCAGTGGTTTATTTACTTCATGAGCCTCATAGCGTATTGGGGGTCAATCGTGCCAATTTGCAACCTGTAGGTGAAAAGGAGGCTTGCTCAGAGCTTCTACTCATATATTCTCTCTGTTACCTTCATCGTTTTTTGCTGTTCAGTTACTCACGATTACTCGGGCCGGGTAAGTCTCCCTCCCCTCGATACGGCTCCGCTGAAGAACAATAGTTACTTACCTGTAATCTGTGGTTCTCCAGTATTGGTGTCTTTCATAGATTCACATGCCTGAATCATTCCCCGTCGTCGGAGTGGGAGTCCCACGGTATATAAAAAAGCAATAATATGCTATAATAACATTGGAAAAACCAATAAATACCAACCAGGAAGTAAAGTAGCCCAAGCTACAGTAGAAAAAACTTCCACACTCATGACTATCCTAGTCATTTTGTATAGTCCAAACTACAGCCAATCAGGCGACAGCACCCACCAGAATGTTCTCCCCAGAGGCTCAGGCTCTCAGATTTTCTCGCACAGGAGTGAAACTAAAAACATCCTAGCCTAAAGAGCCTCAGAGGGGAGGTGGGCGGGTTGCATGTGAATCTATGAAAGACACCAATACTGGAGAACCACAGATTACAGGTAAGTAACTATTGTTCTTCTCCAGTATTAGGGTGTCTTTCATAGATTCACATGCCTGAATCAGAGTAGATAGCAGTACCGAAATAATGCTTGGAAGACGCTTTTTGTAACAAATTTGTACATAGCAAGTATATACAGCTGGTATCTGGAATAAAATGCCCCTCCCCCTAAAACAAAGCACTGACCTAATGACATTCAGGAAGAACATTAAAACATGGCTTTTTAATCTATAGGGACTAACATCGTATGGAGAAAGTATATCATTTCAGCGCCAGGACACCTGCCCGGTAACAGTGCGCTTAATAAATGGTAAAAATAAATAAAATAAATAAATAAATAATAAAATGCCAACACTCCTATATGCATGAAAAAACTTGCAAGCACATGAGAATACATCCATAGTAGGCATGGAATAAGCGTCTGGAAAGCAGTACAGAGGAGGTGGGAAAAACAGAGGCTCATCTTATCTGAAAAGATTGCGTAGAACCGCTTGACCCACTGACGTATAAGCCTCGCTGGCAGCATCCGAACAATAATGCCTGGTGACAGTATGTCTGTTGGATAAAGTCGCTGCTCTGCAGATTTGCTGACGAGGAACTCCAGCGAAAAGAGCAGTCGAGGGAGAAACAGCTCTTGCAGAGTGAGCTCTTGGAATTGTCTGTAAATGTCTTCCAGCTTGAAGATGGCAAAAGTCAATAGCTGCAGAAATCCATCTAGCTATGGTTTGTTTAGACACTGCTTGTCCTTGCCTTATCTTTCCATAGGCAATAAACAGTTGATCAGATTTGCGAATGGCAGAGGTCCTTTGCAAATAGAATTTTAAACATCTTCTGATGTCAAGGGTATGTAATGCCCTCTCCGTAGGGGATTGCGGATTAGGAAAAAACGTCTTTAAGATGACTGGTTAGTTCAGGTGAAAAAACGAAGGCACCTTAGGCATAAACCTTGGGTTTGTAGTACCACCACAGAATTGGACGTGAATTGCCAGAAAGGTGAATTGACGGTGTCAGCTTGAACATCACTGACTCTTCTAGATGAAGTTAATGCTACCAAAAAAGAAACATTCCATGTAAGGAATTTGAAATACACCCTGTGAATTGGCTCAAATGGGTGGCGCATGAGCTGCGCTAAAACTACATTAAAATGCCATGATGGAGGCGGACGACGTACAGGAGGAAACATTCTGAATAGTCCCTTAAAGAACTGTTGTATTCTTGAAGAATAAAGAGAGGTGGACCCATCCTGACGTCACCTTGAAATGGTTGCCAAAAAGACCTTCAACGTTGCATGAGATAAGCCTGATCTTGCCAAGTGCAAGAAAAAAGGTAATATCTGGTCCAGCGTTGCATGAAATGGGTGAACCCCAGCAGATTAACACCAAATGCAGATTCTTTACCATTAAAGTCTGTATGTCTTTAATTTAGCAGGTGCTTTCGCGTAAGCCAGTACCTCCTTACAATCCGTCAAGATTTTCAGATGAGCTAATTCAAGGTGCTCAGAACGCCAAGCTGCTAATTTTAGAGAAGCCGGATCCGGATGGCACATCTGACCATTCTGAATGGAGAGGAGATTCGGTATTGGTCGAAACTGTATTGGATCGCACTCAGAGAGGAGAAGAAGTTCGGTGGACCAGAATTGGCGAAGCCACCAGGGGGCGAAGAGAATAAAGCGACATGGCTCTTTCTTCATCTTCCGGAGAAACTCCCGGAACCAACAGTATCGGAGGAAAGGCGTAAGCATATATTTGAGACCAGGTTATCAAAAAATGCCTTCCCTTGCGAGTCCCTGTGGGTAAGCCAGCTTGCAAAGAAACAGGCATTAGCTGTTCTTTTTCATCGCAAAGCGGTCCAGAACGTGATGACCCCACTGCTGGAAGATTCAATCCGCTGTTGGCTGATGTAATTCCTATTCGTTGTTGGACACCGTTGACCTGCTGATGGTGTTCGCCAGCACATTTGCAACTCACGGCACATGAACAGCCAAGAGATTGATCCTGTGTCGTATCACCCAAGCCCATACCTCTTGGGTTTCATAAGATAGAAGAACCAACCTCGTTCTTCCCTGTATGTTGAAGTAATGCATACTTGAAGTATTGTCTGAGCGAACCAATACTGTGGCCCCTTGAATGATTGCACGAAAGGATTTGAGGGCTAAGAAGATGGCACCTAGCTCTAGCAGATTGATGTGCCAAGCCTTTTGTTGAGGGTCCCATTTCCTGCTGACTTTCAGCCCTCGAAGACATGCTTCCCAACCCTCGAGGGATGCGTCTGTAGTGATTGTGTAATTTTGGCGCTTCTTGAAGGAAACGCACACACCTTATACAAATTTCTTTCTTGGACCCGCCAAACAAGAAAGGCCTCTTGCATCCGAGGAGTGATTAGAATGATATCTTCGGTTGAACTGGAGACTTGCAACCACTTCTTGTCTAGCTCCTCTAATATTTTTATCATGTGTAATCTGTAGAAGCACCACCAAGTGGGAGCTGCAGGCCCGTCGTTCGTGTGAGACAAACAACTTTGCTAGGTTTGTACGGATTGATGCTCCGAGAAACGTTCATATTGGAGTTAGTACTAGTTGGGACTTGTCATGATTTATTGAAAACCAGGTTTTGAAACAGTGACTGACAAGTCTGGGTGTGCTGGACTGCTTGTAAATAAGAGCGAGCACCTATTATACAGTTGTCTCAGTAGTGATGAATTTGTATGCCTTGCAGACATAGATAGGGTGCCACTGGTGCCCGGATCTAGGTGACACGTGAAGACACGTGAAGCCGACCTAAGTCCAAAAGGTAGGACTTTAATTGAAAATGTTTTGTACCTATTGTAAAGTGTAGCCACTTCCTGTGCTTAGGAAGAATTGGCACATCAAAATAGACATCTTGGAGGTTGAATGTAGTTATAAAGTCGTTCTGGCATAAGAACCTTAGGACTTTCTTGAGGTACAACATTGGTAAAGTTTGCGCAAAGATCTAAAATCATGCGCTACTTTCCTGATTTGCTTGTTGAGGAGGAACTGAGAGTAAACCCTAACGCTGTTGGAGATTCGGAACCACTCCGACGGTCCCTGTTTGTATCCATATAGACACTTGTGTAAACGACTCCCGTAGATGAGAAAGGTGGAGGTCCCTTTGGAGGTGTAGAAAAAGGGAAATTTGACAAATTCTAGAGTGTGCCCTTGGGCATGACGTTTAAAAACCCAACGGTCCTCTGTCACCTTTGACCAATTGGAATAAAAGTGAGATATTAGACCTCCGACGTTTTTTGGAGGGAATAAAGGTGGGTTCAAGGTAATCTATTGTTTCTTAGAAGAGTTGCCGCGGCTGTACGATGATTTTCTATGTAGGAACTGTTGGTACTTTGCCCATATGACTGTTTGATTTGAGTGACGCAGTTGGTTTTGATTGTAGGAGCCAATACTGGATGGAACTCGCTTGAAAAAAGGACGTGGATCTACGTCCTCGGCACCCCGAAAAGGCTGCGATTCTATATCCAGAGGGTGTGGGCAGTATCTGTGTGCTGGCCAGAAGGGATCCTCAATCAAAAGGCAAGTGAAGTATTGAAGTTGGAACCTCCTTGCTGATATCTGCACCTGTCGATACCCTCTTATTTTAGCCACGTTTCAATGATGGAATGACTATGTCCGTTTGACACACTAACGCACATGTGTGCAGTGTTGAGTATCTCCTCCGAGCAAGCGTATTTCCATTGTAGCCGAATCGAGTGCAGTAACGCGTGCGCGTTACATGGACCAACTTCGCGCATGCGTACTTTGAAAAGAGGCAGCCACTTCGAACCACGCAGATACAGAATCACGACCGGGATGTATTTCTTCCAGTCTGCCCATGTTTGGGCACACTTCCGCCCCTCATTACTCAATCAACTTACCAATTAAGAGGGACAGAAGGGGTATAAATAGATGTGACCCGCACAGAACTTCACTTTCAGCGGAGCCGCATCGAGGGGAGGGAGACTTACCCGGCCTGAGTAATCGTGAGTAACTGAACAGCAAAAAACGATTAAGGTAACAGAGAGAATATATGAGTAGAAGCTCTGAGCAATCCTCCTTTTCACCTACAGGTTGCAAATTGGCACGATTGACCCCCAATACGCTATGAGGCTCATGAAGTAAATAAACCACTGATACAGAGTAAGAAACTGAATAAGATATTACACCACTTGTTTTTCTCCTTAAAACCACAGGAATTCATGGAACAAAGACAATATAGACGTGTGTGTTTTTTGTTTTATGTGTGTCTGTCCTGTCCTTGTCATTTTTTACAGGGTGCACGATCACTTATAGAATGACAATTGTCTAGATATCGGCTACCCATAACTTTTCTCTAGGGTCACTTCGCCTGGAAGAATTTCTAAGTACCCTTGTATATAGAGTTTACATTGTGTTATTTCTTTCCCTAGGTCTTTTCATAATAAACGCCTATTGGGCGAAAGGACTACAAGCAACTTCACACTGTGAATTAGGTACATACATCCTATAGTTCACTTCTTTGTATTATACACTTTTATACATATGTGAGTAAGGTGGGGATTTGTGCTACCCTGTCCTGAAGAAGGAGTTTTAGACTCCGAAACATGTTCATGTAGACGCACACACGAGGTTAATGTACATAATTATACACAAATAACCTCACACTGCACCATTTTACGGGAGCATAATAAATAGTTTTTTCCCCACGATCCAGGTATTTTTTTACCATCACCTATCACTTTTTCAAACCTCACCACTCACGAACAATCATTACCCTACACACACCACACATAGTCTGATTCAGTGCTCCCGCATAATCGCTGGTCGCAGCACGCCGCATCCCGTAGAGGGGTGCGAAGACCCCAATGATGAAGCATGACACCAAGGGGCCTGTTGGTGTGTGAGGGGTATTTTAAAAACACTAAGTGCTCCCCTCCACAGTAGGGATCACTTCTACCTTCGTAGTGGATTCCATTTTGTTTATGAGGCACACAACCAGTAATCACTGGTAAAAGGTAAGTACCCACGACGCAACCCTAACCACATTAGGCATATATCACGCAGGGTACCAAGAACTCACTAGCATAACCTATAATAGGAAAAACAACCTGCTAGGCATAAAAATACATTCAGAGGTATAGGCAATAAGGTATTTGCATATTATGCAGAAATCACATTAGGCAGGTAATCACATTTGCGGCTAAATCACTTGAGGCATCCACAGGTACCCTTAGCAAGGGCACACCACATGAAACTGTCCCTAGGCCAACTTGGCCTTTCAGGGGCTGAAACGCCCTGTGTCCAGCAAAGTCAGGGCAGGCTGCGCAGGCAGCAAAAGAAGAATGCGCAAAGGGAACAGGCCTAAACGTAGCAGCTGCCCACTATGTGCTGGACAGCTGTGGAACTTGAGCCTGGCACCACCAACATGGAGCCCCCACTTACCGGGCTCACGGGGACTCCTCTTCCAGTGCAGCGGGCAGGACGGCTGGGCTTCTCCGGTCGGGGCTCTCTCCCTCGGGAGAGCCTTGCTGGGAGGCAGAATGCTTCCTGCTTTTTCTCCGGCCACACTGGGCATTATTGGGCTCTCCCTCGCTCTCGGGGGGCTCCGGGTGCCAACGCCACCTTCGTCCTTCTTCTGGCTACAGGAGCGTGGGGTGGGTGCCCGCTGTAATTTAAATGAAAATTACACGGCCGTCACGCAGGGTGGGCACCTGCAATTTGAAGTATCAAAAAGAAGCCGGGGGGAACAAATAAACGGCCATAAATACCGGGCTCCTGAAAAAGTGAAAAGAAAGCGCTCCCTAGCGCTAGGGGAACAAATCCAGCGCTCCCAAGCGCTAGTGTCCCCAAACTCCAGCAAAAGTCTTGTAGGAGGTGGGGGGGGGGGGGGGGGGGGGGGGGGAAGGCTGGGCCCAGGGGCCAGCTCACAGGGCCCTCTAGGCAGGGTGGCAGTCCCCAGTGGCGGTCCTCCTGGCGCCCAGCAGCAGCAGGCCCCCCTTAAGGTAAGATCAGGAAGAGACCATTTTGAAAGGGGTCACAGCCCCTTTTTATACACATAAATCTTTTGTCTGGTAGCACAGGGTTAGGGAAAAACCAGATGCAACTGGTTTTGGAGCACTCTGTTATCAGTCGCACCACAGGGGGCAGAGCCAGCATTGCGTAGGGAAAGCCCAGCCCTATTAAGGTCCCAGGTGCACCCCTCCCTCACATCAATATGCAGATCTCTCCACTCACCACCGGGGCAGACCCATCCTGACTTCCCGGAGCCAGGCACACCAGCCAGCTCCAGCCAATCACAAGCCACATTTATGCCGCACACATCATCGCGCAGCATTTAATCACACGAGTCCGCACATACCAAACTCGACTCTGTACTCGCCACACATGGACACATACATTCCCCATGCATTCCTATGGGAGGGCAGGCCTATCTCACAACATGCACTCAGAGTGCGCACGCACTTTACACTGGGACACAGTGAAACTGCGCAGAAACCAAAAATAACTAACACCAAGTCACATATCAAAGCAAAAAGTTTAGGGGTGAACCTGCCAGAAGGGCCAAGTCCAACATGCGCTATTATATCCGGCGCGTCTCAGGGTTACTCATCAGGGCAAGCAACGGTTTTTCACCAAGCCACAACAGATGGAGGAGTTTCTCAAACATGTGAGGCGCACGAATCGCACTGATGGAAGCATGGCGGCATCGCAACAATCTTCGCCGACGGGAGCAGTAGATGATTCTCAAAGATACATTCCCTGCTTCTCATAGCTACTCTAATTTTGGCTCGAGACATGATGATCGTTTGGCAACTGGATCTACTTCAGGGGACACAAACTATTTAGCTGATGGGCCACTTTGAGCTATCTCTACTGTGCACCGGGCACCCTCTGCCCTCAACAGCCTGGCTGTACCATCTTCGATGGGCTCTATGGGCGGGAGGTACCTGTGTTGCCGCCTAGAAATGGCCCCCAATGGGTATCCACCCCGAGATTGTCCACTGCATACTACTTGCAGGGACTGTTGTGCTGTTTTTATTTAGATTGGGGTTAGGGGAAGGTGGGTGGGTGAACATTTCTGGCAAGTTGGGGCTGCTTCAGTGGGTGGGGGTGGGGGAGCAGGGGGTATGTTTTGTTCTCTATAGGACATTCACACACCAAGATACCATCCTCGACAGTTCAGTGAGGACAACAGGCGAGTTGGTGTTTGAGCATCCCATGCAAACTAAGGCATTACATTGTTCTCGAGTACATGATTTGAACTGTATTCTTTGGATACAGAGCAGGTTGATAGCAGATGTCCAGAAACATGACCGATATAGATTCTGGAAAACTGAATGTTATCACGTGGAACGTTAGGGGCTTGGGGGACCCGAGGAAGAGGAGACACATATTAGCTTATTTGGACAGGCATCGAGTGCACATAGCTATGTTACAGGAAACACATTTCACTCCTCAGGAACCAAACAACTTTGCAGGTAAATGGGCGGAGCACAGAATCTTTTCCTCTTATTCCTCTTATGCGAGGGGGACGGCAATCCTCATAAAAAAACAGATATCCTTCCATCTAGTGGGAGCGACCTGGGATTCGCAGGGACGATACTGCCTGGCATGGGAGCGGCTGGGGTCTGTCTCAGTCACTCTGGCCTGTTACTATGGGCAGAATGTAGATGCCCCAGAATTTTACACCTCATTATGGGCCAAGATATTTGATATAGGCTCCAGTCACATTATCTGGGGTGGGGATTTCAATGTTACATACAACCCAAGCTTGGATAAGTCACACCCTGCTCCTCACCATTACACCAAAGAACGTACAATTATACAAGATACTATAACCACCTATCAATTGATTGATGTTGGAGACATACCCACCCACACACACAGGAGAAACGCATTACACAGCACAAGCAGCATCATGGGCGCGACTAGACTACTGTTTTTTGTCCCGAGGGTTGGGCCCAGCAATATTTGAAGTACAGCACTTGGCCAGAACTTACTCGGATCACGCCCAGGTAAAACTCACACTGTCCTCCTCAGAATTCGGCCCACCGCGCAGCACTTGGCGTCTTCATGCTCCTACTTTGCTAGACACGGTCTTCCAGGAAGAGCTGCGGGAAGAAATACAGGATTTCTTCCCGCTAAACATAGGATTAGTGGACAGTGTAGAAACCATTTGGGAGGCATTCAAGGTTACACTCAGCGGGTTCTGCATATAGAAGGGCTCAGGTGTACTAAAAGACATAACTAACACATTACGCAAATTAGAGGCTTAGCTTAAGTCGCTGGCAGCGAAGTTGGCCGCAGGCTCGAACAGTCCCGCCCAACTCAAGTTTAGGGAGACACTCACGGTTATATGGACACAGCACAGAAGGAAAATTGGTTTTGGGGCAGATTCTGGGTGGCCCGCTGTTACTGAGAGGGAGAACGACCTGGTAAGGCATTGGCGCATAAGATTAGGAAAGCTCGTTACTCTAACTATGTATTGGAACTTGAAGACCTAGACGGGATGGTCTACCGTGACACTGCCAATATCCTCAGTGCCTATACACGCCATTACACTCACCTCTACACTACAAATAGGAAGGATGACCTGGATCTACAGAACTATTTGGGAGATGTGGCACTAGGCTGGCTGAGCGCTGTGCAACGGGAATTATGTGCCCCATTCGAGTTGGACGAGGTCAGGGACGCTATTATGAGCATGAAATCAGGGAAAGCCACGGGAACGGACGGAATTCCTATAGAGTTTTACAAAACATACATGGATCTAATGGTCCCCATCTTAGGCGAATCACAACACTCCCTAGCACACTTATGGTTATAATAAAGTTCATATATAACAGTGTTTCCACAGGTTCTTGCTGGAAAAGTAGAGAAGAATTCTTATTCTTGTAAATCAATTCCAAGTTTTAGTCTTGATAACTGGAAATCGATTTACAAAACCTCGGGGCAAGCAGAGCTAGGTGTACTCGAGCACACACGTTTCGAATGAACGGGGGACAGATAGACTGTGAACCGAGCACAGACTATAGGCAAAAGCCAAAATAATCGATTTGGATACAAATAAGAATAAACTTAAGAGATATTCGAAGTCCCTCGTAGAACCCCTATGCGGGTTGGAACTATCACCGCATTTCACACTAGAGATTACAGATCTGGAAATAGCCTTGAAAAAGTCATGGGTTACATTCCCAATTACGACGAAACACGTGTTGGCTGTGTGAAACGTCTTCCAGTTATCAAGAATAAAACTAGGAATTGATTTACAAGAATAAGAATTTTAATCTACTTTTCCAGCAAGAACCTGTGGAAACACTGTTATATATGAACTTTATTATAACCATACGTGTGCTAGGGAGTGTTGTGATTCTGATGCAGTAGCTAAATTTTAAGGAATAGTTGTTCCTTTTACCTTATAGCACCGTTAAATAAATCCACATCAAATATACTGTGTTACCTTCTAAGTGGCGCCAACAAACCTATAATAAACCACTGCCGAGTTTAACCCATCTTACGCGAGGTGTATGAAGAATCACTGGATGTTGGCTGCCTCCCTGCATCCATGAGGGAGTCTCTTATCATTTCGCTATTGAAACCAGGGAAGTTGCCCAGACAATGCGACTCCTATAGGCCACTGTCCCTCCTTAAATGTGATGCCAAAATACTGGCCAAACTCATCGCTACTCGACTGAGCTGTTGCTGGAATATCCGATCCTCCCTGATCAGTCGGGCTTCGTGCCCGGGAGGGCCACCTCCAATAATCTGAGAACCCTTTTTGCTATTCTAAATAATGTCTCACCCGACTTGCCCCTATATGCTGCATTTATTGATGCCACCAAGGCTTTTGATTCAATTGAGTGGAACTATATCTTCGGGGTAATGCTGCGGATGGGTTTCCCACCCCTCTTCCTCTCATGGATTAGGCTGCTATACCAATTGTCAGTTGCTAAAGTGCTCATTAATGGACGCACATCCCAGACATTCCAAATTACCAGGGGCACCCGGCAGGGGTGGGTGCCCGTTATCCCCCTTACTTTTTGCTCTTGCAGTGGAGCCATTAGCGGCGAAGCTGCGGCAACACCCCAATGATAAGGCTCTACGTTGTAATATGCGGCAAATACTCATATCCCTATACGCTGATGATATCACCCTATGCATTCGTGACCCGCAGCAAAATTTGAATCCGATCCTCAGGGAATTTATTGTTTTTGGGAGACTATCAGGGATCCAAATAAACTGGGGGAAGTCCTGCATTTTCTCTTTGACGACCGCAACAGTTCGCTTTCCGCTGGATTATCCCTTAGAGTGGTGTGATGAGGAATTGCGGTATTTGGGAATCCGTGTCACCAAGGATATAGGCGAGCTGATGCGCCTAAACTATGGCACTGCAATGACCCGCATAACGGACTATGTTACCTGCTGGATTACTTTACCCCTCTCCATGGCGGGACGAGCATCCTTAATTAAAATGGGGATACTTACCCAATTGCGCTATCTGTTTTTAAATATTCCGTATTATCCAGGGGCTTTTTTTTTTTAAGACACTCAGATCAGAACTGACGCGTTTGGTATGGGGGGTAAACAACCAAGATTGCAATGGAATGTACTTATTAGACCATATTCACAGGGAGGGTTCTGTGTACCAAATTTCGAATTGTATTACATTAGCGCACAAGCCCATTGCACATGGTTCTGGGTGAAACAGCCACGGTATATGCCGCAGGTTGCGTTGGAACAATAGCTTGCACACCCCATTCCAATAGACTGAGTGTTGTATGACTCGGCTAACTCCAGGGACAGGACGCCAACCACCCTCACATGTACAACTACAGCGTGGCAACACATAGGGTGCATGTTAAACGCTCCCATGCTATATTCCCCATTATTACCTCTTATTTATCATCCGAGTATGCTCCTTCTCCAAGAAACAATATTTCACAACTTTAGGGAGCGCGCCCGCATTAATACCTGGGGGGACTTATACCATAATGGCCACTTCCGCACTGCTGAACATGTTTTTCAGGGCCTGCAACAAACCCCGCTTGACGTTTTTCTATATATTCGCATTAGACAGGGAATCCGGTCTCTAACCCTGGACTTCCCGGCGGAGTCTCAAGTGCTAGCTCCTCTACAGCTGATGCTTAAAAATACGATGACTAAAAGCCTTGTCTGCCTGATATATCGGGCAGTGCACACACAGAGGGAACTGCCGGCTACGCTATCCCGCACACGATGAAGTGGGGAGTTGGGTTTTGCCCTGACAGATGACCATTGAGAATACTGCTTTCCCTTGCTCGCAGACTGAGCGGGTCTCGGCCAGCAGCAGGCTTCGCATAATACACTATAAGTCTCTCCATAGATTGCATTACACCCCAGCCAAGATGCACAGATATCATTTGCGAGACTCGGACAGATGTGACAGATGTTGAGCTCCTGGAGCAGATTTTCTCCATCTTGCTTAGGAATGCACGGGTGTGAATGAATTGTGGGGGCACATCTTTGACGCTTTGTATCTGATGAAGAATACACACATCGAACCCACACCATTGATGGCTCTGCTCGGCTACGTCAAATCAATACAGGTGGCACATCACAAATATGTGGCCCTTGCACTACTCATGGCTAAGAGGTGGGTGGACTGCCAATGGAGTAGGGGGCGGGCACCCAAATTTAAGGGCTGGATTTATAATCTGGTGGTTTGCCAGGAATGACTCACCACATACGCTGAACTGCTACCTAGTGCCTCCAGGCCCAGGGATATCTGGGCCCCCTTAACAAGTTACCTGCTGTCACACCCACGTGAGACTCCAACGTCCGACACAGAAGTAGCAACGCAATAACAGGCTTGAAGTGTGCACAAATAGTTGAAGGGTCCTCCCCTGTGAGCGATAGAGATACTGCTTGTGAACTAAACGTTCTGCATTCTGGTATAGTTTACGTAAACACCTGTACAGGCACCTGCACGCCAATGAAGTAATGGAAATATAGCTTATTTATGTGACTGTTATGTACTGCCCTGATGCAATGTCCTCTGTCTCCTGACGTTCTGTAGCTCTTTTACTATGCCTTGATATGTTACGTGATATGGGCTAATGCTGTGAATACCTGTGACACGTACACGCTGATAATGTACTAATTACTGTACGTAATGATGCTCCTATGTATTGTTAGTTTAAAAAACAATAAAAAGAAATTTTAAAAAAATTAAAAAATAAAAAGGATGGGACATACCAGTGTGGAATGTGGTGTGATTTATGAATGTCGTGTATGCATGCATAGACCACGAGGGAGCATAAGGAGGCTATATTGTAATTTCAAAGATTCAATGCACATCTTCTGGTCTTCGCCAACTTGTGGGCGTTTTTGACACATAGTCTGATTAGGAGAGGACCTCGAATAAGAGTACCTCACTCATTAAAAGAGTTTATCACTGCACAATAAACAACTCCAACCAATACAGCTCACTTATTTTACTTATTTATAACACAAAAAGGTTGCAAGCAACCCTCATTCAACGCTAGTAATTTAGATAGCGTGCAAGACTTACCTTGCATCGTTCTTTTCCTCTTTTTGGTGGAAGGATAACTTTTCGTTGGCATCCTGCCTTTTTTAGCTGTGGCAGTATCTTCTTTCCATTCTTTGCATATAATCCCTAAAACATAAATCAACAGGTTTGCAAAATTTCTTTACTTATATCAACAGGGACTAATTTCTGTTGTAAAGCTTTCTATTCCCAATTACAGAAATGTTTATCTACAATATAAGTTTTAGTCTATGAAAACGGTTTCTAAAATGAAAACGGTAGGTTTTCTTTACAGAAGTGAGATGTAGGTCTGGTCTGATCAGCTTAAAAAGGTAGAGCACGGAGCTAGGTCATAGACAACAGAGCTCAGGGATTTAAGCTTGGGGTGCATGAAAAAGTAGAACATATACTCTCGTGCTCAGCTGTAAATGTACGTTTGGAAAAATCACAAACATTCCCAGTGGCATAACACAGTTCCAACTTCCCAGGCAGACGTCCGGGAATGTCACATGACATCTGAAGGCTTTTCGCAGAGTACCACTCTAGAATCAGGAAATTGTGCAAAACATTTTCTTTTCTCCATAAGAAGAAATGACGATTGTGAAGGTGGTGAAATATTCTTATAAGTGTTTCTGCAGGTATGCAGTGATGAGTTGTGGCTACTCAAGAACTTTGAGCATCGCATAGTGCAAAAGAAAGATGCCAAAACTTGTGTGCACAAGGAACGGAAGGTTCTTAATATTATGCTCAAACCTTTGAGGGGGTAACTGGACAGATTTTTGGCTTCAAGGTCATTGAAGAGAACGAATCGCCAGAGTGGTTGGCGCTGCGGTGTTGGCACCCAAGGATGGTGGGAAGTCCATCAAGATGTGTCTGGGCTTGAGAGGTCTCAATAAAAGAATCTGGGTGGATCGCCAACCACTCCAGAAAATTGCTAAATCCATTACCATGTTGGAGGGAGAAAAGATTTGTAGTGTACTAGATCTCTCCTCTGCATATCACCAGGTACAACTGCACCAGGATTCAAATCATTTGATCTCCTATTTTAATCCACTGGGTGCTTATCAATTTGTGAGGATGCTGTTCGGGCTAGCCTCGGCTGCAGCCTGTTTTAAGAGAATAATGAAGATGGTTCTTGATGAAGTAAGTAACATATTATTTTTCTAGGATGACATTCTTATATATAGTAAAGATGTGTGCAAACATGATGATATTTTGAGAAGACAGGCAGACAAGAGCATTAC
Organism: Lissotriton helveticus; assembly: GCF_964261635.1. NCBI lineage: Eukaryota > Metazoa > Chordata > Amphibia > Caudata > Salamandridae > Lissotriton > Lissotriton helveticus. The sequence goes on along the minus strand of NC_136063.1, from coordinate 1,686,597,833 downwards.
AGTAAAAAAGCAGAAGTGCAAAATTGGAGTAACGTCAGTGTTATACAGAGTGAGGGCATCATAACAAATTTGAGTTGGCAGACAGTATTGTGAATGCTCCCAAGTGTTGAAATAAAGAGCAAGTGAGGTCTTTCCTTGGACTTGAAGAGTTTTATTTGAAATGTACAAGGGGATTTGCCAATATCGTGAAACCCATCAGAGTGCGGCCTAAAAAAGGGGCTCGGTTTGCATGGTTGAATGAGTGTGATGTAGCGTTCAGAGGAGTGAAGCATGGAATCAGTAAAATGCCTACTCAAGGTCATTCTGACACTAAGAAAAAACATTCTAACCACTGATACCAGTCTTAACAGGTTGGGTGCAGTATTTACTCAAGTGGAAAAACACTAGAAAGTTAGTTGTGTTTGCAACTATGGCAGTTAATAAAGTGGAAAAACACTATTCATGCATTGAGAAGGTTAACCCCTAGACTCAAGTGTTGGAGCTGACGCTTGGAGGAATTCAATTTTCAAGTATAGTACATTCCTGGTTTGGTGAACAAGGCCGCTGACTGCTTGTCACGGTTGCCGGTAGTGTGCTTTGGTTGGGCCCAGGAAGAAACACTGCCATCTTTCTCCATGTACACGTTTCTTAAGTTGCCTTCTCTTTCACATGATGACTTTTGACACACATTTGCATGCATGATAATGGCAGGTTAGTTTCTCTGAAACTGCTTTGCCTGCAGATTTAACTTAGCAAGAACATTATCATGACTCCCTGAACACCACGTACAAGGCCTCGACACACATTGTGCAAATCTCTTTATTTTCATTCACAGGGCAACAGAGCTATCAATCGACCATAACAATTGTCAGCCTGCTTAAGGGTTTGGCTCGAAGAGCAAGGATGCTTCCCATTATAAATAAACAAGCATTTCCGGGTTTAGGCAGAGGAGCACTTTGCTGAATGCGAGGTCACTAGACATGGAATCTTCAGTCCAGCTGTTCGCTGATCTCTCGGAGAGGATATCCAATTTGTAACAAAGATGGTGACTTGCACTCATTCTCCTCAGGTAGTTGGGTTGGGTCATCCAGTTTGGGGGTTGTTGGCAGAACACAAACCCACCTACACCATAGGCATCTAGATTACAAAACGCATAATAGGAGCATGTTATATATACATTTTACCTACTGACGATTGCCAGTAGGTAGTTATAGTTAGAAAAGCATTTTTTGCCAATAACTTTGGAGCCACTTAACAAATCTCCACAAAATATTCACAAAATGTCCCTTTCTTGGTTTGAAAGTTTCGGGTTGATCCATCAAGCGGAGGGCAAAAAAAAGGGGGGTCCCCAAATGCTTTTTCCCCATGTTATATCTATGGGGATTTTTCATTTCTTTAACACGACTACTGCCCTAACTACTAATAAGAATGACACCAAATTTGGCAGAAAGCTAGATCTTGGTCCAGAAAGCATGCTTTTTGCGATTTGGTATAATTCCGTTCAGTAGTTTCAGAGAAGAACAAGTTACTTACCTTCGGTAAAGATACATCTGTAAGAGACATATATTAGTTATGGATTCCTTACCTTAGAATTACCTCCAGGCGTCAGACTGGATCCAGAGAATTTTTCTTCAGCAGTACCCTGTGCGTGGTAGGTGGCGATGGTCGACACAGCGTTTATCGTTGGCGTTGTGTTCGGCGGAATGACGCTGCGTTATCTACTTAGGGTTGCTACTGCGCGCTGACGTCAGTTCTTTACACAACATTCCACGCCAGAAGCCCAGAGCCATGCAAGACACTGACCACGGGTGCACAAAACTAGGGCCCTGGAGGGATAGCCTTTACCCTAGAAGTCAGTTTGCAGAACCGAGAGGATGGGTGGGGCGGTAAGGAATCCATAACTAATATATGTCTCTTACAGATATATTGTTACCTAAGCTAAGTAACTTGTTCATCTGGAAGAGGCTATTGGTTATGGATTCCTTAACTTAGAATAGATACCATAGCAATACCAGCCCCAGAGGTGGGTCTGCGAACTAAGTTAATACAAGAAAGTCCGGGAGAACTGAACGGCCAAAGAAGCAGTCTCTATGGGCTTGGCTGTCCAGGCAGTAATGTTTGGTGAACGTGTGCAATGAAGCCCACGTGGCTGCCTGGCAGTTGTCATGAACGGGGACTTCATGTCCCAAAGCAGTAGTGGCTGTCGTTGCCCTGGTGGAATGGGCACACAGCCCTACTGGAGGTTCTTTTTCACAAAGGAATAACACATTTTAATGCAAAGAACAACCCATAAGGAAATGGTTCATTTTTGCACAGCCCAACCTTTCTAGGCGCCCACATAGCCAACAAAGAGCTGATCATCCACGCAGAGGTGTTTTGTGCGATCCAGATAGAATGAAAGCGCACGTTTTGGATCCAGATGGTGGAGCCTCTCCTCCTCTTTAGAAGGATGCGGGGGCAGGAAGAAGGTAGGCAAAGTGATGGTCTGTCCGTCCTATGTGGAAAGATGTAACCACTCTGGGAAGATAGGAAGGCCTAGTGCGAAGGACGACCTTGTCCTGATGAACAGCCAGGAAAGGAGGTTTTGAAGAAAGAGCCTGTAGCTCACTCATCGTGCGAGCAGAGGTGATGGCAACCAAAAAGGTAGTTTTGAGTGTCAAAAGTCTGAGAGGGCAGTTGTGTTGCGGCTCGAAAGGAGCGCACAAAAGGTAGGTCAGAACAAGATTCTAGTCCCACTGGGGTATTACGAAAGGGATAGGAGGAAACATGTTCCTAATGCCCTTAAGGAAACGATCTACAATGGGGGTCTTGAAGAGAGAAGGTTGATCTGGCAGGCGAAGAAAGGCTGAAATGGCTGAAAGATAGCCCTTGAGAGTGCCCAAAGCAGAGCCCTGCGGGGCCAACAACAGAATTAAGAGGAGAACCTCTGAAAGAGGGGCAGAAATGGGATCCACGGCCTTTGCTGTGCGTCATGCCATATATTTGTTCCATCTTCAGGCGTATACCGTTTTGGTGGAGGGACGCCTGGCTGTCAAGATAACGTTACAGACATCAGGTGGAAGGTCGAAAGCTGTAAACTGTCGCCACTCAATCTCCACGCAAGGAGGTGGTAGCTGGACAGGGTCGGTGGAGGACCATCCACTGCTGCTGTGACAGAAGATCCTCCCAATGTGGCAGTCTGATCGGAGGATCGATGGCCATTTGCAAGAGCTCGGGATACCAGACTCTCTGTGCCCAGTCCAGAGCCACAAGAATTACTTGGGCCCGGTCGCGCTTGATCTTTTTCAGTACTCTGGGCAGAAGTGGTATAGGCGGAAAGGTGCATAGGAGACCGTAACTCCACTTGCAACGAAAAGCGTCGCCTAGCAAGTGACGCCTTGGAAATTCCAAGGGCAGAACTGCTGACATTCTGCGTTCTCTTCTGTGGCGAATAGATCTAACCAAGGCTCTCCCCACTGCTGAAATAGACCTTGCAACACCTCCGAGTGAAGACCCTATTCGTGAACAATCATGCACCGGTGGCTAAGTTCGTCCGCCCTGGCGTTCAGGGAACCCGCCAGGTGTTGAACCACCAGGGATATGCCCGGACGTCCTGCCACATCCAAAGGCGAAGAGCCTCTTGACATAGGGTCCACAACCTCACCCTGCCCTGTTTATTGCAGTACCACATGGCGGTAGTTTTGTCCGTGAACACCTGCACTACTCTTCTTTTGACAGAAGGAAGGAAAGCCTTCATTGCAGGACGGATCGCCCTAAGCTCCAGAAGTTTGATGTGGAGCCCGGACTCCGCCGGAGACCAGAGGCCTCCGATCTCCGCCTCCCTCATGTGGCCACCCCACCCCAGAAGTGATGTCTGTTTCACACCTGAACGCACAGACTACAAGGGGGAGTCTCTGACAGAAATGGAGCTCTCACCTGGCACTGTGATGAAGGCGAAGAGCAATGCCATATGAGAATTTTATCAGGAGGTGAGAGCTGCCTGGAGACTGTGCATGGGCCCTCTGAATAATCATTTGGAGGCCCTGAAACAGAAACAGGAGTTGAGGAAAACCCAGGGCTCCAAGACAGCAGGAGCGCTGGGCAAATAATTATAAGAGCCTCGCAAGACACATATTGTTATCCCTAACACGTGCGGGGAAAAGGAAAACCAGCAGCTGGAAGATCACAAAAGAACACTCCCATTAATGACACTTCCAAATCGCAGGAAAAGTATATTGAAAACTGTTGACAGAACTGAACTCAGCAAAGTAGTGACCAGGATGGGTAAGCCTAAGCCTAAAAAGGTGAGTGGGCCACCGGACACAGTAGAATCCTCCCAGAATAATGTAATCATTGACAAAAAAGAGACAGACGGCCAGGGTCAGTCTATTCATACCCACCTGGATAAAATACTGGCTGCTATTGCGGCCACCCTCCAACAAGATATAGGTACTGTGTCAGTAGGGTTGGGGTTGTTACAAGCTGACCACCACAAGCTTGCGGATAGGATGAAGGAAGTGGAACTTACCTTAGAGGAGATGCAACCAGAACAGAAAATGACATCCCAAAAACTGGATGATTTGGCTACTAAGGTGGCCACTTTAGAAGGACGGGCTGAAGACGCTGACGAACGCAGTCGCCGCAAATAACATGAGGGTGGTGGGGATTTCAGAGGGCAAAGAAGGGACGGACATGGCGTCCTTTCTGTAAGACTGGCTCCAGAAGATGGTAACGCTGTGGTGGCTCACTAAATTCTTCGCCCTGGGAAGGGCACATAGAGTCCCATCCCGGCCCCAGGGCGACCCCCAAGGCCAACAGTGGCAAGACTGTTACACTATAAAGACTGAGATGCAATAATTCAACATTCACACACACAAGGTCCGACTGTGATAGACAATAGCAAGTATCAGTGTTTACAGAATTTCCGGCCAGGGTGCAGTCACAGCGTGCATCATTCCTGGAAGTAAAAAAAGTGTTGCGTACGGAAGGGATACAATACTCGCTGCAATTCCCGACCCGGCTTAGACTACAGCTAGATGGAAAGGCCTACTTCTATGACTCCCATGGCAGTCCAGGCTGGAAAGCGACAGGATGGACTCTCAGCCACAAACCAGAGAAATTGCACTAAAGAAATGCCTAAACTGAAGGAGGAGACAACACAAATCTACCAGGCAGATCGCCTTGCAAAAACCTTCCTCATCTCAGACAACAAGAGAACGGCAAGCAGCTCTGAAAGCAGCAGAAGTTCTATCAATGCACCCGGAGGATGACAGGACTGCAGAATCCTCGGCGCATGGGACTAGTCAATCGGACTCTGGGAGATCGGAGCAGAGTGAAGAAATGCTACCAGTGGTGAGCCCTGGCTCCATGGACGAACTGATAGGGCTTGGATATGTGGAGCTAATGGCAGCAGGTGATGGGTTGGGGAGGAGGAAGAACAAAAATGGGGGTAAGTGTCGTAAATAGGAAGTGGAATTAGCACTGAATAGGCACAGCACAAAGGGTTGAATGATAATGCACATGTAAAATTAATGTGGTGGGTGTGGAGCAGCGGAGGGTTGTGGTTGGGCACCCAGACGAGCAGAGGACTCCTGCAGTCCTAAATAGAATCCGGGGCGGGCATGGGAGTTAGCTGGATTTAGCTTGAGTCACACCCCCAACTAGATAGACGTTCCCACTTGTTGATAGGCATCTTCTACCCATGTTGCTTTTTGCTTTCTTTACTGGTATGGGCGACTAGCCATTGCAAAGCTGCCTTGGGACAGGGAGTTGTTGGTTTACGGGGTTTGGTTTATGTCCAGTGGTCCACGTGCATGCAGGAGGGGTAAAGAAAAGAAGGAAAGCTGAATTAAGCCAGAGTTGAATGTAAAACGCTGTCATCAGGAAATTAAACTCCTACCCTGGAATGTGCGAGGGATGAGATCATCTCTCAAGCATCATAAGATACACAGCGATCTCATTAGGCGGGGGGCACATATAGTCATGTTACAGGAGACCCACCTAACAGCAGACGAGTAAATAAAATTATGGTGTAAATGGCGTGGTCAATTGTATGCCACCTCATATTCTGCTTTCTCTAGGGGCGCACTGATATGAGTCAGAGCTGGCATACCATTTGAGCTGGTGCGTACACAAATAGACAGAGGACCGGTACGCACTAGTGCAGGGCAGGTTGCTGGGACATGAAATTCCTTGGGAAGCATATATGACCCAAACCATGACCAACTCAGTTTTTTGAAGAGGTTAGCTAAATCCTTATCTTCCCTAAACACAACTGATTTGATTCTAGGTTGAGACTTTACTTGTATGGCAAATGTCGCACTCAATAGATCTAACACCCCCCCCCCTCCTTTGCGAGGCACACCAGTTATTAAGTTGGTTCGGAGTTTTGGAGAATGGAGGAATCATTGGAATTAACTGCTGTTTGGAGGGTGCAACACTGAAGGCAGAATGATTACTCTTATTATTTCCAGCTGTATGACCTGCACACCAGACTTGATATGTTTGTCTGTTACAGCCGATTAACTATGGCTGTAACATACACTGAATATCTGTAGAACACTTTTTCGGACCAGTACCCACTGTTCCTTAGCTTCCGCCCAATCATGGAACCAACAGTTACCCCGACATGGCGGCTGAACCCTACCCTCCTAACAGATGAAAGTTTTAGGTACTCACTGGATAGGATGATCACTGAATACTTCCAACACAATACCGGGTCGACAGACACTAGGGCTATGGATTGGAAGGCATTTAAAGTGGTGGTAAGGGGATGCTGCTTAGGTCAGACAGTGGGTCGGCGAAAAGAACTGTTGGCGGACCGTACCAAGTTTGAATCCACATTACATGACTGTGGCCTTTAACTGTCAGGGCACTTGAACACCCATGGGCACATGGACACCACGAGGAAGGAGTATAACAGTGCATTGGAGAGGTGCGAACCCTGGACCTACGCAAAGACTACACTAGCGTTCATGAGGAGGGAGGTAAAGCGGGTAGATTATTAGCTTGGTTAGTGCAGCCTAATTCCAGGGGGACGTCAATCACTCATATCACAACGGTAGAACGGGTGAGCTTATACTCACCTACATCGATTCAGAATTTAGCCTCATACCATGAGAAACTCTATGAGGCCCTGTTTGCACAAGCGCAGTAGACTACACAAGAGTTTCTGATGCCAGTGCCGCTGAGGATTTTAGATCTTCAATTACGGGCTGATTTCATGGGTCCGGAGATACAAACTCTGACCACCAAATTTGAAGCATTCTATACGGAAACACTAGAGGCGGGTCGTTGCCGGCCTAGACCAGAGATGCTTTGGTAATACCCCTGCCAAAACCAGAGCAAATAGGGGCATGAGTGACTATGCTGAACGATGACTTTAAAATTCTGCGCAGGGTTTTGGTGTCACAACTTTTACCTTATATGACACACCTGGTCCACTCTGGCCAGAATGGGTTCATACCAACGAGGTCGACATCTGCCAACATTCGTAGACTTTTGAATATTATGCACCACCCAGAGAAGAGTAAATATCCAGATGCTCTCAATGTTGCTGGATTTGGAGAAAGCTTTTGATTTGTTAAGATGGGACTTTTTGTGTGTTGCGATGGCTAGAAAGGGGATGGGAGCTGAGTGGAAACGATGGGTCAAATTACTGTACTCAAGCCCCAGGGCTCCAGTGAAAGCAGGGGGATGATATCTTGCTCATACAATATATTCAGAGGCACTACACAAGAGTGCCCACTGTCTCCCCACTCTTGTTTGCCCTGGCTATCGAGCCACAGGCAGAACTGTTTAGATTAAAAGAACAAATGCATGAGATGCGACTGGGAGATCGAGACCACATTATTTCACCCTATGCAGATGGTCTATTATAATATCTGGGGGACAGAAATTGTGGAGTAAGGCAGGCGCTGAGCCTCCTGGAGACATATTTAGTCTTGGCTAGATTGTGACTAAACATCACAAAAACCTGCATATTCCCGATAACAGGGGAGGAGGGGGGTGTCTTGGGCTCAGGGTCCCAGAGGCCTATCTGCAGAACTGTATTGGGCGCCCGTTCCATTAAATATCTTGGAATAGAGGTATTTCATGAGATAGAGGATCTGCAGGAGGGAAACCTGAACCCTGTTATGCGGTCCCTCAGGAAGTGTGTCTCTTTCTGGTGCTCGCTTAGACTCCCCTTGATGGCTCGAACTGAACTGGCAAAAATGGTCATGAACCCTTATTTTGTGAATCTTCCAGTGGTGATTACACCCGCGTGGTTCACAGGGCTTAATAGCTTGCTAGGGGAATTGATCTGGAATGGGCAAGAAACAGAGATTTCCAGACCGAAAGCCAAGAAGGTGGGCTCCCGATTTGCAGACTTGGATTTGGTTTTAGCACACATACATATAGCCATGAACTGGAGGGTCCCCCAACAACGACATTGAAAAAGGCTGTGGATAACTGGGATAAGACAGAGGAAAGAGCCATACAGCGAAAGGAAACCAGGGAATCCATAGAGGCCCCATAGTGGAGTTAAAGATCCAGAATGTGTACAGGGCAGCACCAGCCCTGGAACTGAAACTGATGGGCAAAAGTTGCTGCAATATCCACCATAATGTTAAGTAACAATAAAGGGGAAGCAGCAACTCTAACTATACTCCAGCGCATATAGGATTCGGCTCCTGCACAACAGGAGCACGAATGATCAAAAATTAACTAAGTATCCTGTGCTACACTGGGTAGAGATAATTTGGGAGCCAGACCTGCTAAACCACAATTAAAGGGTAATTCTGAAAAGGATAACTGAGCACGCATTTGTGTCTTCTACAAAGTAGAAGTGGGATAATAAGAAAAACGACAAGATCAAGTCGTAGGGAGGCCATCCTCAACAGGAAGCCACTGAAAAGCACTACAACTTACGTAACCGTGATAATATTAGATCGCCTGACGGGTATCAGGATACTGATACATATTCCTCTTGTTCTTTTCAGGATTCATCCAATAAACATGCAGGTAGAGTCGGACAGTCAGAGCACAGATCAGAAGAGCATGTGCAACCAAAGGACTCACAACACTCATCTGACTACATAATTATACAGGAAGAAAAAGCGAAGCCTTCCATGCCTCAATTCAAAAAGAAGTATAAATTTAATTTTAACAAACCAAAAATTGCTCATCTCAAGATCCATTTTTCCAAAATATGAATTGTCAAGTGAGGGCAAAAGATTTGCGACACTTCTTCGAGAAGTGTGCACTACTTCAACCACCAACTATGTTGAAGAGACAGCCATCCATTTGGGGAGTCCAAAATTTTGGCAGAACCTTCACTTCAGATTACGAAGAACTTTTCCAACACACACTGGACTCGGGAACACACAAGTATCTTATGTTCTGTGAAAGCCGACATGATAGCTTCTAAACACATACACACACACACCCACACACGTGTGAACACCACGACCCTGGTGATCTGCCCCATCACTGGAACATCCCGTTACACATACGTCATGTTCACTAAAGGTGAGGTAGTACTGACTGCATATAAATGTAATCTTTACACCAATGGTGAAATGCATTTTGCACATACAGAAAAAATACTGACAGCAGTACAAACTGCTGTGTTGAGGAAACAAGCCGTGGCTCAGGGAAATGCATCACTTTCCTCACCCCTATGCCGACCTTAGAGGCCGTCAACACAGAAAACGCGCCGAATGTCGAAGCATTACATTCACGGTGGATACAATGGGCCAACTCACTCTTTGCAACATGTTGACTACAAGTTCGATTCTACACTACAAACACAAGCATTTTTGCAGTATGAACAAGAATATCCCCTGCCTAATGAAATAATGCTTCTAAAACAATACGATTACATCATATATACAGACGGTTCTGCCCAGCCTGCAGTAGGGACAAATCATCAATACTCAGCAGCTTACGCATTTGTGAAAGGGTGCATGAACGATGGTGAATTCCATCCTGAGAAAACCTACATGCAGTCACTTGGGAACTGCACAGCAGACAGAACTAAAGGCTCTAATTCTGGCACTGGGGCTACAGATCCAAAATTCTCCACACTTATGGAGTGCAATTCGTATTACTGTGTCCAGTTGTATAATGAAAATCTACAATATTGGAGTCAGAATGGGTTCAGAGAGTCCGATTTGCAAAATCAATCGCAAGCTGCTTTAGGAACAAGTGACAAAGCTGAAAGATTGCTTGCCATGGACTCATGTAATATATACATTGAATCATCGGCATGCTGGCCAACATGTTGCAGGGAACTCCATGGCTGATGAAGCCACAAAAGCAACAATTCGTATTGCTGCAATCACCGATTCAAGTACGAGGATAGACAGAGACATCATGGTGGCTGTTAACACTGAACGCAACTGCGCCCACCTCCAGAAAAGCTTTTTACCCAAGCATTCCTACAAATTAGATGCACAAAATAATCTAATTATAAATATATGCTCACATTCCTGGAGTGGAGGATGGTCAAACCAAACACCGATTGCAGAATGCGTTTAATACTCGCTGCATAGGAGGGTCTGGCATCTGCAAATGCAGGAGTGACTGCTACAATTTCATTAATGCAGCAACGTTACTGCTGGCCTGGTCTTTACAGACCAATCACTTTGTCCTGAAATATGACATCTGCCAGTAGATGAAGGCATTCACTGTAGCGCCCACCACAGACTCCTCTATTGATCTCAGACAAGCATCTCACTTGTGTCTTTCTGGACCAGGGTGGCCCTCTATCATCAGATGGGGCTTACAATTGCCTCCTGGTAGCAGTGGATGTAGGAAGCTGGGTTTCTGTTGCAGTAAACCCCCACACTTTTTGCCAGATTTCTGATGCGCTTTGACTTGATGTGCCCTGGGTCCCTGCCAATCAAGTTCCTAGGGTGTGAGTTATTTAACAAAACTGTACCCTTTACCCCAGATTACCACATCTCTGGCCACATGCAAGTCCCTTATAAAAGGTACCATGGACTGTGACTGTGACCAGGGAAGGCCTCTAGGGATGCAGCACATATTGTGCCACTTTTTAGGTCCTGTACCTTAACACACAAACACTGCCATTGCACGCTGTGGGTTTTGGTGTAAAGAAAAGTGAAGAGTCGACATAGCATACATACCTGTGTGCAGTGCCTGCAACCCACTGCCTATGGTATAGGTACAACACCCCTCTAGCTGTGTGCACTATACCACTGGTGAGGGTATAGTGCATGAGCAGGGTACCCCTACAGCGTCTAAATCCATTCTGAGACATTTTAAGTGTAGTAAAGCCATAAAGAGGATATGGTCTGGGAGTTTGTCATCATGAACTCCACAGCACCATAATGGCTTATCTGAATTCAGGGAAGTTTAGTATCAAATGTCTCAGCATAATAAACCCACACTGATGCCAGTGTGGGATTTATTATACCATGCATTAGGAGGGCATCTTAGAGATGCCCCCTAAAAAAACGACCAGCCTCTGGTGGGTTCCCTGACTGGTACAAACCAGCCTGCCACCACGAGACATGTTTAGGGTCCCCTGGGGTGGGAGTCTTCGCTCCCTGAGCCCAGAAACAAAGCCTTTCCTGGGCAGGGTGGTCACAGCTCTCCCAGTCCTGGAAGAGACATCTGTGGTAGAGGAGCTTCAAAGGCCTTGTCGCCTTTGTAACGAGACCCCCAGCCTCCCCTGCTATCAGGATCAGGCCCCCTTCATGTCTCCCCTCCTTTCCGGGTGGGAAGACAGGCGGGAAAAATTAGTAGAGCCCAGAAGGTGTGCCCACCTCAGCCAACCCCACGCCTCAGGTGGGGAGGACGAGGTGAAGCCCACTCTTTAGTGCCTGCCATCTTGCACATGTCAGGCACTCCCCAATCAGGATTAGGGAGTGTGCCCACGCCCCCACGTGGGGTGAGCACAGCAAGGGTGTAGACACCCTAAGGTCAGTAGCCCATTGGCTACTGACCTCGAGACCCACAAAACACCCCCTACTATTTAGGAGGCAGCCTGAATCAAAAAGACAGATTTCCGCAACCAACGAAGGAGGACGAAAGAAGACGCCCAGCAGAGGAGACTGCAGAGAAGAACTGACTTGGCCCCAGCCCTACCAGCCCATTGGCGGTTTCCAGACATTCTGCGCCAAAAGTCACCTTGTCCTGCAGCCAGTGACCTCCAGAACCCTGGGAGGACTGACTGCCTTCAACAAAGACCGGATCTCCTGTGAACAGCAGAAGGCACCAAGCAAGATGGCTGCACCTCTGTGAGGCTCCTGCCGCTCGGGACAAAATCCAACAGGCATCCTCCCTTTATCCAGCCCTATACATCCGCAACCGGTCTGAGGTACTAGACCTAACCCTTGGCCACCCTCTGCAATATGCAGAAATTATTAGGAAGATACCCCTATATTGAAATACAGGGACGGGGGTAAGTTGGTGGATAAAATTAATTTTAAATTAACTTTTAAAACCTTATCCCTTTTTGGAAATAAGTTTTTAGCTCGTATTGTAAGCTTTATTTAGAAATACTTGGCTTTAAGGGTTTGTTGCCTCTATAGAATACGTACAGTTTTGCAGGTAAAAAGTAGTGAATAAGAATACCTAGAGGATAGATATCAATCTCTTTCTCTCAGACCTTAATAAGGATCCTAGTGACCACACCGCAGGGCCCTTTCATTTTATCCACCCTCTGCAATACCCATTTCGACGAGATTTTGCAGAGAACCCCAGATATTGACCTCGTTCATATCCCGCCCTACTACAACAAAATAGCGGATGCAGTGATCGCGGCCGATCCAACAACTTGAATACCGGCGGTATGCTCCACTGACCGCTGCCACTCGTCAAGCCTGTGCGATTACGGCACAAACTCCTTTCAGCTGCCCGGGCCGGGACCACTGAATTGCCGGCGGTGTTGAGTGGGGACCTCCACAGCGGGATCCGAATTCAGACCCGCGGCCTGCTGGGGCTTCCGACGGGGTATGCTTGCACGAGAGGCCTGCCGCGACCCCTCCCTGCCCCGGAAAACCTGATCTGTTACACAACGGGAAACATAGAACAAGGTGAGCGCGGCCGCTGCTCCCGGGCCTGAAGGCGGAGGAACCTCCCCGGAATTGTGAAACCCGCAGTGTGCAGAGAGGAACCTTCGCCCCCCTGAATGGCCCACGCGAGAGAAGTGACATCCTACCGCCGGCACTGGTGAGTCTGACGCTGCCGCTTGCTGCTCCTGCCTGCCACCCGGGATCCCTCTGCTGCTTCCATAGGGATCCTACCTACGCGGCTTAACCGCGCTGGGCTGCCACTGTTAGGCGTGCTCCCCTGCTGCCTCCGCCGGACACCTGCTGATTGAGAGACATTAACTGGAACCTCCAACCTACCCCTTCGACCCACTGCTGAGGCGGATTTCTGTAATCTGGGGATCTGCCTGAGGGAAACCCGTGCAATAAACGCCCACAGACGTTGCTGGCCTGCTGCGCGGTAGTAAAAATACTGTTCAAGCACAATAACGCCCCTAACCTGGCTGATGTCAACATTAGTGCATCATTCCCCACTGGCTCGCCACTCCGCCACCATCATTGACCACCCTCTTTCCAAGGTGCTTGCCTGAAGAGAATAATTAAGTACGTGGCGATCTGACATTTTGGTGATTGCAAACCCACTGGACCCACACGCAAATGCGCCATTAAACCTCGCCAGCACGAAAGAGGACACCGTGCAGATCCACCAACGCCCTTACACTGCGACAACTTCACATCTCCAGGACCCCCTGTGCAACTATCACCTCGCCATGTGTCGCGCTGATGGAAAGCAGCCCAAACTAAACTTCGAGGCTCGGAAGTCTTCAAGATCCCAGACGGAAATGGAGGACGAGCAATCCACAACCTCTGAACAACACACATCTACAGATGACCTGAAAGCCCTCCTACTCGCAATACAATCTAGTCTAACTTCCATAGAAACGAAAATGGGCACTATGAACGCGCGTATTGACCATCTAGCGCACAAAAGTGATCAACATGAAAAAAGGCTGAAGGAAACTGAGCAGCGTATTTCTGACCTCGACGATGCCTCCGCTACCACCATCACCAAAACGCTGGACATGGAAAAAATTCTGAAGCTAATAGCCGCAAAAAACGAAGATTTAGAATCGCGCTCTAGGCGCAACAATTTACAGATCCTAGGAGTGCCAGAATCCACCGCCACGGGAAAAATGGAGGACTATGTAGAACGTATGCTTGTGGCCACCTTTGGCAAGGAGGCATTCTCCCCGATGTTCATTGTCGAAAGGGCACACCGCTCGCTGGCCCCCCCCGTCCAGTGCCTGGATCTCCTCCCCACCCTATTATTTTGAAGGGGTCTCAACTACCGGGACCGTGACGCAGCCCTTCGACTCGCCAGAGAACACAAGCAGGTATTATTCGAAGGCACTGAATTATCAACATATCCGGATTTCACCCAGGCCATTCAAGAAGGGTGTTGAAAATTCCTTCCTGTGAAGAAAAAACTTCATCAATTGAACATCAAGTACGCCATGCTCTTTCCTGCACGTCTTAAGATCACCCACCTGGGGAAACCGCACTTCTTCACGAATCCTCAACACGTCTATGATTTCCTAAAAACTCTCCCGAAGACAGCGACAAATCGTTCATCGCCCTCCAAGCACTCCCAAGAAGGCGATATGTCAGACGTAGAGTGACAACTGAATCCTGAACTATAGAACCTATCTCCATCTTCACAGACACACGCCAAGATGGAGAAATCCTCCCACAACTCCCTTCACACTGCATTATGGCTTACGCACCCCGTGCTGAACTCAGCCGCATCCTTTGCTGCTGGTGGCCCCCAACCGCTATGGACTGGAGAAGAGCACCACTCTTACCTCCCCCAAGCACCCTTGTTGGAACAAGGGGTGAATGGACGCCCGCATTCTGCCACCCGCTCAGGTGAACCCTACACAGACTTGTTTTGAAATGGTTAAAATGTTGGCCCCACAATCCCCTGTTGAGGAGGTGGTACAGAGAATCTACGGGGAGGGGAGAGGGAAATGTCACGGTGGGTTTGGCTGCTGCTGTGGGAGAGGGGAGGACATGGGAAATGTTTAATACCACTTTTTATCGCACCACTTTGCACATGCATGCTTACGTTGAGAATCCCGAATACACCACACACATGCTCCACAATGATTATTTGGCGCGCATACTATGGAATCCCAACCTAGCTCCCTAAATTATAACTTCCTGACTTGGAACGTGCGCAGATTGGGAGACCCCCGCAAACGTCGCCATATCCTATCCTATTTGTACCGCCACAATATTCACTGCGCTATGCTCCAGGAAACACACCTCACCCCCACCGCATATGCAACGCGCTGGCCGACCAGCAGATGCTTCTCGTCCTATTCCTCATATTCCCGAGGTACACTTATCCTAGTGAAATGCACAGTCCCCTACACCGCCATTGGATCTTATGGAGACCCACAAGGCCGCTACAGTATCCTGTGGGGACGACTATCCGCTCAATCCATCACCCTTGTCTCTTGCTATGGACCTAACACTGATGATGCGGAATTGTTACGGATCCTTTGGGGCAAAATACTGGATAGTGGTTCGGATATGGGGGGAGATTTTAATGTCACATTAAAACCAACAATGGACAGATCACACCCACAACCTCATCACAACGCTAACGCACTTTATACACTCAAAAACTTCGTAGCTGAGCACAACCTCGTAGATGCCTGGCGCACTCTTCACCCGCAAGCGCGAGAGGGAACCTGCTATTCCACTGCCCACTCCTCCTGGTTGCGCAGAGATGGATGGCTACTCACTAAAGGGTTAGCAACCTGGATGCCACACTCGTCTCATCTCTCATGCACATATTCGGACCACATGCCGGGCCTCACCCTCGCACCGCCCCACGAAAACTCACCTTACATTTCCTGGCGTCTCGCCCCACAGACACTACTAGACCCCATTTTCAAAGAGGAATTAGAGCAAGAAATAACAGACTTCTTCCCCCAAAATGACAACTCAGTGCTGCACTACGCTACGGTGTGGGAGGCCTTTAAGGTCACCATACGTGGTGTATGCATTGCCAAAAGTGGAGGAGTCTTAAGGGATATCCTTCCCACACTTCAAAAATTAGAACTTGAGATAAAATAAACAGAATTGTCGATACAAATTACACCCACCGCTGAACTAAAAACACACTTACGTGACCTGCTTACCGAATACCAAGAGACAGCTGAAAGGGAATGTAAATTCAGAGGGAAATACCATCAGGCACACCGCTATGGCAAGCGCTGGCCTCCGTGATTCAACCCCTCCCCGCCCCCGCTTTTCCAATACTGTGTTAGAAATTGAAGATGATTTTAATTTAAAAATTTGAATTTGAATTTTTGAATTTAAAAACACTTATAAAGCGCGCTTTTACCTGGCGGTTTCTTGGCGCGATGACGGACAAACACACAGAAACGCCCAACATATAGTGGAAGTATTCAGACCCTTCTACAAAAACCTATACTAAACACACAGAACGCACCCTGTAGACTTTATACCCTTTTTTAAAGACACAGCCATTGTCTGGCTGGGAGACGGCCAGGGAGAATTTCTCCTTCCACATCACGAAGACGGGGCTATTATATCCGCTATAATGCAACTACAATCTGGCAAAGCCCCAGGGCCGGACGGCCTCCCGGCCGAAATTAACAAAACATTCCGACACCTGCTCATTCCTGTGCTGCGCCATGTCTTTGAAGAAGCCTGTGAATCGGGTATTCTGCCAAGAACAATGGGCAAAGAACTAATTATCTCCTTACCAAAACCGGGGAAAGCAACTACGCAATGCGACTCGTACAGGCCCTTGTCCCTTATCAATGTCGACACCAAGATTCTAGCTAAACTGATTGTGAATCGCATCAGCCCCCTTATGGCTGTATTGGTCCTCCCTGACCAATCAGGGTTTGTGCCAAGCAGAAGCACAACCAACAATCTGCGTACCCTATTTGCGATCCTTCATGATATTGACCCCAACACGAAAGCTGCTGCCATTTTCCTAGACGCCACCAAGGCGTTCGATTCCCTGGAATGGGATTATCTTGCCTTTGTATTACATCGTATGGGCTTTCCGACCCCATTCCTGCCCTGGATAACCCTGCTATATAACTGGCCTGCGAACCACAGTGATGGTCAATGTAATGCGATCATCCCCCTTCACAATAGCTCGAGGCACTAGGCAAGGGTACCCCCTCTCTCCCCTTTTATTTGCCCAGGCTATTGAACTTCTCGCTGCTAAGGTCTGCCAACATTTTCGAGACCACACACTCATCTATCCCGAAAGATATATACTGTTCTCCTTAAATGTGGACGACCTCACCCTTTATTTACGGAACTCGGATGAAAGTCTGAACCCAATTCTCAGATTATTTATTCTCTTTGGTCGTGTCTCTGGGGTCAACATCAATTGGGGTAAATCTCACATATATCCCCTCACCGACTCCACCCCGCGCTTTATGCCTGACTATCCCCGGACATGGTGCGACGATACACTTACCTACCTTGGTATAGTCATCTCCCACAATCGGGAGGCGCTGATGAGAGCAAACTATGGTTGCGCACTAGAACTAGTAACTGAAAAAATTACAAGATGGATCACGTTACCCCTATCCCTGGCCGGCAGAGCTGCTCTTATAAAAATGGTAGTATTGCCCAAGCTGCTCTACCTATTCATTAACATCCCTTATGCCCCCAGCCGACACTTTTTCTCAACTGTCAAAACTCTGCTCATACGACTCACTTGGGGAGGGAAACAAGCCAGGCTGAGATGGGACACTCTCACATGACCCTTTTGCGAGGGCGGATTCGAAATACCAGATCTTGAGCTACACTTCATCTGTGCTCAAGCTTATTTTGCCTCATACTGGATAAACCCCCCCTTACATGCCTCATCTTGCGATTGAGGACGGATATATGGCCCGACTCTGTGCACTGCCTACTTGAGTAACCCTGCTGTCGCTCCGCGCTTCACATCCACCACTGTATAGTGAACTACTAGCACCTGGCACAACCTAGCTAATCTAAACAATGCGCCATGCTATATTCCGCCCTCCTTCCTATTTCCGGAAGACTAGATCTCCCAGTTACACAAGAAGGTGGCTGTCGCCGGCTTCTTCGTAAATTGTCCATCCAAACCTGGGGACAAGTATACATCAGGGGCAAGTTCTGCACCTGCGAAGAATTTTTGACTCCACAAATCCTACCCTATTATAGCGGTTTTATTACGTTAGGCTGCGTCAAGATGTGAAAGCCATCACTCCCTGCTTTCCACTAGAGCCCCCCCCATTATGTTCCCCTTACACGCCCTACTACAACAAACGGCTTCTGCACAAGTGGTTTCACTACTATACTGTACAGTACAGAAGGACAGAACATATGACCCCCCCCTTGCCAGGGGTAGATGGGAGGAGGAACTGGGATGCTCGCTTATGGACGATCAGTGGTCCTTCTGCTGCAGACAAACAGGAGACATTTCTGCTAGCAGCAAATTTCGTATCATTCACTATGAATATATTCATCGTCTTTACTACACACCTGCGCCATTACACCGATTACGCCTTCGCGATAATGACCGATGTGATCGCTGCGGGAGAGAAGGGGCGGATTTTAGACACATAGCCTGGGACTGTCCACCTATTCGTAGTTTCTGGACGGAGGTACTAGCAGCACTGGACCACATGACTGGTTTGCACATTCCTGATGACCCCCTAACCACACTTCTAGGACACACAACCACTGGCTGCCAAAATACAAAGATACACCTCCTTAGCACCCCTCCTCGCTAACAGAAGGATTGCTTGCAGATGGGGAAGGGGAAGGGCGCCCAAATTTAAAGATTGGCTACAAGACCTTATCTACTGCCAGGAGCAATTACACCTTTATGCGGAACTCCTGCCCCCCTCCTTCCGTCCGCAGGATATATGGGCCCCCCTCCAAACATACTTATTGGAACACACCACCACCACAGACTCAGCTGCCACCCCCGCAACAATGAGGAAGGATCCCAACTTAGAGACGGGAACTGATGCGAGAGGAACCCTACCCTGGCCAAAAAACACTGTTTAAGGGAGACGATGGGTCACCATGCACTACCACTGCATACTTCAATGATCAGAATGCGTCAAAACACATAAGCATGTTCCACCTCCACCAAGCATACTAGTGGTACTGTTCTTTTATCATTTGTTGTTGTTGTTTTGAAGCTAAATGATTCAAAACTATCTACTGATGCTAGTGCCCTTTGTCCCAATCAACGCGGCCGGCCCGTTGTGGTTTTAGATGGCTTGCTGTGTATTCCTTCTCCGTCCTACATGATTCCTAAAATGTTACATTGCAGTGCCGGCCCACTCAGGGATGTAGGCATTATGCTGTGGTTAATGCTTCTTCCCTTTAATAAAGGTTTTTGAAGAAAAAAAAAAAAAAGACAGCCTGCCGAGGACAAAGAAAACCGATGCCTGAAACCACCACTGCACCCGACGGCTATGGCCCGAGCCCGAGTGGCCCACCAGTCCCAGTGAGGTCCCCTAGCGCTCCAGAGTCTGAGTCCACTGTGGGATGACCTCTCCAGGACTCCGACGTCCCCTGCAGCCTCTGCACGGAGACCCCCCCAGTGGCCCGGTAAGGTGAAATTCAACCTCAAAACACATCCCTGCATCAAGCCACCCTGAACCTTGGAGAAGAGAAAACAAGGTGCATCTACGTCCCCGAGCCCTCCAACTTACCTGCACAGCTGTTGGTTTCTTCCAGAGGTCTTCCTGGACCGAGCCTGCGGCCAAAATCCAAAACCAGCAACTGCCATTGAAAACAGGGCACCCTACGCCAAAACAGCACACTGCATCGGGCTTCCCCTGGATGCCCTGAGCTTAAGTCCAGGAGCTTTGCTCCCACAACCTTGTGGCCTGCTTGTGAGCAGCCACCAACCGGATGCCCCCTATTCCGCATTGGATAACACTGGGTCTCAGCAATCTGCACCTGACCGCCCTAGCGCCGCTGAGGGTGGTTTTGAGAATAAATCCTTGACCCTGGGGGAACCCTGGTTCTAACTCTAGAATACCAGCTCCCACAAACAAGTACCTACCTGTAAACCGATAAATTCATTTCCTCCCATAGGATTTTATTGACTGCTTTTCCTTGAAAATTCTTCTGTGTGAAGTTGGTTTGTATGAAACATTGAAAAACTGCATATGTGTAAAAACTGAATTACTTACCATTTGTCTAGGAAATGTCTCAGTGTGATATCTAGGTATGTCACACTGATTAGCAAAAGTAACTTAAAAAGTAATCCAAGAAGTAACGTACTGTAATCTATAAAGTAACTGTAAAGTAATTTTGAACTGCTGGCTTACATGTAACTCAACCAACTGCATTTGAACCTCCATTCAACTGTAATTCACTGAATAAATCTTGCAAAGTAATATTTCACTTACCCGCACCAGGCCTGGCTTGGTTGTAGAAAAAAAATAACGAAATAATATTTTTTATACAAACAAATTGGTCTGAGTTCAGTCTTTGAGAGTGTGCCATCATTTCTTGCCCTAGTTTGTACAATAAATGCTTAACACTACCTTCTGATAACTGGCAGTGGTGGTGGCTAAACCAGATGGGGCCCGGGCCTGGGGGGCGACGTTGCGCCTTCCCCCCCCCAGCTGGGGGAATAGAAGAGGGGGTTGGATCTATATATGGCGGGAGAAAGAGTTGCATACGGGGCGAGAGGGTGCCCCCGGAAGTTTCGTAAGGTATGGGGAAAATGGAGGACCTAGTATGGCATGGATGGAGGGCTGGGAGCCGAATAGCCAGTTACAGCTTATGGGCCAGAATGTACTTTCTAAGGGGGAACCATTGGACCTGTCTCCCAGGTGGATGAGGACCATGGGAAAGATTTTGAGAGTGGAATACTGGTGCGAAAACTGCAGATTTGCTCACACACTGGGGGGGGGGGGGGGGGGGAGGCGATGCATTTTAAGATGTGGATCGTATGTAATTGTTATCGCACAACTGTGACCAAATGTGACATGCTTATTATTTTGTTTTGGTTGGAAATGGAAACTAAATTATTTATTTAAAAAAAAAAACCACTACCTTCTGATAAAGCCTTACTGCTCGCCCAGACTACCCACAAATAGAGACAAATATATTATTTATTTGTACCTCTGCCTACCTTTGGGGTTCCACTGGACTCTGTGCACACAATACCTTACTTTGGTACAGTATATACAGAGTCAGCTTCCTACATTGGTGGATTCAAGGTGGGGTCTACAAATTTGTTGGACTGACTTGGTCAACACCGGCTCACACAACAGAACTCTTAAATTGTCTTTAGAATCTGAGATAGACTGCTCTAGTGTAAGGAGAGAGGATGTAGCCTTATGGCTAGAGCAGTCGACCTCTGTGCTGGGGAATTGGGTTTGAGTCTCGGCAACAACGCTAAACATCCCGTGATTCTGGGCAAATCACGTAATCTCCCCGTGCCTAACAAAACTGAATGTGTCAAACAGTAATGAAACTGGTGCTCATGTAAAGTGCTTTGATACCCGAGATCTATTTTGCGCTATATAAAAAAAACTCTAAAAAAACAAAAACATATCTGAATTTTTGAATTGATAAATTTTTCCAAAAATCTTGGTAAGGCCTTGGGTAAGTCCCTTTAGAATTTTTGAAAAATAAAAAACTCACTATAGTTAGGGGTAAGAGGATCAGAAACTTTTTGTAGAATATCTCTTAACAAGAACCCAGCTGTTAGTGAAAACATAGCAAATGACAGAACATGGTTGAGGATCTCGTTCTCACCCCTTACCTCCATTTAGAACTTATGGAGTTAAGGGCTCTATGTAAACTCAAAAACATTGCTATGGTGTCACATCCCTTCAAACAAAAGCTCCAGAAGCGGTTGGCAGGGTATGCTAAGAAACAGACCTCTGAGCAAGGTGAAGGCCTCTAAGCTGGTAAGAGAATGGAGGGGATGAGGAGAACTTCCAACCCCCTTCACTTCCTAGGGAGAATATGGCCCTGTGCCCCTGACTCAAAGAACACAACTCACAGCACCTAGAACCCACACAGGTGGGTCAGGTCCTTCTGAGTTCATTGAGGATAGCCTCAATGAAGAGTCCAACCTTTTAGTAAGGTCGGCCAGAAGATTAGACCTAGAGACCAGACTCTTGGCTCTAGAAAAAGAGAGAGCAGAGATGGGCCTAGCACCCATCAATGGTGGCAGCAATAATAATAAGTAGAGCTAGAGAGCAATCTTATGATCACAAAACCCCCAAAGGGATTGTCCCTAAATTTAAGGATGGGAAAGATATCACCAAGTGGTTCACAGCCTTTCACAGGGCTTGTGAAGCCAGATGAGTGAAGAACACTCACTGGGGCGCACTCCTTTGGGTGCTGTTATCTGCCCTTTTAGTGGGGTAAAAGTAGAGTCTTATGAACTGAGGGATTTAGACTCACTACTGAGAATAATAGAATTAGATTCAGGGAGCTCTGAAAACCCATAGTCAGCCCTGGGTGGAATATATAGACTACTCAATGAAAATACTAGGTGGCTGGTTGACTGGACGTAAAGAGCAAGATTAGGATGGTCTTTATGATTACTTTATGAAAGAACACATTCTAAGTAATTGCACTGATGAAAAGTTGCATCCGTATCTGGAAGACATAAGTCCAATTTCTTCCCAAGAATTGGGAAAGAAGGCGGACCACTGGGTTAAAACAGGGCTGACCAGGACGTTCACTGGGGGTGGCCAAAAGAAACTTGTTACAAAACCTCCCCAGAGGAAAGACAGTGAGCATCCTAAAGATGAAAGTAAGAAGTCCCAGGTAGCCCCCCAAAAACCTGTCCAGTAGGGTAGGCCCAAAGACACCTCACAAACTAAAACCGGGTACCAAGGGAAGAGTTGGGATCCCAACAAGGTATGGAGTCAAAACTGTCAAAAGACAGGACACCACACCAAGGACCTCTAGCTGTCCTAAACACCAAGCCCCTAGTGTAGCTCCAGGGGTTGCTAGTGTATCTTTGGAGGGTAGTTTCTCAGATGGGGAAGTAATCCCAGCCTTCACCTGGAAAATGGGACCAAAGGGCGAGTTGGAGATTCCAGAGGGGAGTAGATACTTCCACCACCTACAGGTGAATGGAATACTAGCCACTGCCTGAGAGATACCTGTGCCAGTCACACTGTGGTGCATGACAGATTGGTACTCTCAAACCAGTATGTCCCAGGGGAAACAAAAAGAGTAAGGACTATCCCAGGGGTAGTCACTGTTAGGCCTGTGACTGTAGTGCCCCTAGAAATAGCTGGATGTAGTGCTAGAGGCACTCCTATGTTTTGAACCACGTGATGATCTTGGACTACCATTGTTTTAATTGACTTTTGATGTTTTATTTTACCCTAGTTTCAATTTACGACATTTTCCCTGAATGTGCATGATTCCCTTAAAGATTTTTTACGTATCACTTTGTAGTTTTAGCAGAGTGGGAGCTGTCACAGACTAGAACAGCCTTGCCAGGAACAGAACGTGTGGGATGTGCATTTGAAGGCATGAGAGACAGAGCGAGGTGGAATGAACTTCTTGGTCTCTAAGTGCAGTGTTGTAAGCAGTGGTGCTCAAATGTGCATTATGTTGTACATTGGGAAGTATTATGAAGTTCTACTATTGGCTTTGACATTCCCTCATGTCATCTTGAATTCTGACTTGGTCTTGCTTGACCTTTTCGCGCGCACAGGCAGAACTTCAGATTACTTAAATTGTTTAGTTTATTCACGTTCAAAGTTGCTTCATTTTTTAGATTGTTGATTGTACTGCCGGACACTTTCGTTAAGATAAAGGCTGGGACATGAGGGAATGCAGAAGGAACGTGAGAACTCCTCTGCCTTTGGAATGCTTGCATGGAAAGTGCCCAATTCCAGTAAGTTTCTTTGGTGCAGAGGAATGCCTTCTAGTGCGTTTTGAGACTATAAAGCTGAGGGTTGTTGACTTAGAAACTGGGATTGGAGCCTGAATGGCGGACACGTCTTTAGTACAGTAATCTGGTTACTTAGTCTCCTGACCCCGGGCTTTGAATACCCCAGTCTGGAGTGGGCCAGGATGGCGTTTGCACCAGGTGAAGTGTTTTATTTTTTAATGTTGCCACTGTGATGTGTGACTGTCCGTTTGCACATTCCAGTTTTCATAGGCTATAATCATCTGAGGTGTTATCTTTGAGTATTGTCTTTGTGATGTGTGAGTGCTGTGTGCACATTCAAGTTAATCATCGGATGTATTTGGTGTATATATCTTTCTGATTTATTGCAGGACGTCCAGCATAATATGCTTGTGTTTCATTTCATATTATTATCCATGCATTTAATAGTTGCATTTGCCAAGTGTGTTATTATTGCTTACATATACATATGTGATCAAGGCCTGTTCAGGCCGAAATGAGTCATGGCAGTGTAACGGACAAATAAATCATCTTTGCACCAGTGAAATTGGAGTCCGCATTCGTTTTTCCCGAAATAGGGGACTGCATGATATAGATATATTTATTTATTTTTAAATATCTTTGTCATTTCAATTTTTGCAATACAAATCTCAGAAAAGAGGCACATTCAAAACATTCCTAATTACAAATATCAGGGTAGCTACAGAGCAGAATATTTGCCATAGATCACAATACATGGCACCTCATACTCATCGATTCAAACTACTGCATGAGATATATATATATATATATATATATATATCAGCTCCAAATCCTCAATAATACCCAGCCGGGTTTCGAAGAATACAGCACTCTCGGGGTTGTAGCTTTCAGTAAAGGTTTATTTTAGGAACAAACGCGTTTCGGGAACGAATCCCTTTGTCAGTGTTTACAGTCAAGAGCGCTGCGCAGCGCCATTATGTGGATTCACTGAGGGTGATTAAGATAGACATAGGACTGCGACCCACGTTCATTTTTGCACGCCATCTTTAAACATGCATTTCATTTTTAAAGAAAACATTTTTGCAGTGTACATTTTATAATCATGCTTTTCTCTCACAATTAATCACGCCGTGTATCGGCAAAAACGTAACCAATCTTAGAGCCTTGGATGTACCAGTTACCTGGGCATGCTATTCCTAGGTGGCGATGTCCTCCACCTCACGACATCGCAATAGATACACGATTATCGTCTAGATATACACTCAGAGACCCTTAACATCTGCGGAGGAATCCGTTCTAAAATTGGGACTTACATTCTGTCCAAATACGAACATGGAATATACAAATTGTTAAGTAAATGCGTAATTAAAGTAGAACATGTACCTGCCCATCTCTCTGATCACTCTCTAGTCCCAATGGAAATAAGTCAAGGATATCCTCAGGGAGAGATTAGGTGGACGTTAGATCGCACACTTTTGTCAGACAAACAAGTTATGGAGAAGATGAAGGACATACGCAAGAATATTTTCAAACTAACATTAATGGAGATGTTCCCATCCAAGTAGTATGGAATGCTTATAAGGCAGTTGTTAGGGGTACCATGATCGGTCTGGTCGCAAAAAGAAATAAGGAGAATAGACATATAATAAACCAATTTGAGGCAGACATCGCAGATCAGCACAATAATCTGGCGCCAACACCTTCTAACATAGAACGGGAAAGAGCAAAAGAGGAAATCTCCAAGAAGAAATGTGAATTATCTAACTACTTGGAGGGAAGAGTAAGGAAAAGATGGGAATCAAGCAGATTGTCAAATTATGAATATGGGGAAAACAGTGGGAAATTTTTAGCATGGAAAATTAAAACAGATTCCAACAGAAATAAAATCATGGCAGTACACAGCGGTTTGGTGGGTGGAAAGGTAGAGAATAAGACCGAAATAGAAGAAGCCTTTGAAGACTTCTTTCAATCCTTTTACAAAGAGGACTTAGTAACCATAGATCATGAAGTAGATTCCTATTTGAGAAATTCCTTGACCCCAAAGTTAGAGGGTGGGCTTAGTGAGACATTAAATGCAGGAATCACTAATGAGGACGTGCTAAATAGATCAAACAAAGGGAAAGCAGCAGGCCCAGATGCCATCCCCAATGAGTTTTATGTAGTTTTAAAAGAAACATTGAATCCTAGATTAGTGGACTTGTTTAATAACATTTATTTAGAAGGATTCACACGCCCTAAATCCTGGAATGACGCAACTATAAGTCTGATTTTGAAACCAGGGAAAGACCCTCGTAAATGTGAGTCATATAGACCCGTATCTCTATTAAATAATGACTACAAGATCTTTACTCAAATATTAGCCACACGATTAGGCAACATCACAGGTAAACTTATACATGCTGACCAAAAGGGTTTCACAAGGGGAAGACAATTACACGACCTCACCCACCAACTTATTGAAGCAATTGATATCGCAACTCAAGAAAAGATCCCACTAGCTGTGCTCACTTTTGACACGGCTAAAGCATTTGATAGAGTTAATTGGTAATTTCTGCAGAACGCCATATTTTACTATGACTTAAGAGGGAACTTTTTAAGAGCAGCAGAGAACATATATACAGCAAAAATACTTCTAAATGGCAGCCTATCAAAAGCAATCTGAATCAAAAGAGGGACGAGACAAGGCTGTTCGTTATCCCCCGACCTTTTTACTCTATACATTGAACCCTTAGCAAATATGATAAGAAAATCTCAGAAAATAGTTCCATTTCAATTTAAGGGATGGATCAATAAAGTAGCTCTATACGCCGATGACCTATTGGTGTATACAAGTGACTTAAACAAATCTTTCCCCATAATTACCAAGCTACTAACTGAATTCGGAGGCATTTCAGGTTACCAAGATAATATGTAGAACACAGAAATAATGTATTGGAACCTAGAATCATCAATATCTGCATCACAAAACAGACTGTCAGTTGTTATGTAAACTGCTGCACCAGTTGGTTACTAGCTACTTGAAAGTTTATATTAGTTATTGATTAGTTAACTGACTATTTGTATGGGAGAGTGAACGTGTGTGTGATTCGGTGGGGGATCTGTGACTGCCCAAAGATATGTGAATAGTTGATTCAGTAGGTATATGACGTTAAGACTACATGTTATAATAGTTGTTTGGGTGAGTGAATATCTTTATGGGTGTGGTAATGAGCAATATATATATATATATATTTATCAATGGTACATGTCCAACAAAGTAGAAAAATAAAAGGCAGTGTATGTGACATTTGTTTTATATAAATAAGTTTACATAAATCTCATTGATTGCATGAGTGACTGTATAGATAACTGTATACTTGTAATAGTGATTTCATAACACACTAAGTATGAGTTACTATCTATATGAATAAATGAAGTGCTATTTGTATAAGTGTGTAGCTGAGTAAATGTAAATATGATACATTGTTTGCAAAAGCGAGTAGGATGACTGCATAACTGAATAGGATGTGTGCTGGTGTGTAATGTCAATATAGGTGTATAAGTATTTGATAGTGTTCTATTAATCATTGACAACATGTATGAGTGAATTTATAGGTAATTGATTAGATGTGTGTGTAGATCTAGGAAGCACTGAGTGGGTTTTTAGATACTTGTATTGCTGTGTCAATGGATTCAAATATGGTACTCAGTATTTTACAGTGAGTGATGAAAGGTTATAATAGTGTATGATGAGGTGTATCCGATTGTTACGTGGATGATGCCATCAGTGATGTCATCAGTGATGTTACTGACCATGTCATGAATGACATAATATGTGACCTCATCACCAGTGGATTGCTGCGCGAGAGTTACAGTTAGTACAACTAACTAGAACGGAGGAATTTCAATGGTTTTGTATGAGTGAAATGTCCAGCTAACTATAACACCCCTGAAACCTATGGTTTTTTTTCAGTGAATTTCTAAGGTTATTTAAATTATAATTCCAAGCTATAACCTGCCTGAAACCTATGGTTTTTTCAGTGAATTTCAAAGGTTTTTTAAATGATAATTCCTAATTGTAATGTTCATTAAGCATATCTGGTTTTTTCTATCTTTTTTAATTATCATCCTGTTCTCAACCTAGCAAAAACTGCAAATATTACCACTCTTCAATGTATTACTTCCTCCAAGATAATCGCTACAAACCAGAACCACAACTAACGTTAATAATATACAAACTAGGCGTTCCCGTAGAAAAAAACGAAAAAGAACACCACTTCCCCGATACTTTCAACAACAAACCAAATCTGCAATGCTACCTAAAAAAACAGGTGATAGTTCCATTTACCAGTAACAAATGAATATCAACATTTAACTAGTGTATGGACATTGACTATGTACTGTGTAAATTACATCCAACTCACAACCAAATTTAAAGACAAATATGTGATAGAGGTACTAATTATGCACTTCCAACACCCAACAAAATCACAACACCCAGCGCCACCACCACTACAACCACCCCTCCTGACCACTCCACCTCTAGTACCTCAGAGGCAGCGCAATACAGGACAACGGACCTTCCCAAAGTAATACATCCCCTCAACAGCACACTAGCTCAATGTTCAGAGATGTGGCAACCAACTATATATAAGGGAGGGAACTCGCAAATCAACAATAATGTACACAGTGCCAAGACTACCGGTGATATGCTATACACAACTCACCATAGAAACCAATTTTTTTCCCCTGTGTACATATACTATTGATACTTGTAGTGTACTGCACAGTGGACGCAACCATATTATCTCAGACACTGGGGAATATCTCGGTCATGTAGCTGTGTTGTTCCCCCCTCCCCTTTGAAGCAGAAGCGGAGTGGGCTGATCCAACGGACGCAACTCCAGCATAAGATTATAAATATATAGGCTACGCCTTGTGCAAAGACAAAAGACTCTGCCACAGCGAAGGTCTTCACCCTGCCACGTGGCTGCCGCCATGACCAATTGTCTCCTCGATACAGGCCCATTGCAAACTCAGCGCCACATCACCGCAGACTTATGTCTGTATCGACTACTGCCTTCGATCTATACTGCGGCCAACAGGGTTCACAACTTGAATTCAGCTTTGGATCTACACTACGGACAGCATTGAATTTAGCCTTGATTTATGTAAGGCAGAGACGATTGTCCTCTATGTCCTCAGATTTTGTTAAAGGATACGACAAAAAGAATTTCTTGATGTCTGTGTCGACTACCGACTTCGATCTACACTGCGGACAGCAGGGTTCACAACTTGAATTCAGCTTTGGATCTACACTACGGACAGCATTGAATTTAGCCTTGATTTATGTAAGGCAGAGACAATTGTACTATATGTCTTCAGATTTTGTTAAAGGATGTGACAAAAAGCATTCCTCAATGTTTGTGTCGACTACTGCCTTTGATCTACACTGCGGACAGCAGGGTTCACAATTTGAATTCAGCTTTGCATCGACTTCAAGGAACGTAGGAAATTCAGCCTTGATTTATTTAATACAGAGACAATTGTACTGTATGTGTTAAGATTTTGTTAAAAGATACGACAAAAAGAATTTCTTGATGTCTGTTCCGACTATCGACTTCGATCTACACTGCGGACAGTAGGGTTCACAACTTGAATTCTGCTTTGCATCGACACTACGGACAGCACAAAATTCAGCCTTGATTCATTTAAGGCAGAGATGATTGTCCTCTATGTCCTTAGATTTTGTTAAAGGATGCGACAAAAAACATTCCTCAATGTCTGTACTGACTACTGCCTTCGATCTACATTGTGACGGCTCAATATTCAGGTGGAATGGCGATTGCACATGATGCATTCCAGTAAGAAAGAGACATTGTACCAGTGCGACCCACCCAAACCACGAATCATCGCAGGGTGCGCACACGCGGAGTTCTTTAGGTACCACTAACTCACTGCACCACAAGTCATCTCCCCGTGGCCTTATTAAGGCAGAATTCACTAGGCAAAAAACATTGCTCCCAGTGCAGCCTGCCCGGACCACGCATCATCGCAAGTTAGGTACACGCAGAGTGCCAAAGGTACTACTAACTCAGTGCACCATAATTCATAGCCATGTGGCCATATTCAGGCAGAATTCAACAAAGAAAGATATTGGTCCAAATGCGGCCCCCCTGGACCACGCATTATCGCAGGGTACGTACAAGCTCAGTGCCAAAGATACTACTAACTCAGTGCACCATAAATCATCGCAAAGAAGAGTGAACAGTTTTATTTCAGCAAAGAGGCATACTATCACTTTTAAATGGAATTGATGCAGAATTAAATCGACAAAAGACATTACTCCAATTACTGTGCTCCCCCCCCAACCATGCATCATCGCAGGGTAAGTACACGCTAAGCGCCAAAGGTACTACTAACTCAGTGCACCAAAAATCATCGCCACATATTAAGGCAGAATTCACAAGACAAAAAACATTGCTAACAGTACGGCCTGACCGGACCACGCATCATCGCAGGTTCTGTAGTGTGATTATCTAGGTACCTGAATCGATATTCCTATTCTCTGCCCTTGTCCGGTTATAAATCAATAATATCCCTACAACGGCATAGAAACCCATTTCATAATTCAGTCATAGCGCATGCTGTCACATTAAGCAAGCACTATTCCTCCAGCCCCCTAGAAAGCACGCCGAGTTCTTAAACAAATCCAAGCCTCCAGCAACCTGGGAAATCCCCGCCTGCTATTGTTTTGATTTCGTCCGAGAACTCCTGTAAAGCACTCTAAGAACGACCAGTTCTTAGTGACATCTTTATTGACGTCTTATGTCCATCCTTACGTCAAACCTGGCACCTTTCAGGTATAAATATACCAACGCTGCCTTAAGCAAACACACGGTGGTGGTGAATCTGGAGCAGCGACTACTTGCCCGAGAGCCCAGCTGATGCGAGAGCCCACGGACGCTGCCCCTCCCTTTTGACGCGCTGAGAAAGACGCTGTCTTTTCTCTTGCCGAGAAATCCAGCCTCCGGCGTTTCCAGCTTACCCTTGCGGGTGACTGGGATATCGAGTCCTGAGAGAGAGATACCAGCCCTCCTGCCTTCTATTACCCAGGTACTGAACTGACTAAACCCGTACAGAGAATTCTTGAGTCAGATTCTTGGCAAAACAAACTTAACTTAAACTGCTACTTACTTACTCCTTCCCACGTATTAGGCTTAGGTCAGGTACACCGGGGTAGGCGTAGTTAGAAGCACCAGTTGAGTACGATTAGTCAATGTATATATGTATGTATCTATTTTATCCATTTTAAAGTATCATATGGCTAAGAAACCATATCCATGCTCTTACAGTATTATTTCATACTCCTGCTTTTACTGTATGCACTTTACTTAACTACAAGTATTGCAATTGTAGCACTTCATTTCTCTTGTATGAGGAAAGAGACTGCTCAATAAATAACACCTTTTATTGAAAACGCCAGTCTCTCTTTTTCTCTGCAATCTGGTGAAACTAAGTACGCACTTATTGACTGAGTGAAATAACTGCCTTTTGTTTTCACACGACTCTAGAGATACACTCTTATTCAGGGAGAGCAAAGTTGTCATGTTTTATGGTTGTCAGAAATTAAATCCCTTCTTGTCTATCCAGGGAGGTTAAACTCCTCCTCGCTTATTCGAGAAAGTTTCTAGTGAACTCTGAGCTAGCTGGCAAAAACTTAAGTCTAATATAGTCAGTAGAGACCTAGATAACCTCAGTCCTACGTTTACACTACTGAAGATATTATTCCAATGCGCAGAGCCTATTGGGACTATAGGAACTACACTACATGGCGCCCAACGTTTGGTAAGGCGATAAATCTAACGCAAGACATTAGAGCAACTCAGTCGTGCTTTTTCACACAGACCCTTTCTCCCGTAATTCTCCAAAGACATCTGGAGTGGGTCAAAGGTTAAAATCCACCGAAACTTAGTAGGAGGAGACTTCTATGTATAGTTTTTGGTTTATTCAACGTTGAAGGATATAGTGTTCCAAAATATTGTGCACCTAATCTTTGTTTCCTTGAAACTTAATCTGCAACAAAAACCTTCCTGTCAGTAAAATGTCAGACGGTGAAGAAGAAAGGGAGGCAGCTAGAATAGCAGCTCGTCTCCTAGAGGAGGACAATAGTCTCCTACAGACAGACCCGGATGCAATACTCATCCCGGTCAACATAAGAAAAACTATAACTCTTAAACTCATAGAAAATGGACTGACATCGAGAGGTGGTACAGTCATATTCGTAATTGAGGCACATGAATATCGGCAGACAGAGGTATTCTATTCATGGATAAACTTTCTAGCAGCAAACGCTTTCACACGTGAGTTCCACTATTACAAAATAGAGGAACCTCTGGATGACTACACTCCTTTCGAGGAGGTGGAAATCCCATTAAAATACCAAGAGCACCTGCTCTGGTTTAAAGGCGCCCTAAAACATAATAATCACATTACCAGGCTCGGTCCACTAGGTAGACCAGGAGCAACGTGGCCGGTTCTAGCCAGCTACACACCACATCCAGACATTAATAACATGTCAAGCGAAGAACTCTTAGGTAAAATAAAAGAATTAACACAGGCATATAGAGACTTAGTTCAAGTGGCAACTGAGGATATAACTTTCCTTCAGAAATTGAAAGAAACAGATATAGCAGAACAACCATTTGAACTTGCCAGAATCATAGAAAAATCCTATGAAGAGCTAGGAAGAGATAGTTTGGGTGGGAAACCAGTAAAACCCCAACTAACTGAAAATCCTGAAAAGATATTTATTAAAAATAATCTAAACACTCCAAAAAAGAGCTGGAAATAAACAATCCACTCCCAAAGAAAAAAAGATTCCAGTCCAGAGGAAAGTCTCCTCGGCGGAGAGAAAGATCTCCGGACCAAGGACACAAGTCTCCCCAGAGGAGCCCTCTGAGAAAAGATACAACCTTAGAAATAGGGATAATTTGAAGAAACCTGATAGATATCAAGATATTGATACACGTCCCTCTCGATCTTTTCAGACTTCCTCGCAGAAATCGGAAAGAAGAGGACGGTCAGAACACAGGGAAGAGCACGCCAAGTCCAAAGACAAGGAACCTGCTCATCAAAGTAAAAAATTACAATTTCCAAAAAAGAAGGTAGCCAGCATTAAAGTAATCAAACATGCCGAGGATACTGAGGACACAGCTGAAAAACGAAGAGTGGGCTCGGACAATGCTAGACAGCGCAGCAGAAGTGAGCATAGCTCGCAAGATCCTGATGAATCATCTGGAGACAGTGGACACGAATGAATACATTCAGGTGGAAACTGCAGATACCAGAGTTAGCAAACCTCATAAAATATACGAAATAACATTACGTATAGAGGGAGATAAGACTAGGAAAATAAGGGGTCTATTTTGGGATAACCTCTCCAAAGGCAATGACATCCTTTTAGCTGAAGAAGACTGGCCACCGGAGTTTGTCAGGGAGTGCCCTCATGGCGAAGAAATGATTATACCTGCCTTCTCAAATCACATTCCAATTCATAAAAAATATACACTTGCAAGAAAGTGGGCAGTAGCCCAAGCTCCTGCATTATATAAAAACCATGTAGGATGGGATGAGGACTCTCCTCCTCACAAAATCCAGTTAAAATCTCAACCAACTGCACAGAGGCAGTACCCAATTAAGCAAGAAGCTAAAAAACAGGTCAGGGAGATCTTAGATCAACTTGAATATCAGGGGGTGATTGAAACATGCACCTCACAAATGAACAATCTTTTGTTTCCTGTAACCAAACCAGACGAGTCATATTGTCTAGTTTTGGACTACAGACACCTTAACTCATGTTGCAAAACATTTGCAGTACAAAACTCACACAGTGCAGCATTGATAAATAACATCGTGCGCAAAAAATACAAAACAACATTAGACATCTCTAATGGATTCTTTTGTCAAAACATAGCACCTGAAAGCAGGTATTTGACCGCTTTCTCAATAATGGCCTCGCAGGAAAAATACTGTCGACTCCCACAGGGGTTCAAGAACAGCCCAGGATTATTCTCAGCAAGAGTAACAGAGTTACTACAAATGTATGATGATGAGGCATTATCTTATGTCGATGACATCTATCTAACAGATGATGACTTGGATACTCACTTGAAAGTGAACACCATAATACTTGGGTTCGCAGCAGAGGGTTACAAATTCAACTTTAAAAAGTCAAGAATTGCCCATCTAACTGTCCTGTTTTTAGGATATGAATTATCAAGTGAAGGTAAAAGCCTGGCAGACAATTTCTTAAAGAAATGCGCTGTAATCCAAGCACCAAGAACGCTGAAAAACGTACAATCAATTCTAGGTTTCCTGAATTTCGGAAGAACTTACATTCTAAATTATGCAGAGAGGGTTAAACCTCTCTATGAACTAATAAAACCAGATTTTAAAACAATCGATTGGACTCAAAAACACACAGAAATTTTGAGATCATTGCAAACAGACATGTTAGCTAAAACAAAATTGCAAACACGCAATAACACACGCAACCTTGTGATCCGGGTCATCCCAGGAAGATGCGGATTCACATACCTAACCTCTAATGAGGGAGAAACGGTACCAATAGCATACA
The DNA here is from genome assembly GCF_964261635.1 of Lissotriton helveticus. Classification (NCBI taxonomy): domain Eukaryota; kingdom Metazoa; phylum Chordata; class Amphibia; order Caudata; family Salamandridae; genus Lissotriton; species Lissotriton helveticus. The sequence goes on along the minus strand of NC_136063.1, from coordinate 1,686,563,323 downwards.
AATCACATTTGTACACAGAAGCTGAAAAAGCATTCAGTATTAAGGAAAACATTGTACATGCGGTTCAAACAGCTGTAGCAAAAGAAAGAGACCGAGCTGATGGCAGACAGATTACTGTTATAACAGCAGAATCAGCCTTTGAGGTATTAATAAGCCCATGTAATTTAACTACCGTGGCATTAAATCCAAAATGGATACAATGGGAAAATTCTATTGCTACAGACAAAGTGAAATACTATTTTGGTCCAAACTTGAAAAGATTAAAAAATCTAGAATATGAAAGAGAATATCCTGTGCCAATCGACATTCTGCCCATACGACAGTACGCCTGTGTAATATATACAGACGGATATGCACAACCCTCAGTTTGGGGAGAACAAGCCTATAACGCCACATGCGAAATTGTTAAAAACGTGTGGCGCGGAGGTAAATTGAGACCTCTGGTAACAATATCACACTCTGTAGAGAACAATTCAGAACAACAAACTGAAATAATAGCGTTAAAAATGGCGCTAGATAATGCCGATCGCGAATTCCCGACACTAATAGTGTGCGATTCGTATTACTGCGTCAAATCATACAATAACGACTTGCAGAAATGGGTTCAAAACAGTTACAAAGATGACACAGGTGCCACAATAAAGCAAAAATCGCTTTTGGAACAAGTAGTTCTTTCACACAAAGAACTACCAAAGACTCACGTGATACATTCATTGAGTCATGAACGTGATGGCGTTCACGTTTCAGGGAATTCATTGGCTGAGACAGCCACAGCGGAAGCAACTAAACCGGCTTCCGTAGCTACAAAAAAGCGTTCAGGAAAATACATAGACAGGGAAACGATGCTGGCGGTGAAAACGTCATCAAAAGGCGACTGTGCAGCGCTACCCGTCAACTATCCACTCAATTATACATATGTAATCGATGCAAACTCAGTTCCTTTTGCTCAAATCCCTGGAGTGGGGGATAGGGTAATTCCAAACACGAACAGGAGAAACTTATTAATAGCAGACGCACACATGGGTGAAGGTCAAGGGCATCGAGGGATCTTGAAATCTCTGAAAGAATTACAATCAATATACTGGTGGCCGGGAATGAGCCTGCAAAACTACAAATTTGCATTTTTCTGTCAAAACTGCAACAGAGACCGCAGTGGCGAAATGCCCGGAGTAGTACCAATGCCCTTCTTTTAGATATCATAAGAATAACAATGAAAAATACCCAGGAAAAATGCGTCCCTTTAATAATTATTTAAGACTAGACTCACTTAAAATGTAGACCCCAGCGCTCGGCTGACGCCAGAACTGTTATAAAAAGATTTGCGAGTCTATATCAGCACATACGCAATTGGCTTGCTACACTCTGACCAGGGTCCTGCTTTTAGCTCACGAGCTTAGAGGGAGGCCGTGACCAGAATGGTCATTGCATTGCAGTAATCTTGTCACTTCCTTCCTGAGGGAAACGGGATGGTGGAAAGAAAAAACTGAGACATATAGCAATCTATAACGGCAAAGGTATTAGGTTCGGGGGTTGGGTGGGTCAAACATTTAACAAGTGTCCAACGTAGTCTTAATAATCTGCCAAGAAATTCTCTAAAAGGTTTCAGTCCGTACGAACTATTGTTCGGGACTAGAATGCATATCCAGGACCTCGATAGTCAAACTTCAGTGGTGGAAGGAAAATGCTTTCATATCAAAGATCGTTTGGCTATTTTACAGGACTTAAATGAAACAAGAAAAGACCTGAGCAACATAAAGTTGTAACAGCAGCCAACAGCCACTGAAGAGAAACCACCTGTCCCAGCAAGGCTGGTCTGGATTCCAAAGATTGGGGATCTGGTCAGAGAGAAAATCGCGGTTAAGAAGGAATTTGGGCCTTCTTACAGAAAAGCAGTACCTGTCTTAGCTGTCAACGGAACAAGATCAGTTGTACTACCCCCCCTTGCTGGTAAAAAGGAGAACCGAGTTGTATCCATCGACCTGGTTAAACCACAATCATGTGGCCGATAATAAGTAGTAGGCCAAGTGGACTCCCAAGAAATAGCAGAACACCAAAATTTGCTACAAATCAAGAGGCTCAAACTGAGAGACTAATCACATTTGATAAACCTACAGTGATTCAACAAGGACTATGCAACAAAGCCATGGAACTTATGCCTCTTGAAACCCAAATTGCAACAATTCGTCAAGAAACACCTGTCTAAAACGATGTAGCCACTGACTATGCTAATGAAACAAAAAAAATTCCAAAAGCAAAGAAAAATCCAGAAGCAATTCCAACAATTGACAGAACTGCATCAGGCTACTTCATCAATTTCGATGACTTTTCTGAGGATCCGAGCGAACCTGAAGAACAGCCAACAACAAAAACTTTTAATGACAAAGCTAAAGAACTCTTTTATCAACTACAAGAAACCTATCTGATTTCCCCATGGATTGAATTTTGGGTGGTGCGAGGTGTACTTTTCCTCCTGCTTTGGCTCATCATGGTACTATGCTTGGGACACTTCATTGAAGGAAAATATGTTACAATGGACACAGCAAGTCAGAATATCAACTTGGTCCTAAAGCCACACAAGTCTTCACACGTCGAGAAAAGAGAACTTTCTTCAGTAAATTTCACAGCCAATCGATACCCGGTGGGGTAGCTTGGGACAAAACAGATTACGATATATATGGCCCGGTCGAGCTCTTGAAGTATCCTCATCAATTTAAGGTTTCATTAAGTGACTTTGTACAACCGAGTACATTCTCTGATGATTAGGATTTTGAAAGTATTAATGAAATGATGTCAGACTTAGTTATGTCAGCAAAATTTAAAGAACATGATTATTTACAGGGTTCATCAAATTATGAACAGATGTACTGCTACAACCACTATGCTAACCATTATTTGCACAAATCTGCTCAACCTAGAAATGTTTTAAATTATAATCAATGGGAACATTGTGCAACTCCACCAAAAGGTAGTTCAAAAACATTTTATGAGAAATTCCCATACTTCTCAGGGTTTAACACAAGTGAAGCAGAAATATTTTATTTCAAACTGTTAAATAAGACAGGAATGAAAACCATGCTGACTAATACAAAATTAATCTATTCAGAAACATTTTTTGAAAACATGAACACATTTGGTTTTGATTATTGGAATAAAAACATTGAAACGAAAACGATCTGGGGTACCAGAGACTGGCAAGTCCAAGGTATAGAATCATTATTCAGAGCCTGCATGATCCCAGAACAAATTATATTTTTGAATGACACAATTCAGCAAAAATCCTGTTTTGGCCTAGCCAAAATTAAAGACTTAAACAAACCGTCTACTCCAAAGCAAACACCTGACAGTAATAGCACTACAGATGTTGAGATAGACGTATCCCATATTTTAAACCAAAACAGAACACATCCTGATTGGAAGAAATTGTTGATCTGGCCCACAGACACAAATAACTGTCAAGACAGATTCCTGAACAAAATACAGGGGTTCAAATTGACCAGGCCAGACCCTAGATACTCCCAGAGACAACATCCAGGGATAGTAACAACATAGAGTGTAGGAAAACTCTGCCTCGAATGGCTACAGACATCCACACTGGCAGAAATTAAGCAACACTTGACTTTACTTAAAGAAGGTGCTGACTTGCGTGATTTCATAATGGGACCGCGCAAACAGCGTCAAAAACGTTTCGTAGCGGCCTCTATATATGCAGCTTATAACGAAGCTTGGAAAGTAACTCAAATTGAAACAGCAGAGAAAATACGGGAAATTGACCGTATTCATTTGGAAAAATCACTTTCTGTTGTGGACAATGGGTTAATGACTCTGTCTTCCAGAATATATTCACTGGACAGTATTGTATCATCTGCAATCGATATAATAGAGCAGGACTTACTGATGTTACAACATGGTCAGTCCCAATTGCGTTCTATTGTACAGCTTGGCTGGACGTTGCAAAATTTGCGATCAGGCTACGTGCCTTGGCGTTTAATCAACACAACGTCACTGTTCTCTATCTTTAACCTTACTGATATACAAATCAGCTTGGCACAAAAAGGAGCAGAGTATACAATTCTGAGCATTGAAAAACTTGAGAGATTACCATTGACAATGTCAGAAGGACCTGTCATTGAATGGATATTACACGGAATCATAACTATTCCGATAACAACTTTCCAATTTCGATACTGCCAAAAGTATATACAGGCAGGCCAGTATGAAAGGTTGGGTAAAGGATACATTAAGTCATCATGGAAATTACCTTACAAGCACACGTTATAGTGAAAAAGGACAGAATGTATTTCTTAGTGGGGATAATTGTGAAAAATCACTAAGTGGTATACTTCTGTGTCAGGGTATAAATTTGCACGGGGCCTGTGAGGGGACTTCAAATAACCTTTCATGTCACCAGCTTGGCACACCTGCAACTCGAATAGAGCCATTCTTTAGACGGCTTTCTAACGGGAGCTACATTCTAATTGTGGACCACAGATGTTGTGGCTTGGTGCCAGGGAAAGCTTATCTCGTAAGCGTTACGTCCATGGTCACTTGTTGTATGCAAGTATTGTATCCGAACGACACTCCAGACAGGGTAGAATTTGGCCCAGTCTGAAAATCTCTTCTATTCGAATTGATACTTTAAGCAGAATGAAGTCTGTTCTTCTACAGACGCCTGTGCCCTTGACGTCATCGAAAGAAACGTATGATCTCCAAGTTGCAAGGACAACGACAGAGATACATGCATTATTATCAACAAATTGCCCCCTACACTTCGCAGAAATGCTAAACGAAATCTTAAACATTTCTGATACGAATGGTATCGCGAGTGTATTTAAGTCAATTTTTTCGGGACTGTTGACACCTTTCAAAGCAGTCCTGGGCATTTTTCCTAATTTTGTCCATTCGATCTTTGGTGGCCTTCCACTCCTGTTAGGACTCGTAGCAGGCATTTTATTTTTGATTCTCCTGCTTCGTTATGGCAAGCCAAAACGCGGACAAGACTCCAGCAACAATGGAAGAAACGATCCTAGCTATACGCTATCGGGACCGCATAACTAAAGTGCTTGGATTAGCCCAGCTAAGAGATCTGAATATGACATGGTTTCTTTCATTCAGACCCATCTGGCAGAATTGTATCTTACCTGTGTTAAGATGTATGCTGTGCGAAGAAGAATGCGTGTTAGACGTCTGTCTCACACTACAATCAGAAGTACCATTGGATACAGATACTTTGCTAAGTCCAGTAAAGGCTCATGCATCGTGTTGTCCCCAGCGGTTACCCATCCTGATGACGGCATTCGTGGAAACTTCACCACTGCGATTAAAGGGTAGTGAAGTACAAGATGAGAGCAGCATCAACCAGGTACGACCTTCTGTAAGCAATGCTGATCAAAACATCGTTGAAAGCAATCATGCTCAAGACTGCAAGGTAGCGACATTTTCCAACTTGGTCGAACTATCACCTGAAGCGGTAAACTGCTTTTTTGAAAGTCTGTCTGAAATGATGTTTTCCCCCGAACAAAAAGAATAACTTTAAGCATACAAGCACACAGCGTTCCCTGACCTCTGAATTTGGCCTTCAGCTTTGAAAAACAAAAGCTTCTGGAAATATTTGGAACTGTTTTGACTTTTTTCCCCTGAAAAACGAAATTATTTTTTCCCCGATTCCAAAATATTTACCTTTTTTTTTTTTGCCACTCATCCTCTGCTTAAAGTAGAACTATTCTTAGAGAACATAGCTTCTATTTTTAGAAACTCTAGAGACAATATATTACCTCAGCCTCTAGCGTATTTACAAATAACTGTACTTATATGTGATGGAATGATCTCGCACTTTTCTTTTCTGTATTAAGAGACTTTTCATGTGTAATTTTCGCAAATCATTCATGCGGATATATATGTGCATCCTCTTAATGAATGATTACACTGCTTGATAGCATACAGTAACTATACTCATTTTCGTGTATTTCGCATATGCCATTTCAGATGCAAAAAAATTATTTTGGGGTGGATCGGTATACACATGCTCCGTTAGATATGTTTACTATTGCTTAGTTTAGTAATTATGGACATGAATTCGTGGAGTGAGTGTAGTGTGTTTATCTAGGTACCTGAATCGATATTCCTATTCTCTGCCCTTGTCCGGTTATAAATCAATAATATCCCTACAACGGCATAGAAACCCATTTCATAATTCAGTCAGAGCGCATGCTGTCACATTAAGCAAGCACTATTCCTCCAGCCCCCTAGAAAGCACACCGAGTTCTTAAACAAATCCAAGCCTCCAGCAACCTGGGAAATCCCCGCCTGCTATTGTTTTGATTTCGTCCGAGAACTCCTGTAAAGCACTGTAAGAATGACCAGTTCTTAGTGACATCTTTATTGACGTCTTATGTCCATCCTTACGTCAAACCCGGCACCTTTCAGGTATAAATATACCAACGTTGCCTTAAGCAAACACACGGTGGTGGTGAATCTGGAGCAGCGACTACTTGCCCGAGAGCCCAGCTGATGCGAGAGCCCACGGACGCTGCCCCTCCCTTTTGACGCGCTGAGAAAGACGCTGTCTTTTGTCTTGCCGAGAAATCCAGCCTCCGGCGTTTCCAGCTTACCCTTGCGGGTGACTGGGATATCGAGTCCTGAGAGAGAGATACCAGCCCTCCTGCCTTCTATTACCCAGGTACTGAACTCACTAAACCCTTACAGAGAATTCTTGAGTCAGATTCTTGGCAAAACAAACTTAACTTAAACTGCTACTTACTTACTCCTTCCCACGTATTAGGCTTAGGTCAGGTACACCGGGGTAGGCGTAGTTAGAAGCACCAGTTGAGTACGATTAGTCAATGTATATATGTATGTATCTATTTTATCCATTTTAAAGTATCATATGGCTAAGAAACCATATCCATGCTTTTACAGTATTATTTCATACTCCTGCTTTTACTGTATGCACTTTACTTAACTACAAGTATTGCAATTGTAGCAATTCATTTCTCTTGTATGAGGAAAGAGACTGCTCAATAAATAACACCTTTTATTGAAAACGCCCGTCTCTCTTTTTCTCTGCAATCTGGTGAAACTAAGTACGCACTTATTGACTGAGTGAAATAACTGCCTTTTGTTTTCACACGACTCTAGAGATACACTCTTATTCAGGGAGAGCAAAGTTGTCATGTTTTATGGTTGTCAGAAACTAAATCCCTTCTTGTCTATCCAGGGAGGTTAAACTCCTCCTCGCTTATTCGAGAAAGTTTCTAGTGAACTCTGAGCTAGCTGGCAAAAACTTAAGTCTAATATAGTCAGTAGAGACCTAGATAACCTCAGTCCTACGTTTACACTACTGAAGATATTATTCCAATGCGCAGAGCCTATTGGGACTATAGGAACTACACTACAGCTCCACAGAACCTTGTTGTTTCAGGTGCCACTAACTCAGTGCACCACTTATCATCGCTGGCTGCACACACGCTAAATTACCAATACTATGCAGCTCTACTCAACCCCACGTGGCCGTGGGCTCTTGCTAACCGCTGCCTCCTGCCTACACTACGGTCATCAGAGCTCATAATTAAATAGACTGTTGATTCATTTTTTGCAGAGTACAATACCAAACTAAGTATAACAACTATCAAACCTATATAATATACTTTTACGATGGATGCTTCTTTCAAGAACTTCTCTTATATCAGTTATAAATAATAAAATTCACGCTGCAAGTGCAAAGGCACACTCAATGGAAGTCTACACTGCGGACATCACAGGTCACAATTTGAACTATAATGTCCCTGAAACATACATATTTCGACAATATATTCCATACATGTTTCATCTTTTATTTCAATCGTGATTACAGATGATGCAGTCCAGTAGGTAACAAACAATGCTTCCAGTGCAGACTGCTCAGACCACGCATCATCGCAGGGTGCGCACACGCTGAGCACCAGACGTACCACTAACTCAGTGCACCATAAATAATCACCACGTGGCCTTATTAAGGCAAAATTCAGTAGTCAAAAGACATTCTTACCAGTGCGGTCTGCCTGGACCACGCATCATCGCAGGCTCCACACAAACCGACCCTACCTTAGTGCACCACAACTCATGAACCCTTTACAATAGAATATTCTGTGTATTTTTTCACATATAGTGCTCCTACCTTTGTACAGCAGAAGTCATAAACCGTTTGATGGAATATCTGTGTATGACATCATGATTACTATTCTACTTGTTACCAACAACAACGTAATAAAATGGAGTCGAGCGCATGTGCCCGTACCCACTTCAACTATCTAGCTGTCTCCGTGTATTTATTATTTGTAAAATGCTGCTCCTACGCCCTACCACATTATATTGTGCTGTAAACAGCATATGCAACCATATTACCTCTACCAGTAACAAAAACTTTGATTATATAAATTTCTCTCGCTCATTCTACAAATACGAACGTACAAACTGGATCATTACAATACTGCAAGCAAAGTGTATAGTAAATTTATAAGTGAGTGCTATTGCTCAATTCTTTTTTTTTTTTTAGCATATTCATATAGCGCGAAGTCGACCCAAAACTATATCAGCAATTTACATGAACACCGTATTTACAGTACATTTTCAGGCATACGTAGATTATGTCATTTCTCTACAATAACAGGATGTGGACACGACTCCGAAGCTCGAACACTGATTTCTAGCACCAAGTTCGATAGTATACCCGAATGACCACCTACGTATAGATTAGCTGCCCTTAATGTGCCAAAAACTGCAACCTAAAGCTTTCATAGCCCTGTATTACTACAGCTACAACACTCCACTAAATGTACAACAAACATTAATTTTCGCGTCATGCCCACCATCTTTTATGTGTGCAACTATCGATGAATTTAGGGTCAGTGATACCCCGTAGCTTCCATGTTGTGGGACTTTACAGACATAATGACACATTTACCTTTAAGACCCGGTTGACGGCAGCACTACAACACAGATACCCGAATCAGTTAATTTCTCATATAGCTCATGACGGAACCATGCCCATAGCTCCAGAGTCATCATTCACAGCCTCACGCAGAACTGGCATACGTCAGGCAGCCCACTTCGCTTACGCTTCCAGGTAAACACAATGACGCTACATGGCCCAGACTTCCATTGTAGTGATTTCTTAGTTCCAGGTCTAGTTGTCAGAACGGCAAACACACTCCCTCATTGCTAGTATACATCCACACCACACCCATCCAGTACAGGCGTCACAACACACGTGACCCTACCAATAAAAAAGACCGGCGCACGTGCTCTACGCCATTTTAGAGTTGCTCCAATCACAAGCGCTGTGATGGCCTGTCCTGCTGTTTCAGACACCTCAAGTAGGCCCGAACTACCGAACAGGTGGGCCCACTACCACGTGCGTGGCCTTTTTGGTCACTGAGTTAGTGGTACCGCAAGGACTGAGCGGGTGAGGAACCTGTGATGATGGGTGCACGAGTATGTCCTTTCCCATAGCGATATCAAGACTCCGCACCAAATGTGAGACTTCTTGGTGGCAGAGCGGGACTGCATGATGTAGAACATACTCTGTCCGTGAAAAGGTGAGCAGTGAGGCCTGGGTGCAAAGTGGAGGAAGTAGATAGGGTGCAGCAGACGGGATACAAAAAGGCGACGCAGAGATTTAGGCGTACGCAGTCCTATATACCGTATCTTATTGCATTTGTATTTATTTTTCCTATAGTAGGAAAGTTTTTATAGTCGGTCAAATGTCCGTCGCTCGTGATGATTGAAACCACGTGCATCACTGCGCACCACTTGTTTTCTATAACCGGATGGAAAACATTACTACTCTACTAATTCTTCATAAGTCGAAGCCCATTAAACAAGTTGGAACTGTACAAATAGTTGTACTTTTAATGCAGGAGGGAAGGTGTGTGAAAGGATGATGTTATTCTACTCCACATTAAGATAGTGGCAATTACCAATCATAACATCTTTCTTTTACTGTCTTTTAGATATGGAGCTTTAGGGTTCACTATGTCCCGGCACGTGGTGGAAGACACATCGGTGACAGAAAGGTGAGCTGTGAATATTCTTTTCAGTCACTCTCTCACTTCCTCTCTCCTTTGATGAACAAATGACGCACAATCTTATCTTCCTTTTTATCTAACAGGATGTGTTTCACAAATTGGCATCCCCCCAACACCTCCAAAGCTCAACGTTTGAGGAATCTGCGATGATGCATGGCCATCGTAACAACGCCTGAGAAGGTGGACCCTCTTTAAAACACGCCAATGGCACAAGGTGAGCAGAGAAGCATTTTTTCGAAGCAACGAGAAGTCACCTGTGGGTGGAGAGAGTGGATAGTGTGCAGCAACTTGAGTGCATAGGAATGTACAATCACCTCCGGGCAGTGGGAGTGGATAGGTTGCAACAGTCTGGGGGCGCAGGAAAGGGCACTCACCTCCGGACACTGGGAGTCAATGGGGTGCAGCAGTCTGGGTGCGCAGTAATGAGAACTTACCGCTATGCAGTGGGAGTGCATGGGGTATAGCATCCTGGGAGGAAAAGAGCGCACAGACACCTCCTTGCAGTGGAAGTTGATGTAATACAGTACCCTGGGTGTGCAAAGGCAGAACGCAGAAATATACGTATGCAGTTGTATATACTCTGCAGTTACTAATTTTATAATATCTTTCAGATCACTAAACTTGAGGGTGCACTATGAACCGGCTCGTGTTTGGACACACACTGGAGGCAAAAAGGTGAGCTACGAAGATTTTCTCCAGTATCAACACTACCTTTCCTGCTCCATCTATTACTTTCTCTTTCTCACACTTTCAATGTCTTTCTTTCTCTCTTTCTCTCTCTCCCTCTCTCTCACACTGTTTCTCTTTTCAAGTTATAAACGCTGCTGTCCACTCTGCAGATAAATAAATCATGGCTGAATTTAATACGGTCTGCAGTATACAACCAAAGCAGAATTCAAGTTGTGAGCTCTGCTAGATGCAGTGTTTGCAAAAGGTAAGTAGAGCGGCCTAGATACACAATTCCTCCAATTAAACGCACTGCAAATAATCGATATTGTCCTGCATAATGACGTGATCTCTCACCTAATTCTGTCTCATCTCCGAATCATTTTACAGACCTGCTGGACCATACTGTAGATCTGAGCCAGCAGGCACTTCCCTACAGACACCTCTTCAGCCTATGAGAGGGTTGGGATGTATCAGGCACACTGCACACGTGCGTATAAGCAATATTGCCAAGTGTTATGTTAATTTGTGATCTTTGACCTCCTTCAGTCACATCTCTGTCTCATTTTAAATACCATCTATACCATTAGATAGGCCTAAGCCTACAAGCAGTCCTGCCCTACAGACTCCTGTTGAGGGTGGTTCTGTGGGAGGGATGGGGTGCACTACCCTGAGTGTGCATGTGAGAAAAAAAGGATCTTGCCTTTCGTAATTATGTAATCCCCCTCCTCATTCAATCACATCAATCTAATTTTAAGGACTTATGTTTCATTTTTGTTTTGCAGGATATCTACACTGCTACCACTGGAGTCCATCTCACATTTTGTTTATTATACTGTTATGTTAAATTCCATGAACTTTTACTATGGTAACAGGCAGTAAGCAGTTTGGGGGTAGGGTTAAAATGTACTGGCTGTACAGAAGCTGTTATATTTACCCAGGATCCTCTACATGACTGACGGGAAAGCAAACAGACAGAACACTATGTACATTAGGAGCAAAAGAAGTACACAACTCTTCGAATTAACCTCAAGAGAGGGCTCGAGGAATAGCCACTGACGTTACAAAACCCCCATGTACAATTTGCCTACTCTGTACTCAACAATGGACAATTCTTTATTGATCACAATCAGACACTGTTGCTTCACGATTCAGTGTGCACTTCACTAAATACTTTGGGCCTATTTAATTGGGAGACAGGATTGTCGACATTCCAAAACTTAGGGGCATATTTACAAGGACTGCGTTAAAATTATCGCCGCTTTAGCGGCAGCAAATTACAGCTAAAACGGCGATAATGGACTTCAAAATCCTTTGTTGTCTTACCGGAAGATTTTTTCTACACTGCTGTTTGCTATGGCAGAGTGTGAGCCGAGGCTCCCGCCCTGCCATAGAAAACTTGGTTTGCATTTTGAAAGAGAGAACACAAAAACCTACTCTCTCTTTTAAAATGCAAAGCAGATTGCTTTTCCCCACGGGGAGCTGCATATTAGAAGGTCCCCGTGTGGAAAAGTAATGGTGGCTTCCGAAGGACGCAGGGAGCTGACTGGGCCTGTAAGGACATTGGGCCTACACCCACAGTCCCCAAAATTAGCAATAGGTGATTTTTTTTTACTGTAAAATTAGGAGTCTGCAATGGGCATATTTACAAGGACATTGTTAAAATGTTCTGGTGTAAACCTGGGTTTCTATTGGAATTCTCACGAATTCTCAAACCCTATTATTAAGCCCATTATGGCCACTTCAACAGCAATTTCTTAACGCTAAACCGACGATAATTATAAAGCTGTCCTTGTAAATATGTCCCCAATATCGTGAGAAATACAGGGATAATTCATGTTCGCAATTGAAAAGCTTGTTAAGATAAGACTGTGGACTTAACATATCAATCCCTCTCGCATATTAAACATGCTTAAGTCTACTTCAGAACAGATGTTAGTATCCAACATAAACCGCAATTAGCGACAGTTTTGCTATCGGTCCTCAAATCCAGGGCCGCCTTGTAAATACAACACTGTTGTCATACCTCCCTCTTCCATGTTATATTGTCATAGGTACACCTACCTTGCCACTGGGAACGCCCACATTGCAACTCATTGGAGATACGATGCAAGCTGTTAGCAACCGTTAGCAAACCGGCTGCTTACATGCGTTAATGCATCTTAGCGTCGCATAGTAAATAGGGCGATATAATTTGGCCTTTTTTTTTAAAATTGCGTCAAAATGGCACTTGTTAATATGCCCTCAAGTTTGCTATGACAGGAGCGGGAACCTCGACTCCCGCCCTGCAATAGCAAACAGCAGTGTCCCGGGGGTAGTGTGATGTATTCCTATAGGTTCTGAATCGATCCCCCTATTCCTGACCCTATTCTGGTTAGCAAACTAACAAGTTAACTAAGTAATCAGCCCATGAGGCAGAAAAACCCCATGATGCAGATACCGTTATCTGACGCAGTCACACTACGGCACAGGAACGTGTTATCTGATTAGTTCATAAAGCTTGCGCTCTAATTAGACAAGCGATATTCCTCCAGCCCCTGATAAGGCATACGGAGTTCTCATAACAAATCAAACCTATGACAACCTGGGCAAAACCCTGCGGCCATTGTTTTGATTTCACCGAGAACTTCAGCAAAAGAATGTGCTAATGAGCAAGTCGTATGACATCCTTATTGACGTATCTATGTCCATCCTTACGTCAATCTCGGCACCTTAAAGGTATAAATATTACCGATCTTGCCCTATGCAAACACACGCGTGGTGACGAGACGGAGCAGCCATACTTGCCGAAGCCCAGAAGCAGAGCAGACCCCGCTGGCAGCAGCCCCGCCTTTCTGACGCGCTGAGAACGAGAAGCTGCTTTCTCCTGCCGAGAAACCAAGCACCGGCGCTTCCGGGTAGCCCTCGCAGGCAGCCTGGAATATCGAGACCAGAGAAAGAGATACCATTCCTCATTCATCCTAACGAACAAGTTACTTACCTTCGGTAACGATATATCTGTAAGAAACAGTAGTTAGTATTAGATTCCTTACCTTAGAATATCCCCAGGCGTCAGTCTGGATCCGGAAACTTTTGCGTAGCAGTACCCCTGCGCGTCGGTAGGCGTCGTCTGCAGGCGTCCCCTGCGGCTCCGCGTCGTCGGCGTCGTGCGCCGTGATGACGTCGCTGGAGTATATAGACGCCGCCTCCGCGCGCTGACGTCAGTTCTTTGCACACAGCATTTCCGCGCCAGAACACGCAGAGCCATGTGAGAACCAACACTGGTGCCATTTGAAACTAGGGCCCTGAAAGGGATGTCCCTAACCCTAGGTATCAGTTCGCAGAACGGGGAGGATGGGCGGGGCGGTAAGGAATCTAATACTAACTACTGTTTCTTACAGATATATCGTTACCGAAGGTAAGTAACTTGTTCATCTGAAAGAAACAGGTTAGTATTAGATTCCTTACCTTAGAATAGATACCCCAGCAATACCAACCCCGGTGGTGGGTCTGCGAACCAATACAACCTACACCAGAAAGTCCTGGAGGACCGAACGGCCAAAGAAGCCATCCCTCCGGACTTGACTGTCCAGGCAGTAGTGCCTCGCAAAGGTGTGCAGCGAGGCCCACGTGGCCGCCTGGCAAATGTCCTGCAAAGGGACTCCCCGGCCCAGGGCAGTAGTAGCCGCCGTGGCCCGAGTGGAATGGGCCCTCAGCCCAACAGGAGGCTCCTTCCGAGCCAAAGAGTAGCATGCTTTGATGCACAGGACGACCCACCGAGAGATGGTCCGTTTCTGTACCGCCCTCCCCTTCTTCTCACCCACGTAGCCAACAAACAGTTGGTCATCCACCCGGAACTGGCGTGTGCGATCCATATAGAATGAAAGCGCACGTTTTGGGTCCAGACGATGGAGCCGCTCTTCATCCTTTGAAGGATGCGGAGGCGGGAAGAAGGAGGGCAAGGTGATGGACTGCCCAATGTGAAAAGCAGAGACTACCTTGGGCAGGAAAGAAGGTCTGGTCCGAAGAACCACCTTATCAGGATGAACAGACAAGAAAGGAGGTTGAACAGAAAGAGCCTGGAGCTCACTCACTCTCCTGGCAGAGGTGATGGCTACCAGGAAGGCCGTCTTTAAGGTGAGAAGACGGAGAGGACAGGAATGAAGGGGCTCAAAGGGAGCGCACATCAGGAAAGTCAAAACCAGGTTCAAGTCCCACTGAGGCATCACGAACGGAGCTGGAGGATACATGTGCGTGATGCCCTTTAAGAATCTTAACACAATAGGGGACTTGAACAAAGATGGCTGATCAGGTAGCCTCAAGAAGGCGGAAAGGGCAGAAAGATAGCCCTTGATAGTGCCCAGAGCAGAGCCCTGCTGGGCAAGGGAAAGGAGGAAGAGGAGAACCTCAGATAGAGGGGCAGAAAGGGGATCCACAGCCTTTGCTGTGCACCATGCCACAAATCTGTTCCACCGGCAGGCGTATACCGACTTTGTGGAGGGACGCCTGGCTGCCAGAATGACATCACAGACTTCAGGAGGCAAGTCAAATGGCCTCAACTGTCGCCGCTCAATCTCCACGCATGGAGGTGGAGACTGGACAGGTTCGGGTGGAGGACCGTCCCCTGCTGCTGCGACAGAAGGTCCTCCTGAAGGGGCAGGCGGATCGAGGGACCGACTGTCATGCTGAGTAGCTCGGGATACCAGTACCTTCGAGCCCAGTCCGGAGCCACAAGGATAACTTGGGCCCGGTCGCGCCTGATCTTCTTCAGCACTCTGGGCAGAAGTGGTATAGGCGGAAAGGCGTACAACAGACCGCAACTCCACTCGCGCCGAAAGGCGTCGCCGAGCGAGTGCCGTCTTGGAAACTCCAACGCGCAGAACTGATGACATTGCGCGTTCTCTTCTGTGGCGAATAGATCTAACCAAGGCTCTCCCCATTGCTGAAAGAGGCCTCTCGCCACATCCGAGTTCAGACGCCATTCGTGATCCACCGAGCACCGACGGCTGAGTTCGTCCGCCCTGGCGTTCAGAGAACCTGCCAGGTGTTGAACCGTCAGAGTCACGCCCTGACGTTCCAGCCATTGCCAGAGGCGCAGAGCCTCTTGGCAAAGGGTCCACGACCCCACACCGCCCTGTTTGTTGCAGTACCACATGGCGGTGGTGTTGTCCGTGAACACCTGCACTACACTCCCGTTGACAAAGGGGAGGAATGCCTTCAGTGCCAGGCGAATCGCCCGCAGCTCCAACAGGTTGATATGGAGCCGGGACTCCGCCGGAGACCAGAGGCCTCTGATCTCCGCCTCTCCCAAGTGGCCACCCCAGCCTTGGAGGGACGCGTCCGTCACAACCACGTGCTCCGGCTGGGGAAGGGAGAGGGATCTGCCCCTGACCCAATCGCGGTCTGTAAGCCACCACTGCAACTGTCTCGCAGTGCCCTCCGAGATCAGGACATGGTCGGATAGGTTGCCCTGATGCTGGGCCCACTGAAACTTCAGGTCCCACTGCAGAGCCCGCATCCGCCATCTGGCGTGATGCACCAGAAGGATGCAGGAGGCCATCAGCCCCAGAAGCCGCAGCGTCAACCTGACCGAAACCCGGGATAACGGCTGAAAGATGGGAATCAGAGCCTGAATATCCCGGACCCGCCGTTCCGGGGGATAAACCCGAAACTGCGCCGAGTCGAGAACCGCTCCGATGAAAAGGAGCTTTTGAGAGGGACACAGGTGTGATTTCGGCACATTGATGGAAAACCCCAACTCGTGCAGGAGGTCTGCCGTCATCTGAAGGTGGTGGACGACTGTCTGGGGCGAGCCCGCCTTCAACAGCCAGTCGTCGAGGTAGGGGAAGACTGAAACCCCTAACCGGCGCAGATGAGCTGCGACCACCGCCATCACTTTCGTGAACACCCGTGGGGCGCTGGTAAGGCCGAATGGGAGCACGATAAACTGAAAATGCTCGTGGCCTACCGTGAACCGCAGGTAACGCCGGTGGGCCGGCAGGACGGGGATGTGAAAGTACGCATCCTGCAAGTCCAACGCTACCATCCAGTCTTGTGGGTCTAGAGCAGCCAAGACCTGAGCCAAAGTCAACATCTTGAACTTCTCCTTCCGGAGGAAGCCGTTGACGTTCCGTAGATCCAAGATAGGACGCAGGCCTCCCTTGTCCTTCTTGGGTACCAGAAAGTAGTGGGAGTAGCAACCACACCCTACTTCTGGCCCAGGAACGCGCTCGATGGCCCCCTTGGCCAAGAGGGCCGTAACTTCCTCCTGCAGAAGTGACAAGTGGTCCCCCGACACACGGTGGTTCTGCGGTGGCATGGCTGGAGGAGTGGACTCGAAGGGGAGGGCATAGCCCCTTCGGACAAGCTGCAGCACCCACCTGTCCGATGTTATCGCGCGCCAGCGGGAGTGGTGATGGCGAACCCTGCCACCCACTGGCGTCACGTGAGCCCGAAAGCTCGGACTAGGAAGGCTTGGATGCCGCAGCGGAGGGAGGCGTGGACTGACCACGACGCTGGCCTCTACCGCCACCACGGCGGAAACCACGGGCGCCACCGCGCTGGGGAGCGCTCTGCGCCGCGTGGCTGGCAGCACGTGTGGGACCTCCTCTCCCTTGGCCACGAAAGGGCCGAAACGAACCCGTCTGCTGGCGCTGGGTCTGGGTCGAGAGACCCAAGGACTTGGCCGTGACCCTGGAGTCCTTGAAGCGCTCCAGCGCGTGGTCCGCTTTGTCACCAAATAGGCGACTGCCATCAAATGGCATGTCCATAAGCGTATTTTGGACGTCTGGTGAGAAGTTGGCAGATCTCAGCCAGGCATGGCGACGAATCGCCACCGTAGTGGACATGGCCCGTCCCAGTGAGTCCGTGGTGTCCAGACCACAACGGATCGAGTACCGCGCCGCATCCCGGCCTTCAACAAAGGCCCGGGTGAGCTTGTCCCGCACTTCCTGGGGGCATTGCGGCAAACACTCCTCGACCGTATCCCACAGGGAGTGGGTGTAGCGGCCCAAGAGGCACGCGGTGTTACAAGACCGCAGCCCAGCACTCAAAGAGGAAAACACTTTCTTTCCGAATTGGTCGTACCTCTTTGATTCCCGGTCGGGCGGAGCCGACGGAAATGCGGACTGCGAAGTGGAGGCCTGGATCACCAGACTCTCCGGGGAGGGATGGGTGGACAGGAAGGCAGGGTCGTCCGCGCAGGGACGGTGACGCCTGGCAACGTTCCGGTCAACCGGCGCACCAGAGGCGGGCCTGGACCAGGTGCCCAGAAGGACATCCGTCAGGGCCTCATTAAACGGCAGCAGAGGCTCCTGGGGGCATGACTGCGGTTTAAAAACTTCCGTCAGGATATTCGGTTTGACCTTCGCGACGGGGAGCTCAAGGTGTAAGGCCTTGGCAGCCCTCATCAGGACCACCGAATAGGCAGCACCCGCCTCGGACGCCACAGGGGACGGAGAGACAAACCCAGGGTTGGGCGACTCGTCCAGGCCACTGGCATCACCCAGATCACCTACCCAGTCCACATCGTACTGGCAGGCACGGGATAGAGGGTCCTCAGACCCCTCCCAACCCTCTCCATACTCCTCCTCGTCATACCCATATTCTGGGTCGACGATATAGACATCGGGGTCAACAGGCCCCATCGGCGTCGGGTCCGGCGTCGGCCGACGCCGGTCCGGCTCCGAGTCCGGAGTCGGGGAGGAAAGGGGGGTGGCGCCGCGCGGCGTCGGTGCCGGGGACCCGACGCCGGCCGGAGCCGACGGCGGAGTCGCTGCACCACGCGGGGGCGGTACCATGGGCTGGCCCACAGGAACCGACGCCGGAGAGGCCGGGAGACCAGCCGGCGACGAACCAGAGGGAACCAGCGGCGCCGGGGCCGGAGCCACCGGCGGCGCCGGGGCAGGAGCACCCGAACCGCTCGGGCCCCCAGACGGGACCGACGGGCCCGTAGGCGCCGAAGGCCCCGCCGGAGAAGACCTCGCCCTCATAGCAATGAGGAAGGCCTCGATCTCCTCACGCGACGCGCCTTCCCCAGGGACCGACAGGTGTGGGGCAGACGGCGTCGGCGACCCATGCGGGACCGCGGGGGTGGGGTCACCCGAGCCCCCGGCCGCAGCACGCGGGCGTCGGGGGGAGTCGGGGGTGCGATGGCGACGCCCCGACTTCTTGTGCTTACCTGACGAGCCGGAGGAATGGTGGCGACTCCCGGAGCGCCCATGGCGGCTCCGCGACCGCTCCCTCGACCGCTCCCTCGACCTCCGACCGGACCGGGACCGCTCTCGACGCGGGGCCGACAACCGGAGTTCGAGAAGCTT
This sequence comes from Lissotriton helveticus, assembly GCF_964261635.1. Classification (NCBI taxonomy): domain Eukaryota; kingdom Metazoa; phylum Chordata; class Amphibia; order Caudata; family Salamandridae; genus Lissotriton; species Lissotriton helveticus. The sequence continues at coordinate 1,686,544,299 of NC_136063.1, read as the reverse complement.
GCGGGACCGCTCCCGCCTAGCTTTTCCAGTCAAGGCCCGACAGTCGACGCAGGACTCCACGTCGTGGTCCGCGCCCAGACACCGGAGGCAGAGTCGATGGTGGTCGGTGACCGACATCATGCGGTCGCACTCGTCACAACTCTTGAAACCGGGCATCCTACCGGCACCGTAAAGATCAATCAACAAAAAACTTGGTCAAAAGACCGGAGTACTGCTCTTCGGATCTGCGCTAACTGGCGCGGAAAAAAGAAGAACTGACGTCAGCGCGCGGAGGCGGCGTCTATATACTCCAGCGACGTCATCACGGCGCACGACGCCGACGACGCGGAGCCGCAGGGGACGCCTGCAGACGACGCCTACCGACGCGCAGGGGTACTGCTACGCAAAAGTTTCCGGATCCAGACTGACGCCTGGGGATATTCTAAGGTAAGGAATCTAATACTAACCTGTTTCTTTCAGATTTCCAGGTACAGAACTGAATAACCCCTCACAGAGAATTCATAAGTTATTCACTTGGCAAAAACAAACTTAACTTAAACTGTAACTTTCTATTCCCGCCCTCGTATTAGACTTAGGTCAGGTACACGGGGTAGGCGTATCTAGAAACACCAGTTGAGTACGTTTAGTCAAATGTATATGTGTATGTAATATATTTTATTCATTTTAAACATCATATGGCTTAGAAACCATATCAATGTTTTTACAGTATTATTTTATACTGCTGCTTTTAATGTATGTACTTTACTTAACTATAAGTATTGCAATAATATCGATCCATTTCTCTTGTATGAGAAAAGAAACTGATCAATAAACAACACCTTTTTATTGAACACGCCCGTCTCTTCCTTTTCTCTACAATCTGATGAGACTAAGAATGCACGTACTGACTGAGTAAAATAAATTGCCTTTTGTTCACACGACTCTCGAGATTTACTCTTGATTAGGGGAGAGCAAAGTTGTCATGTTCTATGGTTGTCAGAAACTAAATCCCTTCTTGTCTAATCAGGGAAGTTAATTCTTTCCTGAACATTCGAGAAAGTTTCTAGTGAACTCTGAGCTAAGCTGGCAAACCCAAAACTTTAAGTCTAATATCGACAGTAGTAGACCTAGTTAACGTCTGGTCTAGGCCTTTACTATTGTAGGTATTATTCCAATGCGCAGAGCCTATTGGGATGATAGGAGCTACACTACATGGCGCCCAACGTGTTTGGAAAGGGCGATAAAACTAACATAAGACATTTAGAGTAACTCAGTCGTGCTTTCTCACTCAGACCCCTTTTCCCACAATACTCCAAAGACGTCTGGAGTGGGTGAAAGGTAATATCCGCCAAACCTCGCAGGAGGAAACTCCTATGTATGGTACTTGGTTTAGTCAACGTTGAAGGATAAAAACAGTTCCAAAATATTGTGCATCTAATCTTTGTTTCCATAAGAAACCTGATCTGCAAACAAACAAAATAACCTTTTGGACAGTAAAATGTCAGACAATGAGGATGAAAGAGAGGCAGTTAGATTAGCAACTGAACTCGCAGCAGCTGATGCTACCATGCAGGCAGCGGACGAGGATATAATACTCATCCCGGTCATCAAAAGGAGATCTATAACTCTAAAACTTATAGAAAATGGACTGACACCTAGAGGTGGCACAGTCATATTCGTAATTGAGGCACACGAATATCGGCAGACAGAGGTATACTATTCATGGATACATTTTCCAGCAGCAAATGCTGTAACAAAGTACTTCCACTATTACAAAATAGAGGAACCTCCTAATGAGTACACTCCTTTCGAGGAGGTGGAAGTACCACTCAAATTTCAAGAGCATTTGCTCTTATTTGATGGCGCCCTAAAACATAACAATCACATCACCAGGCTCGGTCCTTTAGGTAGACCAGGAGCAACGTGGCCGGTCCTAGCCGGATACACACCACATCCAGACATCAATGGGATGTCTGCAGCAGAGCTGTTAATACATACATACAGCTAAAACAATTAATAAAAATACATAGACAATTAGTCCAGTATGTGATGCGGACTTCAACAATTCAGCCAGCGATTAAACTTCCACAGCTGACCCCTCACCAGGGGAACACAAATAAAATTACACCACAGAACATCCAATCCTGCCTAGGTAAAGTACTGGCTAAACGGGAACAAATACCATTCTGGTTGGCGCAGAAAATCACCCAAATAGAGGCGGTGTTTCCAGACACCACCCCGCTAGAAAAGCACAGGATTCTGACTATCTGTCTCCCAATGGGAATCGCACCACACATAGAGGACTGTGACACTTGGGGTACAGTCTTTGCTTCCATCTACACAAAAACGCACGGTGTTCCATCCATTTCGGTAATACCAGATGTGCTAAAACAAATTCAAGACGAATACGGTCCAGAACCCGCTTTAACTCTTGGTATGAAATTACTAAAAGACTTCAAGCAGGTCTCGGCTATATTATTAGCCAACAAAGGGAGAAGCAGCAAACGTGGCGATCCGCCAGAGGTTAAAAGAGACAGATATAGCAGACCAACCAGCTCAAATTGCCAGAATCATAGAAAAATCCTATGAGGAACTAGGTAGAGATAGTTTAGGTGGAATACCAGTAAGACCACAACTGATTGAAAGTCCAGAAAAAATAATTTTTAATAATAATTCTACATTACCAAAAAAGAACTGGGATGGAAACAAACAATCCAATCCTAAAGAAAAGAAATTCCAGTCCAGAGGAAGGTCTCCTAGGCGAAGAGAAAAATCTCCGAACCAAAGACACAGGTCACCCCAGAGTGACCCCTCTGGGAAAAGATATAACCTTAGAAATAGGGATAATATAAAAAAGCCTGATAGATATCAAGACATTGATACACGTCCCTCTCAATCTTTTCAGACTTCCTCGCAGAAATCGGAAAGAAGAGGACGATCAGAACAAAGAGAAGAGCACGCCAAGTCCAAAGACAAGGAACCTGCTCAGCTAAAAAAGAAATTACAATTTCCAAAAATGAAGGTAGCCAGTATCAAGGTAGTTAACAATGCCGAGAATACTGAGGACACAACTGAAAAACGGGAAATGGGCTCAGACAATGCTAGACAGCGCAGCAGAAGTGAGCATAGCTCGCAAAGTCCTTATGAATCATCTGGAGACAGTGGACACAAATGAATATCTTCAAGTGGAAACTGCGGACACCAGAGTTAGCAAACCTCACAAAATATACGAAATAACATTGCGTATAGAGGGGGATAAGACTAGAAAAATAAGGGGACTATTTTGGGATAATCTCTCCAAGGGCTATGATATCCTTCTAGCTGAAAAAGACTGGCCACCAGAGTTTGTCAGGGAGTGCCCTCATGGCGAAGAAGTAATTATGCCTGCCTTCTCAAATCATATCCCAATTCATAAAAAATACACACTTGCCAGAAAGTGGGCAGTAGCTCTAGCTCCTGCTTTATATAAAAATCACGTGGGATGGGATGAGGACTCTCCTCCTCACAAAATCCAGTTAAAATCACAACCAACTGCACAAAGGCAGTACCCAATTCAGCAAGAAGCTAAAAAAACAGGTAAATGAAATACTAGATCAGCTAGAATACCAGGGGGTGATTGAAACTTGCACCTCACAAATGAACAACCCTTTGTTTCCGGTCTCCAAACCAGACAATTCATATCGTCTAGTTTTGGATTACCGACACCTTAACACATGTTGCAAAACTTTTGCAGTGCAAAATTCACACAGTGCTGCACTAATGAATAACATAGTGCGCAAAAAATACAAAACAACCTTAGACATCTCTAATGGATTCTTTTGTCAAAACATAGCACCAGAGAGCAGATATTTAACTGCGTTCTCAATAAATGGCACTCAAAAACAATTCTGTCGGTTAGCCCAGGGGTACAAGAACAGCCCGGGGGTATTCCCAGCGAGAGTAACAGAATTACTACAAATATATGATGATGAAGCATTATCTTATGTCAATGACATTTACTTAACAGATGATGACTTGGAGACTCACTTGAAAAGAGTGAACACCATAATACTTGGGTTCGCAGCAGAGGGTTACAAATTCAACATTAAAAAATCCAGAATTGCCCATCTGACAGTCCTATTCTTAGGATATGAGTTATCAAGTGAAGGCAAAAGCCTGGCTGACAATTTCCTAGAGAAATGCGCCGTAATCCAAGCACCTAGAACACTAAAAAACCTACAGTCGATTCTAGGCTTCCTAAATTTCGGAAGAACATACATTGCAAATTACGCAGAAAGGGTCAAACCCCTTTATGATCTGATAAAACCAGATTTTAAAAGATCCAATTGGACTCAAATACACACAGAAATGTTGAGATCCCTACAAACAGACATGCTAATTAAAACAAAATTAGAAACACGTGATAACACACGCAATCTTGTGATTCGAGTCATCCCAGGAAGATGCGGATTCACATACCTGACCTCTAATGAGGGAGAAAAGGTACCAATTGCATTCAAATCACACTTGTACACTAAGGCTGAAATGAAATTTAGCCCTACGGAAAAAATTCTAACTGCAACACAAACAGCTATAGCAAAAGAACGAGCCCTGGCACAAGGTAAACGAATAATAATCGTGACACCGATACCAGCCCTAGAGGCTGTAACAAAAGCAAGCATTCCGAATGCTAAAGCGCTCCATCCAAGATGGATACAATGGGCTAACTCTCTTGCTGCAACAGACGTAGCATACCAATTTGATCCCAACTTAAAAACACAAGAATTTCTCCAATATGAATTTGAATGTCCTCTGCCGACCGAAATTCTGCCTCTAGAACACTACGGCTGTATAATATATACAGACGGATCAGCACAACCCGCAGTAGGGGGTAAACAAGCTTACAGTGCTGCGTGCGCGATTGTCAAAGGTCGCTGGCACGAAGCAAAATTTAAACCAACCCTCACTAAAACACAATCTCTAGGAGATTGTACAGCTCAGCGAGCTGAACTACTGGCATTCAAGATGGCGCTTGAAAATACCGATCGAGAATTCCCCACACTTATAGTGTGCGATTCGTATTATTGCGTTCAGTCTTATAATGAATACTTGCAGACCTGGCTTCAAAATGGTTTTAAGGATGCAAAAGGAGGCACAATCAAGCATAAAATGCTCTGGGAACAAGTAGTTCTTTTACAAAAAGAACTACCAAAGACTCACGTGATACACACACTGAGTCATCAACGTGATGGCGTTCACGTTGCAGGGAATTCATTGGCTGATGAGGCCGTGAAAGCAGCTGTACAAACGGCTTCCGTAGCTGCCATCACCCGGTCAAAAACAAAAATAGACAGCGAAATATTACAAGCTGTCAGCGCTTCAGAAAAGGATTCGATAGAACCACTCCCGAAAGGCTTTCCAGTAAAATACTCATACATAACTGATGCAAACAATGTTCCTTTTGCTCGAATCCCTGGAGTGGGGGATAGGGCAATTCCAAACATGGAACATAGGTTAGGACTAATAATAGCGGCACATGAAGGGCTTGCTTCTATACATGCTGGCGTCTCAGCCACAGTATCATTATTAAAACAGAGATACTGGTGGCCACAAATGAGAAGACAAACTAGGAACTATGTTTTAGAATGTGAAATATGTCAAAGAATGAAAGTATCAACGGTGAGACGTCCAGCTCAGACGCCCCTTCTAATCTCGGATAAACCATTAGCCTGTGTTTATCTAGACCACTGCGGTCCCTTACAAAGGGATGGTAACTATAAATATATCTTGGTCGCAGTGGATTCATGCACGAGATTCATATGGATGTGGCCCCAGCGAACAGCTGACGCCAGAACTGTTATAAAAGATTTGCGAGTCTTTATCGGCACATACGCAATTGGCATGCTGCATTCGGACAATGGTCCTGCTTTTAGCTCTAGAGCTTATAAGGAGGCCATGGTCGGCATGGGCGTGAATTTGCGGTACTCTTGTCCATTTCACCCTGAGGGGAACGGAATTGTTGAAAGAAAAAACCGTGACATAAAGCAATCTATAACGGCAAAGGTATTAGGTTCGGGAGCTGGGTGGGTCAAACATCTAATTAGTGTCCAACGTAGTCTAAATAACTTGCCAAGAAATTCTCTGAAGGGATTCAGTCCGTACGAATTATTATTCGGAACTAGGATGTTAATCTCTGACCTTGACAGTCAGACTTCAGTGGTGAAAGAAAAAAGCTTTGATATCAAAGACCGTTTGGCTATTTTACAGGACTTAAACAAAACAAGAAAAGACCTGAGCAACATAAAGTTGAAACAACAGCCAACAACCACTGAAGAACCACCACCTGTCCCAGCAAGACCTGTCTGGATTCCAAAAGTCGGGGATCTAGTCAGGGAGAAGATCGCGGTAAAGAAGGAATTTGGGCCTTCTTACAGAAAAGCAGTTCCTGTCTTGTCTGTCAACGGGACAAGATCAGTTGTACTACCGCCACTTGCTGGAAAAAAGGAGAACCGAGTTGTATCCATCGACCTGGTAAAACCACAATCATGTGGCCGATAACAAACAGTAGGCCAAGTGGACTCCCAATAAGTAGCAGAACACCAAGGTTTGCTACCAGTACAGAGGTCCTAACGAAGAGGCTCATCACATTTGAAACGCCTACAGAAGAACAACAAGGACTATGCAACAATGCAATAGAACTCAGACCTCTGAAAACCCAAATAAAAACATTTAGCAGAGACACACCAATTTATAGTGAAGTACCAAGTGAACATGCAAGAAACAGAAATCCTGAAGCAATTGGAACAATTGACAGAACTGCATCCGGCTACTTCATAAACTTCGATGATTCCTCTGAAGGCTTCAGTGAATCAAAGACACAGCCATCATCAAAAACCTTTAAAGATAAAGCTAAAGAACTTTTGAAACAACTGAAAGAAACATATCTGATTTCTCCATGGATCGAATTTTGGGTGGGTTTTGGTGCATTTATCCTCATACTTTGGCTCATCATGGTACTAACTTTGGGACGCTTCATTGAGGGAAAATATGCTAAAATGGACACAGCAAGTCAGAAAATCAACTTGATCCTCAAACCACACACATCTTCACACGTCGAGAAAAGAGAACTTTCTTCAGCCAACTTCACAGCCAATCCTATACTGGGTGGGGTAGCATGGGACAACACTGACTATGAAATTTATGGTCCGGTCGAAATCCTGAAATATCCACACCAAATTAAGATCTCCTTGAGTGACTTTGTAAAACCAAACTCATTTGCTGATGATTGGGACTTTGAAAGCATTAATAATATGATGTCTGACTTAGTAATGTCTGCTAAATTTACCAAACATGATTATTTGCAGGGTTCTACAAATTATGATAGTATGTACTGTTATAACCACTATGGTAACCATTTTCTACATAAATCTGCACAACCTAGAAATGTTTTAAATTATAATCAATGGGAACATTGTGCAACACCTCCAAAAGGAAGCTCAAGAACCGTTTACGACAAATACTCATATTTTTCAGGGTTTAACACAAGTAATGCTGAAACATTTTATTTTAAATTGTCAAACAAGACAGGGACAAAAACCATGATAACCAACACAAAATTGATATATTCGGACTCATTTTTTGAAAAAATGAATACTTTTGGTTTTGATTATTGGGACAAAAATGTTGAATTGAAAAGTGTTTGGGGTACAAAAGATTGGCAAGTACAGGGTATAGAAGCTTTGTTTAGAGCCTGCATGATCCCAGAACAAATGATATTTTTAAATGACACTGTTCAACAAACCACCTGTCTTGGCCTAGCCAAAATCAAAGATTTAAATAAACCGTCTATTCCAAAGCCAACAATGTTTAGCAACACTTCTACAGATGAAGAGATAGACGTAAACCATATATTAAACCAAAACAGAACACATCCTGATTGGAAACAATGGTTGATCTGGCCCACAGATACTAATAACTGTCAAGACAGATTCCTGAACAGAACACAGGGGTTCAAAATGACCAGGCCAGACCCTAGATATCCCCAAAGACATCACCCAGGGATAATAACCTACAGTGTGGGCAAATTATGCCTTCAATGGCTACAAACTTCCACACTGGCAGAAATTAAGCAACACCTAACTTTACTTACTGATGGTGCTGACTTGCGTGATTTCATAATGGGACCACGCAAACAGTGTCAAAAACGTTTCATAGCAGCCTCTGTATATGCAGCATACAATGAGGCCTGGAAGGTTACTCAAATTGAGACAGCAGAGAGAATACGGGAAATTGACCGTATTAATTTGGAAAAATCACTTTCTGTAGTGGACAATGGGTTAATGACTCTGTCCTCCAGAATTTTTTCTTTGGACAGCATTGTGTCTTCAGCAATCGACATATTATCGCAGGACTTACTGTTGCTACAACACTGTCAGTCCCAATTGCGTTCTATTGTACAGCTTGGCTGGACGTTACAAAACCTGCGTTCAGGCTATGTGCCTTGGCGTTTAATCAACACAACGTCACTATTCCAAATCTTTAACCTTACTGATAGACAAATCAGTATGGCGCAAAGGGGTGCTGATTATACAATCTTGAGCATTGAAAAACTAGAAAGATTACCAGTGACAATGTCAGAACGACCTGTCAGTGAATGGATAATACATGGGATAATTAATATTCCAATCTCAACCTTCAGGTTTCAATACTGCCAAAAATATATACAGGCTGGCATGTACGAGAAATTGGGAAAGGGGAACATTAAAACAACATGGAACCTGCCCTATTCACATGCATGTGTCAGTAATAAAGGACAGAAAGTGTTTCTTAGTGGCAACAATTGTGCGATGTCACTAAGTGGCACACTTCTGTGTAACGGAATTAGTTTGCATGGAGCCTGTGAAGGGAATTCATACAACCTTTCATGTCACCAGCAAGGCGCACCTGCAACAGAAATAGAACCATTCTTTCAAAGACTCTATAATGGGAGTTACATTCTAATTGTAGATCGCAGATGTTGTAGTCTTATGCCTGGGACTCCTTATCTCGTAACTACGACAGCGAAGGTCAAGTGCTGTGGACGCTCATTGTTCCCCAGCTCCTTTCCAGACAGGGAGGCAAGGGCATGGCCCAATTTGAAAATTACTTCTATTCGAATAGATACTTTAAGCAGAATGAAAACAGTGCTTCTTCAGACGCCTACCAGGCTCTCGTCATCAAAAGAAACATATGATCTCCAAGTCGCAAGGACGACTGCAGAGGTACATTCATTGTTATCAACTAATTCCCCCATACATTTCGCGGAAATCCTTAATGAAATCTTAAATATTTCTGATACCAATGGGGTCTCAAAGGTATTTAAGACAGTATTTTCGATGGCATTAACACCATTCAAAGCCATACTGGGTATTTTTCCAGATTTCGTCCATTCGATTTTTGGCGGACTTCCCCTGATCTTGGGACTAATTGCAGGAATACTATTCTTAGTCCTTATTTTTCGTTATGGCAACCCATGTCACAGACAAAACTCTTGCGACAAGGGAAGGAACAATCCTAGCCATTGGATACCGGGACCGGATATCAAAAATCCTGGGACTCTCCCGGCTTAGAGACCTGAACATGACTTGGTTTCTATCATTTCGACCAATGTGGCAAAGATGTGTTTTACCTGTATTAAGGTGTCTGCTATGCGGAGAAGAATGCGTGATAGACACCTGTCTGACGCTACAATCGGATGCGCCAATTGATGCAGAAACATTGTTGAGCCCGATCAAGGTTCATGCTTTGTGCTGCCCTCAAAGGCTACCAATCCTGATGACGGCATTCGTGGAAGCTTCACCACTACGATTGATGGGTAGTGAAGTTCAAGATGAAAGCAGCATCGATCAGGTACGACCTTCTGTCAGCAATGCGAATCAGAATGTCAATGGAGACAATCATGCGCACGAATGCATGATTACACCTATTTCCGAGTTAGTGGAACTTTCCCAGGAAGCTGTTGACAGCTTTTTCGAAAGCCTAAATGATATGATGTTCTCTCCAGAGCAGAAATAGAGACTTTTGAGCAAGCTCGCACACGGCGTTCCCTGAATTCGGCCTTCAACTTTAAAAATAAAGTCACATGAACAATTTTACCTCCAGTTCACGGACAGCAATTTTTCACCAGCCCCAAAATATTTTTGCATATTTTTCGGGACACTATCTTCTGCTTAAAGTAAGAAACTATTCTTAAAGAACTAAGAATTCTAAATTTTAGATAGCATATAGACATTAGCTGCCCGCTGGTATGTTCATAAATATTTTATTCTGTGATGGAATGGTCTCGAGCTTTTTTTCTGTATTAAGAGCCATTTCATGTGTAATTTCTCATATACCAAATAAGCAATAATGTATACAAATGCGTGATTACTTTAGCATTATTCCATAGCTTGAGTGCATACAATACATATGACTGCAATTTTTCCGTATATTTGAAAATTTCAAAATGCATTTATGTATTTTGGGGTGGTAAGGTATACACTATACTCTATAGTATGTTGTACTATGTTATACTATGCATAGATTAGTAAATATGACCATAGTTAGCGTGGAGTGGGTGTGATGTATTCCTATAGGTTCTGAATCGATCCCCCTATTCCTGACCCTATTCTGGTTAGCAAACTAACAAGTTAACTAAGTAATCAGCCCATGAGGCAGAAAAACCCCATGATGCAGATACCGTTATCTGACGCAGTCACACTACGGCACAGGAACGTGTTATCTGATTAGGTCATAACGCTTGCGATCTAATTAGACAAGCGATATTCCTCCAGCCCCTGATAAGGCATACGGAGTTCTCATAACAAATCAAACCTATGACAACCTGGGCAAAACCCTGCGGCCATTGTTTTGATTTCACCGAGAACTTCAGCAAAAGAATGTGCTAACGAGCAAGTCGTATGACATCCTTATTGACGTATCTATGTCCATCCTTACGTCAATCTCGGCACCTTAAAGGTATAAATATTACCGATCTTGCCCTATGCAAACACACGCGTGGTGACGAGACGGAGCAGCCATACTTGCCGAAGCCCAGAAGCAGAGCAGACCCCGCTGGCAGCAGCCCCGCCTTTCTGACGCGCTGAGAACGAGAAGCTGCTTTCTCCTGCCGAGAAACCAAGCACCGGCACTTCCGGGTAGCCCTCGCAGGCAGCCTGGAATATCGAGACCAGAGAAAGAGATACCATTCCTCATTCATCCTAACTTCCAGGTACAGAACTGAATAACCCCTCACAGAGAATTCTTAAGTTATTCACTTGGCAAAAACAAACTTAACTTAAACTGTAACTTTCTATTCCCGCCCTCGTATTAGACTTAGGTCAGGTACACGGGGTAGGCGTATCTAGAAACACCAGTTGAGTACGTTTAGTCAAATGTATATGTGTATGTAATATATTTTATTCATTTTAAACATCATATGGCTTAGAAACCATATCAATGTTTTTACAGTATTATTTTATACTGCTGCTTTTAATGTATGCACTTTACTTAACTATAAGTATTGCAATAATATCGATCCATTTCTCTTGTATGAGAAAAGAAACTGATCAATAAATAACACCTTTTTATTGAACACGCCCGTCTCTTCCTTTTCTCTACAATCTGATGAGACTAAGAATGCACGTACTGACTGAGTAAAATAAATTGCCTTTTGTTCACACGACTCTCGAGATTTACTCTTGATTAGGGGAGAGCAAAGTTGTCATGTTCTATGGTTGTCAGAAACTAAATCCCTTCTTGTCTAATCAGGGAAGTTAATTCTTTCCTGAACATTCGAGAAAGTTTCTAGTGAACTCTGAGCTAAGCTGGCAAACCCAAAACTTTAAGTCTAATATCGACAGTAGTAGACCTAGTTAACGTCTGGTCTAGGCCTTTACTATTGTAGGTATTATTCCAATGCGCAGAGCCTATTGGGATGATAGGAGCTACACTACAAGCACCCCAAGACACAGCAGGAGCCGGTCCTGGGGGTGGTGTTCCCCAAGGCTTTCGACTGCTCCAGAATGGGGACCACGCAGCCCCCTCCCAAAATATAAAAAGACCCAGAGGGTGGTAATTCCCACGGCTTAGACGGAACTTTGAGCTCCCTCACCCATTTATTTTGTAGCACTGAGCACTGGCGGTCCCCGGGCTACAGGGCCCCTCTGAACCCCCATCAAATGTAATATTTTAGACCCAGGGATTGGCCCCTCCCAGGTAGCTAATTTTTAAACAAGCACAGGAGCCCACGCTTCATTATTTTCTTTTACGGCGGATCCATGTACCCAGCGCACATTTCTCCGTTTTTCCCTCAAAAAAAAAATATTTTTGGGGCCCTAGGGGTCCTTGTGGGACCCCCTAAGCAGGTCTAGAGGGTCAAGATATTTTTAACCTGCCCCTTTATAAGTTTTGAACACTTGTTCCACTAATTCCTAGATCCTCGCTTCTACCGAGGCACAAAATGGCTGCCAACACTTCCTGGTTTTGAATGTTGACAACCACTTAACAGCCAATTAGCATTCAGCGCTTGATCGGGACGGTGTGCTTAGGGTGCGCTCAGGATGCGCGGATCCACCGCGGCCATAGATATATATGTACTTTTAATTCTCATTTCCTCAGGTACTACTTAACAAATTTACACCATTTAAGCAAAAGGCCCAAGTCTGAACCAAGGACTACGTCTTTGCCAAATTTGGTGTAATTCCGTTCAGCAGTTCGGGCTGTAGCCGCGATGAACGGTTCCTATGGAAAATTGCATGGGGAAAACACATTTGGGACCCCCCTTTTTTCTCGGCCCCCGCTTCACAAATCACCCCAAGACTTTCAGGATAGAAACAGACCGGAGCGCCCCACCAGTTTTGAAAATTTTGCGAAGATTCGTCAACCAACGCCAAAGTTATTCCAAATAGAATGCTGCAGATTTCCTGTGGAAAATAGGTCCCAACTATAACTACCTACTGGCATCCGCCAGTAGGTAATATATACACACACACACACACACACATTTGAATGTTGTTAATTTCACACCTGGGAAAGCCTTTCTGTTAGAGAGTATTGCATAAATAACACCCAAAGCCAAATTTTTTTTTATTTTTTGGTCATCTTTTTTTTTTTCAACCGTGTTTATTGGCAAGTTTTCCAACAAAACAAAAAAGAAAACTAACTGAACGTTGCAGTCAATTCGTACATTAAAGTGCAGTTTACAGTGTCCCCACTCTCGCCGCCCCCCCTCCCAGCCATCCCCCCAGCAAAACATACAGTGTACAAATACAAGCGGACCCCATTTGGGAGCCCCAGTCAAACCTCAACATTTCAACTGTATAATGCATCTCTGTTTTTCGGTTTGTATCTCTAGCCATGTATCCTCACAGTCCGGCATCCAGTCCATGAGTGTCTCCATTTCCCCCACACTTTTTTAAACTTCCTGGGGCATCCGCGTGCCTTATACGTAACCCTCTCAGCCGCCATATACATGTCTAAGCCTCCCCTCCATTCCTCCAGACGTGGCAGTACTTGTGCACCTCAGTATTTGGCAATGTCTCTCTTGGCCACCACCAGGGCCAACACGAGGAAGGTCAACTGATGGCTCGGGAGGTCCACATCATTTGTCATGCCCAATAGTGCTAGCTTGGGGTCAATCTGCAATTGAGTCTCTAGTACTTCAGACAATTCCATGAATACTTATGACCAATACCGCTGTATCTTAGGGCACAACCACAGGACATGAAAGAAATTCCCCCTGGGGTCCTGACATCGCAAGCATTTAGCATCCTCCGCCTTTCCCATCTTATGGAGCTTCACCCTGTCAAAATATGTTCTATGTAACACGTTAAATTGGATGAGGCGGAGTCGGGATTTAACTGCCACTTCCCTCGGATGTGTTAAGCTCAATTCCCAGTCTATGTCCTCCATGCTCCCCACTTCCACCTCCCACTGGTGCCTCAGCCTGGCCAGGTCTCCCAGCATGTTATTTGTGAGGGTCTTGTAGGTCAGAGAGACCGCTTTCTGCTGAATATGTTCCTGTAGGAGCCTGCCCTCAAGCGGGGCAAAGTCTGCCAGATCTGCGGTGTCTACGTTCTGAGCTCTCCATGCATGTTGTAATCTGATATATGTGTATCTCTGAGTTGGGTGTAGGCCGAACTCCGTGGCTAGGGCTGTGAATGTTTTTAGTTGCCCTTTGGCAAGGATATCCCCCAGCGTGGAGATCCCTATGTCATCCCACCTCTTGTATCCCGTTAGTTTGTGGAGCTCCTTCAGCCATGCGCAGTGCCAGATCAGTGTTTGTTTCGTTGGCTTCCTGTCCCATCCCATACGTTTCGTGGACGCTTCCCATGCCCTAATGGTAATGTCAGTAGCCGGTAGGAGACAGTTCCGGCCCCCCCCCCCCATACAGATAGGAGAGGATGTGTCTGGGTGCCATTTTATGACGTTCTAATGCATAGGAGGGGTGATCCGCCTGTGCATGTATCCACTCATTTATCGGGGTCAGGTGTTCCGCCCAGTAGTATGCTTCTAGGTTTGGGAGCGAGATCCCCCCGCTATATTGGTGCCTCTGCAAGGTGGTCAGGGCCACCCTAGGTTGTTTCCCCAGCCACAGGAAGGACCGGAGGTCCGCATGGATCTTAGGGAAGACTGTCGGGGGGAGGGGGTAGTACTCATTTTGGAGTGCGTACAGATACTTGGGGAGAATAACCATCTTATAAATTGCCGCCCGACCCAGGAGGGTGAGGGGGAGCAGCCTCCAGCGGTCCATATCTGCCACTGAGTTCACCATGATTCGCTCAATATTACGGGTGTAAGAAACATGTTTGTCTAGGGTAAGGTAGACCCCCAGGTACTGGAATCCCTCAGTCGTCGTGAGCAGCCGTCCCGGCAGGTCCAGCCACTCCCCCCTCCCTGCGGGGTCATACAGGACTGACTTATGCCAATTTATGTTATACCCGGCATGGCCCCCATACCGCTCCAATTCGTGGAACAGTTGCGGGATCGACGTCTCCGGAGAGGTTACATACAGGAGAACGTCATCTGCATAAAGGGAGATTTTTTCCTCGGTCATGCCTCCTTCGATCTGTTGAAAACCCCTAATGGTCGGGTTCTGTCGAATTTTGGCCGCCAGGACCTCTATCGTTAGGGCAAATAAGAGCGGGGAGAGGGGACATCCCTGTCTGGTCCCACGTCGTATTTGGAATTCCCGCGAGAGGACTCCGTTCACTCTCACCCTTGCCCTCGGTTCAGTGTACAGCAGTTGCACCCATGTCCGGAATTTCGGCCCAAATCCGAATTTCTGCAGGACGCCCTCCAGGAAAGGCCAGTGCACCGCATCAAAGGCCTTTTCCGCATCCAGGGATAGGAACCAGTGCGGGTCCTCCCTGTCCTTTACTTCCTGCAGCCAGTTGTGGGTGCGCCTAAGATTCAGTCTAGTAGCCCTGTCTGGTATGAACCCTGTTTGGTCAAGGTGAATCAGCTGTGATATCACCCGCCTTACTCTCATCGCTAGAATGGTGGCCAGTATCTTTGTTTCCAGATTTAATAATGAGATTGGACGATAAGACTCGCAAAGCTCTTTCGGTTTGCCGTCTTTGTGAATGGGGACAATGGTGGCCATGGTCAAGTCGGGAGGGAGTCTACCTTCCTGGAGGGCATCTTCATATAGTCCCTTTAGGTGTTTCACTAGGAGGTCAGCTGTACGTTTGAAGAATTCCGCAGGGAAGCCATTAGGGCCCGGGGTTTTCCCCGGCCTCAGTTTGGCTAGCGCCTCTGATATGTCCTCTAGTGTGATGTCAGTGTCTAGCTCCCTCACGTCCTCAGTGGATAGCGTCGGGAGGTCAATTCGGGCCATATACTGTGTCGCCTCTTCTCTTGACCCCAGATCCCTAGCCTCATAAAAACTCATAATGGTCAGCGAACGCTCCAGCTATATGAATGTCTGAGCGGTGTGTCAGTCCCTGAAGGTCTGTAATCTGTTCCACCCATCTTTCCGCCCGTTCCTTTTTGCTTAGCCACGCCAGAAGCTTCCCGGATTTGTCTCCCACATCGTATAGGCGATGGCGGGTGGCCAATGCCTGCGTTTTCGCCTCCCCTGTCACCAGCTCTCTATATTGTAATTGTCTATCTGTGAGTCTCCTAATCGCCACCGGGTCTCTAGAGTTCTGGCATTCCCTTTCCAAGTCCAATATGTCTTGTTCCATGGTGCTGATCTCAGAATGCAAGTTTCTTCGTTCCTCTGCCAATCTAGTCTTAGCCCTATCCCTCATCACTGTCTTGAAGGCCTCCCAGAAGACCACCCTCGAGTACACTGAACCTTCGTTTTCGGCTATATATACTTTAATGTCCGCTCTCAGCCCCCGAATAACATTTGGGTTTTGCAGATCCCAAGCCGTTAAGTGTAGATGTCTTGTGTCCCCTTGTCGTCTCGCCCCTAACCTGGCTAGAAGCGGCGAGTGATCTGAGACCCCTCTGGCTTTATATTCTGCTACATCATGTATCGTCAGGTGTTGGCGAGCTATAAAGACATAGTCTAATCTCAAGAAGGCCCGATGGGCACCCGAGAAGAACGAGTAAACCCTTGCCTCAGGGTGCAGCCATCTCCACATGTCCGTAAGGCCTAGGCCGACCGTCCATTGAGACAATGGTGTCTGCGCCTCCTGCCTCTGGGCCGCACTAGATCTGTCCCTAGAGACGTCCATCACGTCATTAAAGTCCCCCCCAACAACCTGTATAGTGTCGGCCGTGTCCAGCAGTATGTCAGCTACTTTCTTAAGTGTGTGGGCCTGTAGTTTCGGCGGTGCATAGACTGAGACAATAGTGTAGGCGCACCTATTCCATGTTCCCTTGACTGCCACATACGTTCCCTGGGGATCTGACCATGTTCGTGTTATGAGAAATGGAGTGGTCTTTTTCAGAATAATGGCAACCCCCCTGGAGTCCGACGTGTATCCTGCATGTGCTAGCAGCTTAAAACGGCCTCTGGCTAGGAAGCCGCATTTGGTCCCTCTGAGATGTGTTTCTTGCAGGAGTGTGATGTCCGGGGCAGCACGTTTCAGGTAAGCGCTGACCAGCCCCCTCTTAATCTTACTGCCCAGTCCGTTCACATTCCACGAAAGGACACTAATCCCTCCCCGGGTGTCCCGTTGTGTGTTATAGTCGGCTAGCATGTTGAAATCCTGAAATGGTCAGGCGGGTGGTCCCCACCAGAGAGGCAGTCCGGGCCCTCACATGGAATGCCTTGGTGTTCCCATGGGTATCTTCGAGCACATGGGAATGGCCTAATGCGTGGGCGCGCGGCGCGGGGCACCTGTGAATTTGACTGCAAGTAACTAACTTTCCCTCCCCTTCCCCCAAACAATGACCCCCCCAACAAAACTGTTTCAACATTTCCCCCCCATCCTCCCCCCTCCCTACCAATCCCCCCCTTCCAGCCCATACTTGGAACTCTCAACTGTTTGGACTTTCAGGTGGTGACGGTCTGTCGCCCTCCCTCAGGATCCCAATTCAAACCACGATTAGGATGCAACCCAGGGGTATAGTCCGTACCGGCACCCTGTGTAGCGCGTCCCGCTTCTCCGAAGACAAGCAAGACCACAGGGGCACCAGCTCAACCCCTTATACCGTACTTCAAAATAATAGAAAAGGCAATGAAAAGCAACCAAATACAAAAAAGAGGTTTAACTTGCGCGGCACTAGCAGCAGCGTGCAGCTAGTTCGGATTTAAGGTCCAAGCTTCCTCATGAGTGCGAGTCCTGCGTTACCACAACAAGTTCCTCCGACCCACCGGATGCACCCATTTCCAGTTCACGGATCACCTCGGCCAACGGGTGTGGTGAGCGGTCGGCTAGCTCCTCAGCCTCCGATAAGAGTTCGCTGTCCAAGCCTTCAGTGTTTGCGTCCTGGGGACACACCGGTCCCCCAAGACCAGATCCCTGGCCCATGGGGTCGACGGGGACCTCGTCGCAGTCGCCTCCTTCACTTCTTCGTAAAGCATGCGGGTCCGGATAGGGCGCCGGGTGGGAGCCTCGCCTCATTCTAGGGATTTGGGATCTTTTAACCCCAGGCGTGTTCTTCCGAAAGTTCTCAGCAGCCATTTCTGTTCGGATTCTGCGGCCCTCTTCCTCCGCTTCTCGAAGCAGCGGTCTCTCCTCCAGCCAGTGCCATGCTTCCTCCGGACGATTAAAGAAGTGCGATTTCCCCTTGTACATAACTTTCAGCTTCGCCGGGAAAAGCAGCATATAGGAGATGTTGAGTGTTCGAAGCTTCGCCTTGACAGAGTCATAAGATCTCCTCTGTTTCTGCACATCCTGACTGTAATCAGGGAAGATCATGATATTCACATTCTCAAACCGGAGCAGTCCTGTCTTTCTCGCTTCTCTGAGAATGACATCTCTGTCGGCGTAGTTCAGAAAGCGCGCAATGATCAGCCGAGGCCTCGCTCCCTCGGGCGGTTTCGCCAGCAGTGCCCCGTGGGCCCGCTCAATGATAAAGCAGTCAGAGAATCGGGCCTGTGGGAAGGTGGAACGGAGCCAGTCCTGCAGGAAGGCCGCAGTATCCAGTTTCTCAATTCCTTCCCTAAAGCCTACAAATCTGAGGTTGTTCCGTCGTGCCCTATTTTCGGCGTCGTCCACCCTCCATAGCAGTTGTCTATGAGACGCCTGTAGCTCCGCCATTTCCCTACGGAGAGTGGTGATCGAATCTTCCGTTCCGCTGATTCTGGCCTCTGCTGTCGTCACCCTTTTGGTGAGATTTCGGAAATCCTGGCGTAGCAGCAGCACCTCGGAGCCCACCTCGCCTATTTTAGTCTCAAGTGCCGCTCTGGAGTCCTTAATATCAGTCCTAGAGGCCTGGATCGCCTCCAGCAACATGGCAGTGTCCATGTGCGTCTCCGGGAGGCTCCGGGGCATCTCCCTTTGCGCCCTCGTCGTGGCGTAGGTTTCGATGGTTTCCTGTCTGGCCGATCTGGCTGATCGGTCATTTTTCCCCATCATGCGCTCCGTGGATAGCAGGGTGAGTCCGATAGTGCCCGGGGCTCTCGAGCTGTGGCGGGCCTCTCGTCCTCCGTCGGAGGGTTACCGTCCGACCAGATGTGACTTCGGCGGGGTGCCGGCCGGCCCGGTGAAAGACCCCCAGGGGTCCCGAGGACCAGGGCCGGGCGTTCCCTCCCCTCCGGAACCGGGAGTATCCGCTTATCGTCTTCGGCAAGGCTGCCCGCCCGTCCTCTCCACCAGCTCGGGCCCCTTTTCCAAGGCGCCTGTCCTCAGGGGCCTCTCCGCTCCAGCCTCAACGTCTACTCCTCCCCGGCTCCAGCCGGCACTCGCGGGGTATAACTGTGTGACGGCGAGATCCCGGACCTCCACCGTCGGCGTCCCCTGCTCTCTCTCTCCAACGTCCGAAGATGCCCTCCGACGGAGTCTCTGGTGCTCGGGCGGTTGTTGGTTGCAGTTACGAATTAGACTGGTCATTCAGTAACAAACCTTGCTTTCTAATAAACGACATGATGAAGCATTTTCTTTTCAAAGATGACTCTGAATGGGGAGAGAAGCAGCAATGTGCTTTTGAATCTGCAAAAGAGATTATGCAATGCGTTTCAGACATGTGGCTAATACAGAAAGGAGAGACTGAGTTACACCTGCCAGTTCAGGGGCAGTGTTCTACTTGGAGTATGTGGGAAAAACTAGGAAAGAAGAGGGTGCTCTTGGGCTTTTGGACTGAAACAATTTCAGATGGTGGAGAGTGGTTTTGTCCCTTTGAAAAATAGTTGCTAGTGTTTCAATGCACTGTGACAGACACTGGGCAGACACGATTGTTTGCCTGTTTTTGTGCTCTGATAGACACAGGGCAGACACCGTTGCTTTTGAGTTGTGCTGTGACAGACAGGGCAGATACAGTTGCTTTTGTGTTTTTGCAAGCTGACAGACACTTTCGCATATGACAATAAGGCGTAATGTGATTTTGAGTTTTGAAACGTCTCCAATGCAATGGCTGATGACTTTCCTTGAGTTCTACAGAACAGGTAACACACAAGAAGCAAATGTGATCAAATGGTTCATACAGGCAGAAACTGCAGTTTTGCATGAACAGTTGGTGCAGGTCCCAATAGAAAGTGCAGGGGCGGTGTATGATGTGTCTGAGATACAGGATTCCCCAGTGAAGTGTAACAAGGAGTTGTGGCAAGAGATGTGGGAGATTTTACTGCAAAGCCCAGCTACTGTGCATCATGTAGATGCTCATTGTCCCATACATTTACTTGATAGATGCTTTGATTCACTTACAGATGAAAAGGCTAAAATCTTGGAGGCAGAGGTGGTGACACAGGATTCTGATTTAGTGTGCATGACTAAGTGTGAGTACCTAGGAGACAAAGACACGACTAACAGGTGAACAGAGAATGAAGGGATGCATATTCCCCCAGACTTACTTAGAACTGGGATTCCTATTTGTCAATAGGCACAGCACAGACCGGTCCCACAGGAGGTGAGGGGTCAGTTGAAGAAAGGAAAATTACCAGAGCACATAGGGCAGATGAATTGCCTTGGGCTCATGCCAAATGATTAAGGATGTACGTATTCAGCAACAGGTGGAGAGGTAGTCAGAAAGGTGACTGCCACAGCCCTTCTTACTGAGCAAGGGAAAGGAGAGTTTGACTCCAATACCAAGAATCCAGAGGCAATAGAGTGGGTAGAATTCTCAGATAATTCCCTAGAGGCAGCTGAGAACCGTGCAGACAGAAAAGATAACATTTTGCCATCAGACCCAAAACAGAAAAAGCATTGAAAATGCAATAGGTCTTGCATTTGTTCAAGTTAGAGCTATTTGATTTGCTAATGGTATTGTGTTTTAGCTATGCGTTATTGAGTGTATGTATGTGATACGTTGTTGATTTATTTTGTTTGTATTGCTATTGCTAGCTGTGTAGCAGTTTGAAGACTAGTGTTGGGAAGAGAAGAGTAGTGTTTAACATGCTTGAAAGAGAGTGATAAGGAGAAGAATAGTATGAAGGACAATGTAGTAAAGTAAGGAGGTGAGTATGAGGACGGATAAGAAAGGGTATTGAGATTAGTATGAGGTAGAAATAAGAAATTGAGTAGGAGATTAGCGTGAGCATGAATGAAGGAGTGTGTGGAGAGCAGTGTGAGGCATAAGGTAGGAGAGAGGAGGAGAAGAGTAGTATGTGGGACATAAAAGGAGGGTGAAGAGAAGAAGAGTAGTGGGAGTCATAAGGAAGGTATGTGAGTAGATGAGAGCAGTGTGAGGCAGAAGTATGGAGAGTTATGAGGAGAAGAGTAGTGTGGGTTGAAGGATTGGGAGTGTGGATGAGAGTAGTACGAGGCATTAGGATGGAGAGTAAGGAGTAAAAAAGCATTGAGTGGTGGTACTGTGCCTGGTGATGTTGCTAATGGTGGTTAAGTTGTTGTTGTGGTACTAGTGATGGTAAGTGCTATTGTTGGATGGTAGTGTTTGTGTTGATGATTATACTATTGGTGGTAGTGGTTTTGGTGGTGGTGCTATAGGTATGTGTGTGTGTGTGTTAGTGATGATCGTTGGTATTTGTGCAAAATGTTGTCAGCAGTACAGTTTACCTTAATATAGTAAAGGTTTTTTGCCCTGTGTTAAGTTACATGTTGGTGCATATGAACAAATTGCAATACAAATTATTTTTAAAAGTTCACGTTTAATAAATATACATGTGTAGCTTTTTTAGCATAGTAATTAAAACAGCATGTATGATAGTATATTTGTTGCATATAAGTTTGATAGCATTAGTTATGTTTAAGTTTTTCAATCATTTCAGTAATGCATTCATTAGCAAATAGTACATTTAAATAACACAAGTATAGCACATGGTGATTCTAAAAAACGTAGGTGAGCAAGAGATAGTATGCTAATGTTTGGTTGTCTGCAAAGCAGGTGTGAACGTTTTTTGTGAGGATGAAAGGGATCTGTAGGAGTAGCCAAAAGAATCGTTAGGCGGCATGCTTCAGTGAGTTCTGTTTGAAACTGCATAGTACAGTGAGTGTTAAATAGATGGCGACATTGGTAAGAAAGACATTTCCTGGTGCGAAAAGAAGGTATAAAAGCTCTCAGTATGTGGTTAAAAGCGCAGAACACGAGCGTGGAATACGTACAGAGGAAAGATTTGTGATCCACCAGTGGAACGAGAAAACAGTGACTCAGAGTCGGAGGGGGACAGCTGACTCGGGACTGCATACAAGAAGTGGGGTCTCATGTGTTCCAAAAATGTATATTTGTGACTTTTTAATACTGTATGAAGTCTTTATGGATGGGGTACTGGGCTGTGCTGCAGGTTAATGCTCCAGATTGTTTTACTGTGTTCACAGTATGAAAACAAATACAAAAAATGTTTTATAAAAAAAAAAGCGCAGAACCCTTTTCTTTAGACTGTTAATCCCTGTGTAACAAAAGATGGTGACCTAGATACTATTGTAAGACTCGCCAAAAGGACAGGAAAAAAAGTTGGAAGGCATGCGGGTATTACGTGCGAAGTATCCGGGTCAAGGACATGTTTAATACTTGTTAACTCCATGTAAAGAAAATGTGGTTTTTGTCTGTAACTGTACTGGTACTGGCAATGCAATAGGTCTCGCATTTATAGGAGTTTGAGCTATTAACATTGCAAATGACAATGCATTTTAATTTTGTTTGTTTTTAAAACATAAATAAAAGGCATTGTGATTTGCAATTTCAATACCTGAAACACACATAAATGTGAGCTGTAGAACAGGCACGGAGGACAGGGGGAGGGCAGACAGGACAGTGATCAGAGAGAGAAGAAGCGAGAGAGTCCGAGGGCAGAATAAACAAGGAGAACAGGGAGGAGCGGGCAGTGAGCAGAGGGCAGAGATTGAAGGAGACAGATGGCGTGAGTGTGACAGTAGGCAAGTAGCAGAGGGCGCATAAAGGATAATCGGTAGGTAGCACAAGGGCAGTGAGCACAAGAGTACTGCAAGAAGTCAAGATAGGGCAGAGAGCACAAGAGTATAGTCAGAAGTCAGGATAGGGCAGAGAGCACGAAAGTATAGTCAGAAGTCAGGATAGGGCAGAGAGCACGAGAGTACTGTTAGAAGTCAGGTTAGCTCTGAGAGCACGAGAGTATAGTCAAAAGTCAGGATAGGGCAGAGAGCACGAAAGTATGGTCAGAAGTCAGGATAGGGCAAAGAGCACGAAAGTATGGTCAGAAGTTAGGATAGGGCAGAGAGCACAAGAGTACAGTGAGAAGTTAGGATAGGGCAGAGAGCAAGAGAGTACAGTTAGAAGTTAGGATAGGCCAGAGAGCACAGAAAAGTGAGAGGTTTAAGTGAGCGGGGGTGGAGAGGGAGCGCAGAAAGGACAGAAGACTGTGGGTAGACAGGGCGGAAACAATATAGGAGCACAACAGGTTTATATTTTAGAACTTGTGCAATTGTTGCCCGTTGGGCTCTGCGACAGCCAGATAACAGCCTTTTTACTTCCATCACTGCGGAAGTGTTTCCAAATAGTAACTCGCATACCTTCTGCAAATATAGTTATATAAGTAATTAAAAACTGATCTCACACATCTTTGCATTAGCAACCAGAATTAGGTAATTAATTGATTAGGGATTTAGTGATTCGCCCAGAATCCCAGGATGATTGAGCCTCCCACCAGACTTGAACCCGCTTCCCCAGCTTCAGAGTCGGCCGCCCTACTCCTTAAGCCACATCCTACATGTAGAGATGGCCCGTACAATTTGAGGAGTTGACCAATATTACAGAGCTCCTCTTTTGCACAGAATAGTCAGATAATGAATATGCTACTTACCAGTATGCATCTGTTCTTGGCATGTAGGGCTGCTGACATTCATATCTATAGCATAGATCGCCGCCTAGTGTTGGGTCCGGATGATTGCACATTGTTGTCCTGGAAGAGTCTTCGAAGTATCACGAGATAGGTGGCTCCTCCCCTGGACTACAGTGCGCATGGGCATCGACTCCATCCTTAGATTGTTTTTAGCCATTGTGGCAAAGATGGAGTGTAATAGTGTAAGCGATGGCCATGTCTAAGAGTAAATGTAAGAAAAAAGTCTGCAACCGCTACGGGCGCCGGGGAGGAGGGCGGGCGATATGAATGTCAGCAGCCCTACATGCCAAGAACAGATGCATACTGGTAAGCAGCATATTCAGTTCGAGGCATGTGGGCTGCTGAATTCATATCTATAGCATAGAATACATAGCTGTCCCTCCATTAACGGCGGCCGCCCGTGCCAGTTGCAGAAGTCTGAAAAAGTGTTTTAAGAACAGCCTGTCCTACAGCTGCCTGCTGCTTGGAGTGCACATCTACACAGTAGTGTTTAGTAAACGTATGTGGTGTAGACCATGTGGCTGCTCTACAAATGTCTTCCAAAGGAATATTACCTAGGAACGCCATGGAGGCCCCCAACTTACGTGTGGAGTGGGCCCTAGGGGGGACCGTTAAAGTGCGCTTAGCTTTGTGATAGCAAATCTGAATACACTTAACGATCCACCTGGCTATTCCTGCTTTGGAAATGGGGTTGCCTTTGTGCTGGGCTGAGAAGGCAACAAAGAGCTGTTGTGTCTTTCTAAAATCTTTCGTTCTGTCAATGTAGTACATTAATGCTCTTTTGACATCCATCACGCGTGTGGAGCATTCTTTCTGCTACTGTTTCAGGGTTTGGAAAGAATGCGGGCAGTTCGATGGTTTGATTGACATGAAACTGCGACACCACCTTAGGAAGAAACTTAGGGTTAGTGCGCAGCACCACCCTGTTAGAATGAATTTGTATAAATGGCTCTTGTACTGTGAGCGCCTGTAGCTCACTAACGCGTCGTAGAGACGTGATGGCAATGAGAAAAGCCACTTTCCATGTCAAGAACTGAATCTCACAGGAATGTAGAGGCTCAAACGGGGGACCCATCAACCTGGTGAGGACCACATTGAGGTTCCACACAGGAGCTGGCGGGGTCCTAGGGGTATGACCCGCTTCAGCCCTTCTAGGAATGCTTTAATGGCAGGCACCCTGAAGACAGATAGATGCTGCCTGTTTTGAAGATAAGCCGCTATGACGGATAAGTGTATCCGAATGGAAGCATATGCCAGATTGCATTTGTAAAGATGTAACAAATAGCAGATGATATTAGGAATGGATGCATCTAGCGGGTTGATATTGTGTTCTGTACAGTAAATGACAAACCGCTTCCATTTTGCTGCATAGCAAGCTCGGGTAGTGGGCTTTCTTACCTCCCGGATGATGTCCATGTATTCAGGAGGTAGATTAAGGTAGCCAAACTCTAAGACCTCAGGAGCCAGATCGCCAGATTGAGCTGTTGCGGATCTGGATGCTGAATGTCGCCATGGTTCTGCGTCAAGAGCCTGGGTGTGAGGTGCAGCCTTTGATGCGGTACCACGGAGAGTTCTAGAAACGTGGTGTACCATGGTTGGCGTGCCCACGTTGGAGCAACCAGGATGAGTGTCATCGAGTGCTGCTTTAGCTTTCTTGCCACCAGCGGTATGAGAGGTGCTGGGGGAAAAGCGTACGCAAATCTGCCTGACCAGTTCATCCATATCGCATTGCCCTGCGACTGTGGGCGAGGGAACCTGGCGGCAAAGCTTTGGCATTTTGCGTTTTCCCTTGTGGCAAACAGGTCTATCTCTGGATGACCCCACTGCTGGAAGTACGGGTGGAGTACTGATGGGTGTATCTCCCACTCGTGCATCTGGTGGCTGTACCTGCTGAGCAGATCCGCCATCTGATTGTCTTTGCCCGGGAGGTGTTCCGCCATGAGGAAGATGTTCCTCTGAATGGCCCACTTCCACGTGCTCTGAGCCAGATGAGACAACTGTGGAGAGTGTGTACCTCCCTGCTTTTGGATGTAGTACATGGCTGTCATGTTGTCCGTCCGGATCAACACGACTTTGTTGCACAGATGTACTTTGAAGGACTTGAGTGCCATGAAGATTGCCATCAGTTCTAGGTAGTTGATGTGCATCTTCTTTTGCTGCGTCGTCCATAGACCCTGCACCGTGTAGTGGAGCACATGAGCACCCCATCCCTGGAGAGATGCGTCCGTCGTCAGGATAATTTGTGGCACAGGCTCTTGGAACGGTCGGCCCTTGCAAAGGTTGTGTGGATTCCACCAATGCAGAGAGTTGTATGCCCGACCGGTCACCAACACTAGGTCTTTCAACTGTCCTTGAGCCTGAGTCCACTGATGTGCCAAGCATTCCTGGAGCGGACGCATATGCAACCGTGTGTGCGGGACTATGAAGATGCAGGAGGCCATCATGCCTATCAACTGCATGAACACTCTCGCAGGAAGTGAGTGTTGTGGTCTGAATTTTTGGATGAGCGACTGGATGTTGCCTATCCTCACTGCGTTTGGCTGAGCTGTGGCCGCCAGAGTGTTTATCGTTGCGCCCAAATACTGCCGCACATGGGCTGGCTGAAGGTGCGACTTCGGATAGTTTAGTGAAAACCCCAGACTGTGAAGAAGGTGAATGGTGTGGGACATGTGGGCTGCGCACTGCTGGGCTGACTTTGCCTGGACCAGCCAGTCGTCCAGATAAGGGTAGACATGGACGTTCTGTCTCCTGAGGTGCGCCGCCACTGTCGCCAGACATTTTGTGAACACTCTGGGGGCTGTGGTCACTCCGAAAGGAAGGACCTTGAATTGGTAATGCCTGTTCTGGATGGTGAACCGGAGGTATTTCCTGTGGGAAGGATGGATTGGGATGTGAAAGTAAGCATCCTTGAGGTCTAAGGTTGTGAGGAAGTCTCTCTGGTTTAGCAATGGAAGAACCTGCTGCAGTGTTAGCATATGGAAGTGTTCTGAGAGAATGTACTGGTTCAGGGGCCGTAGGTCTAGAATAGGTCTGAGTGACACGTCCTTCTTTGAGATTAAGAAGTACAGGGAATACACCCCTGTGCCTTCTTCCTCCACCGGCACAAGCTCTATTGCGCCTTTTTGCAGCATTGCAAGAACCTCCTGCTGCAATAAGTGCAAATGCTCTGCTGACATAGGACGGTGTTTTGGGGGTATGTTGGGTGGAGTGGATGTTAGCTCCAAACAATAGCCGAACTGGATAAGTTTCCTGACCCACCTGTCTGTGGTGATGGACTTCCAGACTGGCAGGAACTGCTGGAGTCTCCCCCCGACAGGTGTTGGATGGTTGGGGGGCAGTGACAGGGAGTCACTGTTTGTTGGTGGCAGAGGAGCGGGAACTGTTGTTGCCTCTGCCTCGGCCCTTGGAGCTGTTTCCCCGGTATCCTCCTCTACTCTGCTTGGTGTACGAGGATTGCGCCCCACCTTTATTGAACTGCGTCTGCTGTGACATCTGGCCTCTGTTAACACCTCGATTGCCTGAGCGACGAAAAGTGTTCCCTCGAAACTGTTGGGACTGGAGAGCCCCCATGGACTTGGCAGTCTCAGTATCTTTCTTAATTTTTTCCAGGGTGGTATCCACCTCTAGACCAAATAACCTGTCTGGGTTCACCGGCTGGTTGAGGATGGTAGTCTGTATCTCTGGCTTGAACCCTGAGATTCGGAGCCATGCTTGACGCCTCAACATCACGCTAGTGTTGATTGCCCTTGCTGCTGTGTCCGCAACGTCTAGTGCACACTTTATAGCAGCGTTGGAAATGTGCTTGCCCTCTTGGAAAAGCATCTCAGCTCCCTCCTTAAACTGATCTGGTAGGTGTTGCAACAGGGTCTCTAGGGTGTCATAGTGTGCCCTGTCGTATCTAGCCAATAGTGCCTGCGTGTTTCAGATACGCCAGATGTTGGCCGCCTGAGCTTCTACTCTCTTCCCTGATGCCTCCAGCACTTTTGACTCTGTCTGGGGGAGGAGCTTCACCCGCGGTTTGCGAGTTCGCCCGTTTGCGGGCATTAGAGACCACCAAAGAGTCCAATGGCAACTGGCCCTTTATGTATGTTGGATCGCCAGGCGCCGGTCTATATTTCTTCTCAATTCTAGGGTTAACAACCCTTGACCTTGTGGGCTCTTTGAAAATGTCCGCAGCATGCCTAAGGACCCCTTTTAGCATTGGAAGAGTCTTGACAGTTTTTTCTGCAGTGGAGAAAGTGTCAAAAAGGAAGTCAGCCTCCACAGGGTCAGCATGCATGTCAACATCATGGTTTTTAGCTGCCCTCTCAATCAAAGCATGAAATGCCGTAGAATCCTCAGTGGGAGAAGTCTTGACGTTGTACACCTGAGGGTCATGGACTGCATGCTGATCCCCTTGATCACCTGCCTCCACCCACGAGTCCTGTTGCTCATCAGGCTCTGTGTTGGTAGGAAAAATGTACTCCTCATCCTGCTCCCCTCCATCCTCTCCATCAGAATAAGTGGGTGAGGGTGTTGTGCCTTTTAGAGTCTGTGGAACCATTGGCTCAACCAAGACTGGTGTGTCTGGTGCAGGCTTTTTGCGCTTTAGGGGAATTGTGAATGACTCCAAGGGCTTCGATGCTGTAATCTTCCTCTTGTAAAGCGTAAGCTTTCCGGTGTCGGCATCGATGAAACGCTCCGACTGTTCCTCTAAAGAGTGTAGTCGATGCTCCAAACTCCCAGCCGGGTGAATTGGCGTTGACAATACCGAGTCTTTGGGCACCGACCGTGGTGCAAAGGCCTTCGGCGCCACCTTAGGCGGTAACGTGAAGAGGATCGGCGTCGAAGTTTTTTGCGTCGGGACAGCTGGCTTCGGGGCGGAGGGTGTCTTCGGTTTCGACGCAGAAGCCTTGTCCTTAAGTCGCTTGAGGGAGTCCGAGACCTGCTTCGTAAAGGAAGCGGATGGTTTCGTCGACCCGACCGATGACCTGGGTCCGCCCCCAGGGGAAGACCCGAGCGTTGATGCCTTCTGTTTCTCTGATCGAGGCGCAGGAGCATCTTTCACCGGTGCGCTACGATCTTTGTCCACAGCCGCAGACGTCGACGCCGACGGCTTCGGATCGGAAGCCTTGACCTTTGGCCTCGGGATCCCAGACTTCGGCTCTGCGCCCTTGACGGCCTTGTCCGATGCATTAACGACAGCCTTCTTAGATTTCGTCTCGACTGCCTTGCTCGACGCCGATTCGACGGCCTTCCCTGAGCTTGGCTCCTTGACCAGTTTTGGCACCTTGGCTGGGTCGATAGCTTTCTTCGGCTTCGAGGCCTCCGAAGACGACGGCGTTGATGGGGTAGCAGACGTCTTCGGTTTCGATGGCGCCTCGGCCATCTTTGTCTTTGTCGACACCGTTGGTTTCAGTTTCGGTTTCGACAATGGCGGCTCCGCTGAAGTGTCCGTAGCCGGGCCGGAAGGCGGGGCCGTGGATCTTGGTGTAAGGTCTTGGGTAAGGCCATGTGGCGATCCCTCGACCTGAGCCTTAGTAAAAGTACGAACGGGGTATAGCTCTTCCTCCGAGCTATCTTCCATGGCCCCATAGGCCTTGTCGTCGTCCCCTACCTCGTCGACGACTTCCTCCACGTCTTGGCCTTCGGCGTCCGCTTCATAGTCGGACTCGACGACCACCGATGGAGGTGAAATCTGCAGTTGAACCTGTTGCTCGTCCGCTTCGGCGTCGACGAAGATGTCCACCGGTGCCGGAGCCGATCGTCGGGCCTCGAGTCGCGCTACGCGTCTAAGCTTGATCATTTTCTTTGAACAAAACCTGGAACAGGCCATACAATTGGCCTCGTCGTGGTCCGGCGACAGGCATTTGTTGCAGACCGGGTGGACATCGATGTGTGGGTACTTGGATCCACACACGGGACACTTCTTGAACGGACTCCGTTCCATGCCGTCGAAAGTCTTGCCGCGTCGACTGGGACTCGATCCCCGAAGAGTCACACGACCCCCCGGATATCCGACTCGATGAGTTAGAAGACGTCGGGCACCGAACGCAAACAATACCGACGGTTAGAAGGCCTTTTGGCCTCGAAAAAGTTTTAGATCGATTCCGAACAGGAGTTAACGAAATCACATCCGAACCCAATGGCGGAAAAAAACAATCTAAGGATGGAGTCGATGCCCATGCGCACTGTAGTCCAGGGGAGGAGCCACCTATCTCGTGATACTTCGAAGACTCTTCCAGGACAACAATGTGCAATCATCCGGACCCAACACTAGGCGGCGATCTATGCTATAGATACGAATTCAGCAGCCCACATGCCTCGAACACTATGTACTTGATCACGGCATGGCACATCGTTTTTAAGAAATTGGCTAACCGCAGCTATATAATTTAGCACTGAGTGCAGCGCGTTGTTGCAGCTATGTCAACAGCTGCATTTATATTGAGAAAAGCATGTAAAAAATACGATATGATGTAATGGTGGCCAAGAACACAGCACGGAGTGCTGTGAATGGCGGCGGGTCCAAAAAAATGCTTTTCTCAACATACATGCAGCTACACCCTGCACTTCGTGCTATGCTACAGCACGAAGTGCAGCGCGTAACTGCATGTCGAGAAAAGCATTTTATTTTAAACAGCAACATGAGGTAATGCCTGGGGGAGGGCCCCGCATAGAGTAGGCCACCGCACGGAGTGCAGCTGCATCTATGTCGATAGAAGCATTTAAAAACCAGCAGTGACGGATGGAAGGTGGCGGTCGGACGTCACAGCATAGGGAGAGCACAGGACGGAGTAGGGCACAGCACGAAGTGTAGCTGCATGTATATGGAGAAAAGCATTTTTTTTTAAAAATAGGAACATTAGGTACTGCCTGGGGGAGGGCTCCACACGGATTAGGGGATCACACAGAGTGCAGCGTGTAGCTGCATCTAAGTTGATAGAAGCATTTAAAAACAAAAAGAGCATATTTGTGTTTAGAGGGGAGGAGCCTAGCTCGCGACCGAGATGGCCGCGTTTTAGCTTGGCTCCGTTCAACCGCCTGTTTTCTTCGATTATCCTGTATTTCTCCTGCCCCGGGAAGCCCTCCTTGCTGTGTTTCTGTATTGCGGGCACCTTGCGGACACTTACCCGTTGCTCCGGTGATCCTGAGTGCTGTCGATCCTGTGCGGTGGTCCCGCTCGGAGCCTTCGGGGCGGACTGGCCTGGACCTCCTTCCAGCGACGGGACGTGACGGAGCGCGATGGTCGGCCCTTGCTGGCGCTGTGGATCTGGTTGCAGAGGCTGATGTGCGAATAGGCCGGCTGTGCCCGTTGGCGGACCCGACTGGCCTGGGCCTTGGGGTGCGGGCGCTGCCTCCTGCGGAAGAGCCTCCTCGTTTATCCGGCTTGGTCTCCCCCTTTGTTCCCCGGCCCGGCCATTTTGGATTTTCCGCCCGGGCTCGGAGAACGGGGCCGGTGGCACGAGGGGGCCGACGAACATCCTTCTTCTGGTGGGTCTCCTTCCTGCCTTGGGGCGCCCCGCCGCAGTTCGGCTGACCTCCTTTTGCTTTGGTGTTGCTCCGGCCGGGGCCCCCGACGACCGAGGGCTTGCTGGGCTCCTAAGATGGCGGCCGACCCTGAGAGTCTCCGCCGGGCCTGGGCGAGCACTGGGGGCCCGCCGCACGGCCCGGATGTCGGATCTTGTGAAGGGTTTCCTGCACTTCAAGTTGTCCTGGATGCACTATACTCCTGGCGGTCTTCCGTGGCTGCGCCTGTTTCCCCTGTGGAGGCCGACCCACTTTTCGAATTATACGGGCCCCCATCGTCGGATTTGGCTTCCTCGTTGCAGGGTACGGCTGGTGTGCTCCTGGTCTCTGTGCCTCCGGCGGAGACCGCATCCTTGGATTGGAAACTCTCCGACGCCCTTCGTCGACCTGCTTTGTTGCCTCGGCCGCTGGTCTGCGGTCCGTTTGCATCCTGTCCAGGCTTCGATGATCCTTTCTGTTTCTCATCGCGTCGGCTCCCCGGCCGGGGCGCCTGTGCCGACCCAGCTGGGCTTGCCTCGTTGGACCTGTCCTTAGAACTGTGCCTGCGGTGCAAAGGTTGTACCGTAACTTTTTTGTATCCTCCGTATTTTCTTTCACGTTTCTTCTCAGGACTGCCGCTGGAATTACTCCTGAACCCTGTGTCCCTCGTCGTTTGGACTTTGTTTGTTCGGATGATTACAACCTTGGACAAAAGCGGACAGGGCTGAAATGACTTATTATAGGCGGTAGTCTTGTTTTTGAACTATGACCGACTTGTGCTGTTGTGATGTTGAGTAACTTCGTGAGACTCCTGAGACTCATCCTGATATTAACTTCCCGTGGGCCCTGCCTCTCCCCTTTTCACAGGTGGTGGGATGGTTGCAGATAATCCTGTTTTTTCGCCCTCTCCCGTGTGTATTGTTCCCTCCTTTCCCTGGCCCTTCTCTTTTGCCTTGTTTCTACCTTGTTTCTTCTTCTATATTTCGGGTTCTATTTAGGGCGACAGGCACGCTGCTGGGGGGTTGGCCGTAGCCTTCTGCAGGGGTGTAGGGTGGGCTTGTGGGGTGGGTGGGGGGGTCTGTTGCTGTTTTTGGGGGGTCTTTTTCCTCCTTTCTTCTCCCTTTTTGGTTCTATGGCCCTTGTGTATCCCTTCTTTCGGGGCTCTGTCTCGTCGTCTGTCCCCCTGGTGTCTTTCTGGGATATTTTTCCGGTATCACGATGCTTCTGATTTGCTGGGTGTGTTTTCTTTATTTTTAATGTCTATTTTGTACCGGGTTATTGTTTTCCTGTTTCGTCACCCGGGGGCGGGTGTTTGGGTAGGAGTCCCTTCCTTTTCCTTCTTTCCCCTTCCCTTTCCCCCCCCCCCCTTCTGTGGGGTTCTCTTCTTTTATTGGGGGTACATTTCGTATTGTTTTCGTAATTGGGTCCTTTTCTGTGCTGTTCGGTGGGACGGGTGGTAGCTGCGGTGGGCGGGCATTGGATGATGTGTGCAATGGCCTTTCCTCATGTCCGTTGTTTTGACCGGTGCTTATTGGTATGCCTATTTCGTATTTGTTTCTCCTGTGTTTTTTACGATCGTTGTGTTGCTGCCCGCCGCGACCCCACCCCTCTGGTTTGTTTCTCGGCCCGCCATACTCCTGTACTCCCTAACCCGTCCTTTAAAAAATAAGAAAGCTACCTTTCTAATTCTTGTCTCCTGTGACCGCTCTAGGATGCTTGTCATTTCTCCTGTTTCTTCGCCTTTGTATACTGTGACACTCTGTGCATTGATCCTGACATTCTGCTCTGTGGTGGCCAGCCCGGTGGGTTGTAGGCCCGTATTTGTGAGCTCTCTCTGTACAATAAAGGTTTTCAAAAAAAAAAAAAATATATATTTGTGTTTAGAATAACGTATTTATGCAAGCCTAAACAAGACAAAAATACAAAATGTGGCTTTGCAATATATAAAACTTACCGTTTTTGTTAGCAACAGAAGTAGCGGCGGTTTCAGCTTTGGCGAGGTATAGGTATGGCAATGGCTCAACAAATGTCTGCCAAACCTTGTTTGGTTCCATTTAAGTAGACAATAGGGTAATAAAAAAGGGCACTCTAATTCAAATTACACAAGTATAGCATGTAGTGTCCTTGCGCATACATAAACACGGACAGAGGGTGTTATGTGGGAGCTTCTTTATTTCACGTCCTTCGTCCTCCTGGGTCATCAGCTAACTGCCGTCCCCAGCCCTGGCTCCTCCCTATCCGCCCGCCCTCGTTCTCCCTCGGGCAGGTCCTAGTGTCCAGTGTATGTGCATCCATCATTACATCTCCCCCCTCTGTAAATAAAAACAAAAACACAGCAATGTATCAGCACCCTTTGCTTTCACGTCGCGGAAGATCGCCACTTAACGTTCTTCAATGAGGCGAGACGGTTTTCTAATGGTCCGCTTGGGGCGCGACTGAGGATCGGGGTATCTCGCTCGTGCTCATCAGGAGTTCCCATCACTACCTGACTGCGGCTGAGCGGTGTCTCTTGTTCATTGTTCGACTAGTGATTCAGTCAATAGTTCTTTTACGCTAGGGCTGCACTTCTTAAAGTGTGTCACATTCCTGGTGACTCGTCTTCCGTCTGTGTCCGCGGTGATCATAGTTCCTTGCTGTCTCACAACTTTCAACGGAGTCTCATGATATTTGCAGTCAGTCTTTCTGTGCTTCTCTTGCCGCGCCAACACCCAGTCTCCTTCCTGAATTTCAGCATGAGAGGCATGTCGACGTTCATCCGCATATCCCTTCATTTTTTCTTTCTTCAGCCTGTCCATGATCCCAATTTCCTCGTGGTCAGAGTCCTGATATGGTTCACTCACAGGGACATTCATCATGGGCAGTCTGGTGCGCTAGCATGAGGGTGGCCGGACATTTGACCATGGTGGAGTGGGGTGTGTTTCGGTATGCACGTTGAGCGCTGTCTGGATGCTCTTGCGAGGGAGCTCCGCTTGCTGAATGGCTTTCTTTACCGTGGCCATGAATCGTTCCAACCATTCCATTCGCCTGTGGCTAGAGTGGTGTTATTTTCCGGTGTATAAAGTTTAGGTGTTGAGCAAACTCTGCGAAGTTGTGGCTGTTGAATGGGGGCCCATTATCAGATTTTACCACTTGAGGAATGCCCCACGCAGTGAAGACTTCATCTAGAATTGGTGTGGCGCTGGAGGCTTTGGTGGATGTGCACAGTTGTGCAATGGGGAATCTGGAATATTCGTCCATGATGACCAGGACATATTGTCCCGACTTGACCGGCCCAAAGAAATCAATGGCAATGTGCTGCCAGACGCCATCCGGCAGTGGAGACATTTGCAGCGGTGCAGGGGGATCTGGGCGGCTCACTAGCTGACACTGTGGGCAGTCCTTCAACGTTGTTTCCACCATTAGATCCAGTGTCGGAAACCAGGCCCGTTCTCGGAGCGCTCTTTTCGTGGCTACTATGCCCCTGTGTCCTTCATGTGCTAAATTGATGACCCCATGTCTTAGCTGTCTTGGAATCACAAATCGAGTGTCTCTTAGGATGAGACCATTTGTCACTATTGACAGTTCATCATGGACGTGTTTGAATGCGGGCATCTCTTGGTCACCTTGTCCCTTAGTTTCTGAATGTCGCCAGCTTTGGTCTGTATGCGGCGTTTTACTTCCTGCAGGGTATCGTCTGACTGAGTGGCCTCACAGATTTCTTACAGCGGAACAGCAGGGGGTCTGGCCTGATCTACCACGAAATGGATATATTTGTCCGCAATCAACCGTTTGGATTTGTTGGTCCTGATGGGGTGTCTGGGCATGTAGTCGGCAGGGTTTGCAGCTTTCCCTGGGTTGTGTACAATGGTGTACGTGTATTCTTGTAACCTGAGGCCCCATCTCTCTATTCGTGGCAGCATTTTGGCTCGAGGGTTTCCAAAAATTGTGATCAGAGCTTGATGGTCAGTGACCAAGGTGAAATGCTTTCCGAAGATAAAAATGTGGAAATGTTCACAGGCCCAGACGACAGCTAGACTTTCCTTTTCTGGCTGGGAGTATGCCCTCTCCATGTCTGGCATACACTACTATGTGACGTTGATCTTCATCAGACTCCACAGCTTCCTTGATGTCTCTGAAAGCACGTTCACATTGAGTGGACCACTGAAATGGCTGCCCCTGTTTGGTGAGAGTTCTCAGGGGGTGACTTATTGTGGCGTAGTCTTGTATGTACCTGGAGCAATAACTGGCCATACCCAGGAACGAGCGCACATCTCCAACGTCACCTGGGCTCGGTGTATCATTTAGCGCCGCTACCTTTTCGGGGTCCAGTTTCATGCCATTTCCAGAGAAAACGTGGCTGAAGAATTTCAGCGTTGGCTTATGAAATTCACACTTGTCCTGATTGAGTGTGAGGTTGGCTTCCGTCAGGGCATGGCAGACCCGATCTAGCGCGGTGTCATGTTCTTGAGCGTTGGCTCCGTATACCAGGATGTCATCACTGTAGTTCAGTACATGGGGAACATGATGGATTGTTCTCCTGATTGCTTCCTGAAAAATTTCCGCAGCTGAAGACACCCCAAAACTGAGTCTTTTGTACCTGAACAACCCTAGATGTGTTGAAAATGTTGTGATGTATCGGGATCGCTCATGCAACTCCAATTGGTGGTATCCTTTGTTGAGGTCCAATTTTGAAAATATTTTGGCTCCATTGAGTGACGTGATCATGTCACTGATGTGGGGGCCTGGGTGCCTCTCCCTCTCTATCGTGGTGTTAGGCGCTCTCATGTCCACACATAGACTGACTCTGTCCGTTTCTCCTTTCTTTGGAACTACTACAACCGGGGCGACCCAGGGTATTGGTCCATCAGTTCTCTCTATGATATCAGCCTCGAGTAAATCTTGGAGCTCCTTTTCCACGGCTTCCTGTAGATGAAACGGGATTTTCCAGTGATGTTGTGCCACTGGTGTGATATGCTCGTTGATGTGGAGTCTAATTTGGCAGCTTCTGATCTTCCCAAGACCTCGGAACAGCCTAGGGAACTTCTGAGTAATGTCTAGTTTGTCATCCACTTTGTATAGTATGTCCACCAGCCTTAGTCGTTCTGCGGTGGGCAGGCTCAGTAGGCAGTCCGCCTCAGGCCCATCAATGACGTGGATGTAGGTTTGGATGGTGCGATCTTGATAGGATAGATCGGTCACGAACTTCCCAAGACAGTGAAGTGGTTTCTTTGACATCTTCGTATATACTCACACGTGGGCGTTGATCAATTTGGGAGATTTCTTCATTCTTTGATATTCCGCTACAGGTAAATAATTTAGCGACGCCCCACTGTCCAGCACAAACTTGGCATGGTGGGAACCAATTCTGATGCCTAGCCGTGGGTATTCCTTTTGACGATCAGAATCCGCTACAAAGCATATGTATTCGTCGCGGTCCTGCGAGACAGGTGATAGTGATCTTGACCCTCTTGATGACGACCGTCAAGATCGATCTGTTCGGCAGGAGTGTCAGCTGGATTGTGACGACCCAGTGGATGAGTCTCGTCTATCCTGTATTGCTCTGAAATGGTGATGGCTGCTTGAGGGGCGATATTGTCTGGTAGGTTCTCGTTGATCATCCTTGTGAGAAGTCCCACACATGCTTTCGAAATGATTGTCTCTACCACACTTCCGGCATCGTTGACCTAGTGCTGGGCATGTATCTGCATGTGGGAAATCGTAGCCGCATCTGTAGCGCTTTAGTTGTCGTTCTGATCTTTTCTTGGTGCGACTCTTGACGGGTGGTACTGCTTTTTGGATCTGGAGGAGCGCGCTTGTGGTGGGGATCGTCCATGCACTTGTCGAGACTGCATCCTGAACGCCTGCTCACGTTTCTCGCTTCTCCCGGCCTCCATCTTCTTCGCAGGCTCGTCGGCTTGATCATCGACTCTTGTCATTTCCTCAATCTCATCCAGCGGGTAGCATTTCTTGAGCAGTTTGCGTCTCAAGGGCTCTGACAGACAGCCTTCTATGATTCTCAATTAGAGGGCCTCCTCCGTGGAAAAATTATCAAAGTCACAATATCTTGCTAAACGTCTCAGACGTGTGATGAATACGCTCATTTGCTCACCTTTCTCTTGTGATGCCAGGTTAAATGTATATCGCTCATAATCAACATTCGTTTTGTGCAAGAACTTGCGGTTTAGTGCTTCACAGACCTTCGTGTATGACTCAGCGGACTCAGTAGGCAACTCTTTTATGATCTGTCCAACTTCTTTGCCTACAAAATTCCTGAGAGCGATCAATTGCTGTCCAGCATCCGCTACATGGGACCCTTTCATGAAGTCCGTGAAATCTTCTAGCCATTCTTGCCACCGCAGGTCCATACCCCCACCAGATTCAAGAGTGAGGGGCTCTGGAGGGGACAGGAACGATACTCCCAACACACCCACGGGACCGGGGTCAGGCATTGCGCTATCCCTATAATTCGACACGTACTGACAAAAGTACTTCTTGCACTCACCAGTGCTTGTTTACTTGTTTCCTTGCACTCGCCAATGCTTGTTGACTTGCTTCTTGCACTCACCAATGCTTGTTTACTTGTTTACTTGCACTCGCCAGTGCTCCAATGCTTGTTTACTTGTTTCTTGCATTCGCCAATGCTTGTTTCTTGTGGGCATCGTGTATTTACCAGTGCTTGGTGGCTTTCAGGCTCTCTGCCTGACTTCAAGATGGCCGCCAAAGATCCCGACAGGGGATTGGACAAACCACCTGACTTCAAGATGGCCGCCACAATTTGGCCTTCTACAACCGAAAACACGGTGTTCTCACTGCAGCTCCCTCTCACCGATTGTCGGTGGTAGCCAGCACTCACCCTCTCAGACGGGCGTCGTCCCGGGCGCACAAGGTGAGGCAGCCTTCAATGTTTATTGCACCGCCGGGGTGGGCTCCCGGCGAGCAGGCAAATTTCTCGCTCCAACCCCCAGGACGGGCCACACACACGCGCGGTGCAGCGGGGTGAGCTCCGGGCAAGTGAACACACCTCAGGACAGCTGAGGTGGGCTCCCAGCGCGCGAGGATGCTCGCGCAGTGGCTCCGCTACCACGCGGTCACCGGCCCCACAATGCTGGATGTGCAATCCAGGGACGGGCAGGTCCTAGTGTCCAGTGTATGTGCATCCATCATTACATAGCACATGGTGTTTGTAAAAAACGTAGGTGAGCAAGAGATGGTATGCTGAGGTTTGGTTGTCTGCGAAGTAGGAGCAAACTTTTTTTGCGAGAATGAAAGGGATCTGTAGGAGTGGCCAAAAGAATCGTTAGAGTGCATGCTTCAGTGAGTTCTATTTGATACTGCTTAGTAAAGTGAGTGTTAAATAGATAGTGAGATTGATAAGAAACACATTTCCCAGTGCGAAAAGTAGGTCTAACAACTCACTGCATGTGGTTTGCAATGCAACAGGTCTCGCATTTGGGAGAGTTGGAGCTATTGGCATAGTAAATGATAATGCCTTTAATTTATATGTTTACATAACCTGCAAGCGCAATGTAAACACTGCTTGCAGGTTTTGTAAAAACAAACAAAAGGCATTCTCATTCACAATGCCAATACCTCAAACTCTCGCAAATGCGAGACCATTGTGGTACTCGCGCTTTAGATTTTAACATGGTAATTTCAAAAAAATGATGCAAAAGGTTGTGAAATGGAAAGTCAGCATTTAGCGCTATATTTTAGCTGTGATAAAGAAGGAAAAAGTGGAGAAGGAAGGGGACGGTAAAAGAGAAAGTGTTTTAAGGAGGTTAGAGAGAGAGTGCTAAGAGGGGAAAAGTGCTGTGAGCCAGGACCGTTTAATAGATAGTGCAGTGAGAATAAGAGAAAACGAGAGTGTATTGCGGAAGGGAAATAACAAAAGAAAAGAAGGTGGGGAAAAAGAAGTTGGAGAGGAGTATATAGTGTGTGTTGAGTGACTGGAAAGAGAAAGAGAATTGGGAGGAAACTGAAGTGGGGCTAGAGAGAACACACTATCTTCTAGTGCCATTAAATAAGAACCATCAATGTAATGGGAAACATGCAGGTGGGGCTAGAATGATACATTTAACGGAGACCGGTGTTTTAGAACTGTCAGGGATACAACAGCAGAGAGAAGCAGTCGACAGAGATGTTACGAGTTGGCGCAGGCAGGGAATGGCCTAGCGCAGTAAGAGGAGGGCCACCGGAATTATGTAGAACTGGAGTCTGAAATTATGTGGCAGGGTGACTAAATTATGAGGCAATTGAATGCAAATTATGCAGCAATAAACTGGTTCTACGTTGTTTTAAAAGCAGCTCAGCAAAGCAGTATACTACGTTTCACATTTATTATTTATGTGTGTCGCTAAAGTAATGAAGGATTTGAGGGAAAAGAAAAAGATGAAACATATAAAACCAGGGCACAAGTCCTAAAAAAGAAATGGGGGGACTAACCTAATTAATCAGTATGTAAGTGGCATCATGGCGCGTGGCATCATGGCGCGTGACATCACGGCGCATGAGGCACTTGACATCACAGGGCTTGACATCACAGGAAGTGGCATCACAAGAAGTGACATCAGATCTTAAGCCCTCACATATATACTTAGCAGGTCTATCATGAGTACATTGGAGCACATTTTGAGTATACTCGCAAACCCTCCTAATTTAGGCAGAACATATACACTTGTGTAAGCTTCACATAAACCAATGTTGACTTTTGTCAACGTAAAGCTTCCTCTAACCATAGTGCTTTAAAAGAAAAAATTGTGATATTTAAATTATTACAATGCCTCCTCAGGAGTAGTAAGCTCTATATTAGTACTATTTATTTTGTACAAATATTGGGAAAGATCAACACATCTGACATTCTTACATTGAATGCATATCTCCTAAACAGAGCCTGAACAAAGTGAAAAGCTGCCTATCTTAAGTATGTGTGAAGCGCTAACAAGGTGTGAGCCTTTGCTTCCCCTCTGCTGCATTTGCTTCTAGGTGTGAGGCTCCTGACTGATACCAGCCAAGAGACTGAAACAAAGCAGGCTGATGACCCCTTAGATTCGGCCTTTGTAATGGGCCCAGCATGAGTCGGAAATAAGAGAGCCCCGTCCCCGCCAGCACGTTGTTACGGATCAAAGCGCAGATAACATGCAGGCGCTGCTAAAACTGTCCCGGTGTTTGGAAATTACACCGGGACGAATTCAGCATCTTTATCAGTGGGGCTCAACATATTGGAAGTGTAGGCAGCGTTCACCCTGTGAAAAAAAGTGGGTGGACGCCGTCCACCCGCGTGTAGCCCCGACTCGTGCCCTGTTTAAAACATATTATTTGTCTAAAGTCTCCCTGTAAAGCCGTAGCAGCCGGCAGCGTGTGTAACAACGAAACGCTGTCTAAGAACAGTCCACCAATGAAGACACACAACGCCGTCAGTGGCCAATAAAACCACAGCAATTTGGGGGCGTGGCTTGGACGGCAATGTGGATGGTCGTCTGAGTCTGTCAGCTCCGCAATCCCGAGGCCAACAACGGCGAATTTATACCAGCCAAACGTGACCGATCACGCATCGGAAACTAGAACCCGACATCGGAACACCCAGACCACGTAAGGAACCGAGAAGATCACAGAGTAAGAAGCCGAGCGCCGAGAATAGACCCTTAAACCATCCGGCTGTAAGAAGAAGGAACAGGATACAAGATGGCGCCCAACGGTCAGCTGCGGGAGACATAGCCCAGACACCTCAAACGACGGAGAAGGTAGAAGGTGAGCTGACCCAACAACCCCCGCGCAGCTCCACCCGAAGGGCCCGCCACCAGCAAGTGTGCACTGGTGTGCTGCAGCGCAGCGGAGAGAAGAAAATAATTTAAAGTGACTCTGCACCTTTCGTAACACTGCGCCTGCACAGAGAAAGGGGGGGAGGAAGAGCACGTGCCAAGATAACAGCCCCGGGGGAGAAAATAACTAACCTCAAGGCACCACATTAATTCCTACCAGGGGAGACACCCAAGTGAAAGCGAAACCATCTCGCCCGCAAGAGCGGCGCCATTACCGGAAGGGGCGATCGGACGAAAACAAGGAACAAGAAACAGGAAGCGGAAACAGAGGGCGAGTGAGGAGCTTGCAAAGTCGGGAAACAGGGCAGCACCCTCGCAAACGATAACGCAGAGAGGCAGAGGAGAGAACCGTAAGAGGTGGGTAAAAGCCCACCCAGATCGGAAAAGGAAGAATGGCGACACCCCCCCCGCCCTGAGCCCGACGATGGCGGAGCAGTAAGACTAACACAACGAGCGCTCCGTATTTCGGCACCACCACACACTTGGGAGGAGGCACAGTCGAGAGCCGAACATAGGGCGCTACAGCATAGCGTAAGACACAAAACAAGCCACACGGGCATTAGCACCACATAGCGCCATGTCCAGAACGCAGTGGAACGGCAGGAAGGCATACAGTGTCGCGCAACTGGAAACCACCACAGCGACCCAGCAGGTAGCCAGGG
The DNA here is from genome assembly GCF_964261635.1 of Lissotriton helveticus. Lineage (NCBI taxonomy): Eukaryota > Metazoa > Chordata > Amphibia > Caudata > Salamandridae > Lissotriton > Lissotriton helveticus. Next base: position 1,686,502,549 of record NC_136063.1, on the reverse strand, counting down.
CCTAGACACCTGACTAAGGCACTAATAAACAAGCAGGCGCTGTAACGAAGGAACACAGCACAACGCACACACCGGCGAGGGGCAGCAAGGAGACCCCGCAGAGAGCGGAACACAAAAAAAAGCACAAACAGCTCCAGAACGCGAAAGTGAACGAGAAAGCACGCGCTGGCAGGGGCAAAATCAAAAACCAGAACCAGGGACATCAGAGAGCCCAGCAGTTACAGAACGCACAACGCAATCCCGGCACCGGGGATAGTCCCAGCCCAGACCCCAACATCAGTCCAAAATGGACGATTGGGCAGCTTCCAGATAAGGAGAGGAAGCTGCACGATGTCAGGACAAGAGGGGAAAACTGCCAATGACCAGAAAAAACCCAGGAAAGACAACGCGGAGTAGCCAATGAAGCTGAAAAATGAAACGATCATTCTAGAGACAATCCTAAAGAGGGTCACCGAAGGCAATGCCTTAGCAAAGGAAACAAAGCTCACAATAGACAATATGTAGCTGGAACTTACGGCAATAAGAGCGGACCTTCACAGCACCAACACAAGAATAGAAGCTGCAGAAGGGCGCATAAGTGACATCGAGGACGTGACCACCACGAACACGAAAACACTAGCACAGTGCTCAAAGACTACAAAAGCCATGCAAAAGCAGCTCGCAGAGAGAGATGACAGGGCCCGAAGGGGCAATATAAGGATTCTAGGCGTTCCAGAAGGTACAGAAGACCCAGCAGGCACCTGCGCGGCCATGCTAGAGGATATGCTACCCAAGTTGACCGGCCTGAATTTCGATAGGCAATTTGAAGTCGACAGAGCATATCGAGTACCAGCAGGGAAACCAGCACACGGGAAAGGCCCCAGGCCGATAATCTGCTGCCCACTAAGATCAAGCCATACTGACACCATTTTCGCCTTTGCCCGTAAAAACCAAAACCTGACGTGGGCAAGCAGCAAGATAGTGCTAACACAAGACTATTCCAAAACCAACTGTGGACACAAGGAAAGGATTTCTGGCTCTGCGAGATGCCCTACGTAGAAGGAAGCTCAACTTCAGCTTTGCCGGCCCGGCACGCTTCAAGGTCACAGACAATTGGAGGACAATGGTCTTTGAAGATCCGGAGGAACTAAGAATATATATCGAGGTCCGCAAGCGGAACATATGGAGACTAAGGGCCCCAAAAGTCCCGGAGCGGCAAAAAGGAGCACCTCACCAGACGACGCAGACAAATCAGAATAAACACCAAACATGGGAAACTACAATGGAACTACCTCACTGAAATCTACCTCAAGGACATATCCGCTCTCTCCTCACCCAAGACTCAAGACCAATGATCTATGCAAGTAGGAGACACCAGCGACTCACACCATATTGCCTCAGATACAGCAACTACCTCCGGATAAGAGACAGAACTGGGCGACAAAGGAAAGACAATCGCAAAGAACGATATACGCTGGACAATACACCTCGAGGCACCCGCTGCAAAATAAGCAACGGCCAGATGAACAAGTGAATGACTGAGTATACTGCCTCAGGGATGAATGCGGAGCAGAGGGAACTTTGTCGTCGCACACCCACTCAGCAAGTAAGGGGGGGAGGGGGGGGATTGGGTGATGGGCAGGGAAGGGGGGGTGTGGGGTGCACATACATGGGTTAATTCTTTTTTTCTTTCTATCCTTCTATCTTCTACCTATACCTCTCCATTGGAGCTCTAAGCACAGAAGGGAGAACACGCAACTACCAACAGGCAGACTACGCATCTGCACACAGGGAGGGGTCAGAGAGCGCAATACACCAGGCAATGACACACATGGGACTAGACCAGAAGATCCGCGAGAGGCACACCACACAAGATGACACTCAACCAACATAAATGAACAAAGTGGAATCCACTGGGTATTAGAAAAGTGGTCCCAACTGTGGTGGGGAGCACTACGTGTTGTTAAAATACCCCTCACACACCAAAAGGGCCCTTGGTGTCATTCTACCATCATTGGGGTCTTCGCACCCCTCTACGGGATGCGGCGTGCTGCGACCAAACGATTACGCGGGAGCACTTAATCGTGTTGACTATGTGTGGTGGTGTGTGGGGTACTGAATGTGAGTAGTGAGGTGAGGGTGATGTTAAAAAATACCTGGCACAGGGTAAAGAATTTTTTTTAATTTAAGCCCTGGCTGGTATTGTTAAAAACGTGCTAGGCGAGGTAATGGCTGTTAGATTATGTACAGTTACCTCTTAAGTGCGTCGACATGGACATGTTTCGGAGTATCCAACTCCTTCTTCAGGACGGGAAAGCACTCTAATTCCCTCCTTACTCACATGAAATGTTTATTTGAAAGTGTATTATACAAAAAATATATATAAGTTAGGTGTATGTGTGCCTAATATGTATATAGGTGAAAAAGTCCAATCGCCCAATTGGCGAAGAAATTCAGACTTATTGTTATAGGTTACTTTGCCTCATGAGCTTTTGCGCATAACAATCTATGTATATTGGGGCGTTCCATCTGGCTAAGAATCAGCAATGGTCTCTGGAGAAATTGTTCTCCTCCTGCCCCTCAGCGCTGCTCCGTCGAAACTATCGATGTTCTTCGAACTACCAATGATGGTAGAATGACACCAAGGGCCCTTTTGGTGTGTGAGGGGTATTTTAACAACACGGAGTGCTCCCCACCACAGTTGGGACCACTTTTCTAATCCTCAGTGGATTCCACTTTGTTCATTTAGATTGCCTAGGGAGAATGAATCCACTATAGTCTCTCTCTCCCCCCTTGTTATAAGTAACTCAACCAACATAACCACCTCACTGCTGATATTAAAGTAGTGTCCCTAAATGTGAAGGGTCTCAACCACCCGGTGAAGAGAAGGAAAACCCTAGAATACCTGGCGAAACTTAAAAGCGACATATACGTCCTACAGGAAACAAGACTAGAAGCAGAAGACATAAGCCGCCTCAAGGCAGGCTGGATAAGTGCCGTTATAGGTTCACCTGCACAAAACAAAAAGAACGGGGTGATCACTATAGTTAGCAAAAGATCAAAATTGGTACTGAGGAACTCACAGGCGGACACAGAGGGAAGAACGCTAGTGACAAGTCTCGCAAGGGGGGAGGAATCAATACACGTGGCCAATATCTATGGCCCTAACACAGAAGGCAGGGCCATCTGGGAAAGGGTTGGAGAACAACTGGACACCCTCCCGATAGAGGAACTCCTCATAGTAGCAGGCGACATGAATCAGGTCCTAGACCCAGCTATCGACAGACACCCTCACAGACCAAGTCACATAGCACAAGGGGGGAACACTGAAGAATCTCTGCACAAAACTCAATCTTAGAGACCCATGGCGACTTCAGAACCCGGATGGCAGGGACTACACGTTCTACTCAAACCCACATAACTCATACAGCAGAATAGACTATATCCTAATATCAGACACACACACTCACCTAATAGACCAAACAGAGATAGGCCCACGAACCATCTCTGATCACTCACAGGTAAACACAACACGCAGGTGGAGGTTTGACGATGACGTGCTCAAGAGCACAACAGCCAAGGCAGAAATAGATTCAGCAATAAAAGAATACCTAGAGATCAACAACACCCCTGACACGGATAAAAACACTCTATGGGACGCCCTAAAGGCCACAGTCAGAGGCAAAGTAATCAGCATTAAAAGCAGGCTAAACAGAGAGAGGAATAAAAAGATCAGAGTCTTAGAACAGGAGATCAAGAGCCTGGAAACAGGGCACATATCCAACCTAAAAGATAGAAACACCCTCACGACATTAACAAAAAGGAAGTATGAATTAAACAGAACACTTAGCGAAAGGGCGGGAGCCTGGATAAACAAATACAAAGCCGTCAATCTATGCACCGCCAATAGAGCAGGGAAGGCGCTAGAATCGTACCTCAAGGGTAAACAAAAGCAACACTCAATAGCAGCAGTCAGAGACAATAACGACAAGTCCCAGACAGCAAACAAGGAAATACTGCAGGCATTTAGAGACTTCTATGAACAACTCTACAAAAAAGACACCACCCTAGGCAGCGATGGAGGCAAAGCACTACTAGAAAAAATCCCAACGCCCACAGACGCACAACGAGATACACTGGAATCAGACATCACAAGAGCAGAGATAGACAGGGCGGTAGCCAGCTTCAAAGACAACAAGGCCCCAGGACCAGACGGATTCACAGCCAGATTCTACAAAGAATTCCTACCAATACTTAAACCCACGCTGGCAGAGGTGTTCACACACTGCGTGTATAACGGCCACATGACACCGACAATGGCAGAAGCAAACATCATAGTCATACCCAAGGAAGGCAAGGACACACAACCCCCCAAGAATTACAGACCGATCTCACTCATAAATGTAGACGGCAAGATATATGTGAAAATTTTAGCGACCAGACTCAACACGCACCTGCCCAAACTAATACACTGCTCGCAGGTGGGCTACCTGAAAAACAGAATGTCCCATGACAATACTAGATTGCTATGCCACGTTATCAACCATGCCTCCAAGAGCAACAATGCTGCAGTAATGATAGCCCTAGACGCAGAGAAGGCATTCGACAGAGTGTCCTGGCCATTCCTAGACCAATGCATGCAGAAGTTTGGACTGGGGCCTAACTATAGGAGGATGGTCCTGGCACTCTACAACGAACCAAAGGCACACGTAGTAGTTAATGGAGGAACATCAGACCTACTGCACTTAGAAAGGGGCACAAGACAAGGATGCCCGCTGTCGCCAGCTCTTTTCCTACTAGCGATAGAGCCACTGCTCAATATGATTAGGACGAACGAAGACATTACGGGAATCCCGATAGGAGGGGAAACTTTTAAGCTAGCAGCCTACGCGGACAACGTCCTTATCATAACCGAGAACCCAGAGAAGTCAATCAAAGCCCTCATGGACGCCATAGAGCAATATGCACGAGTATCAGGATACAAACTAAATAGGGAAAAATCTGAGTGCAAACCTCTAAATGTGCACACCACGAAGACTGTACTAGGAGACTCAGGACTGGTATGGCAGAAAAAATCCATCAAATACCTGGGCCTCCTCTTCGAGAGAGATCTAAGATAAACGCTAGACCAAAACGAACAAATGACGCTACGCAAAATAAAGGAAAGAGTAGAGGGATGGTCACCCATAAAAAACTAGACAAGCTGCTCAATACCTTCCTATGGAAAGGGAAGAAACCCAGACTCAGCCTACAAAAACTCAGACTGGCCAAGAACCTAGGGGGCCTCAACATAACAAACTTCAAAACCTTCCAAACTGCATGTATAGCGAAACAGGGGCTTTATTGGCTCACCCCCAGGCAAGACTACACCCCTGCATGGCTCTCAGAGAGAAAACTATTAGGAGGTATGGAACCCATCGCCCTCCTCACAGCGACAAAACACCCCGCCATTAAGCACAACCCCATACTGAGAAACCCTAGAATGGCCCTCCTCAAGATAGACAAGCTTCTAGACACAAGTGTACGGAAGACTCAGTGGGAGTCCATATGGCAAAACCCCAAGATCAAATACAGAGAGAGAACACTTGACATGCACTTCTGGTACAAACACGACATATCCACAGTAAACCAACTACAGCCCCAGGGCACATACACCACCTTCGACTCACTCAGGGATGAGCACAAACTAGACAGCATCGAACTATACAACTTAGGGTAGCGATCAGCAAAGCAGGCCTCAAACAAACAAACACCTTCGATTCTGCAATACGCCACCAGCCTAGACAGACTAGGAAACCAGGTAGCACACCTCTGAGCCCCAAATCCACCAAGCTTCACAACAAAACCACAGCCTACTGGGAATCCTAAATAGGTAGGGAGCTCAGCGAGGAGGAAAGGTCCGACCTCTGGAAATCCACGTCAAGGAAGAAAGTAACGACCACCCTAGACCAAACCAAATTCTGGCTTATACATAAAGCATACTGGACCCCCGCCAGACTAGCCTCCATGGGTATTCGGGAGACTGATACCTGCTGGAACTGCAACACGCATAGAGGAGATCTCGCACACCTGATCTTCCACTGCCCTAAGGTGAAGGACTTCTGGCACAAGATAGGCACACTAATAAACGACATAACAGGCGCCAACCACCAACTTGAATTCCAAAGCCTAGCCATAGGGTTCATGGATCCTACAATAAAATCCAAAGAAGATAGAGATCTGGTTGACCTCCTGCTGTCGGCAGGGATAAAGACAGTACTGAACAACTGGAAGGATACAGGGAAGGTGTCTTTTCAAACGTGGTTCAACTGGGTAACATTCCTCAGGGGGGCAGACAACATCACGGCCAAACACACACCGAAGACACACAAAAAGTGCAAAATGTGGCTCTCCCTAGACAACTACCTGTCCTCGCACAAACCGCCGTAGCCGAGGCAGAATGACAAGCCACTGGAAATAGGAAGACCCTAACAAAGTCAGTGCCAAGTCACAACGAAACGGCACTCTCACCGTTCCTCTGAACTCTGTGCTTCCACCTCTGTCTTTTCTTTCTTCCTTCCTGCCACTGAAGGGGCGTACAACAAAACTGCGTGTGTGACACAACCGCAGACAAAACACGACAGCACACAACTGCAATCGCATGTAGGGAGGGGGGGGAAGAAGGGCACAAAACAAAGGAAATAACCACAAGAGCAAACAAACTACGGGACTCTATGCCAGGACTGCAACACCAAAGGACAATGTTATGCGATTTTTGATCACCCTAACACCAAAAGACAATGTTAGGCTACTTCTGATTACACTCTTGTGACTACCTCTGGAAACCCTTCCGACCTCCCCCCTCCCCCACGGGGCATGTTTCTTTCACCTGTATGTTTCTTGACTTATCGCTTCCCATGTATATGATATTCACCATGTAAATATATTTTTCAATAGAAAATTTACTGAAGTAAAAAAAAACACAGCAATTTAGCATTGTCTCGAAGGAACTATCCACCAATAAAATGCACGACAGTCAAAAAAGCCAATAAGGCGGCAGCTTAACAAACCCAAGTCGTTGTTCAACACTAATGGCCAAACACTCGAAAGTCGCTCCAATGAGAATATCCAATGCTCCAATAAAAACTGGACAATAACCCAGTGTCAAGGAATATCCAATGACGGCAATTTCTTCATGTTAATCTGTGCCTACTTGTATTCAGTGTAAGAAAGGCACGTAAACAAAGTAATTTCAAGGCAGAGAAGGAATCAGTTATGTTTGGTGTTTATTTGCAGGACAACATATATAGCAGAGGTAAGACAGGTAAATGATAACTTCGACTGCCTGCCCCACGTATATATACACCCCCGCCCCAGCTCCTCGAATGTACACTTGCCTTCCATGAGTAAACCCAGCTGAATAACCCCCAGGAAGGCAACATCTGAAAAATGCATGAGCATTATACGAAGCGTGTCCCGATCGTGTCTATTTCATTTCATTACAACATTAGATATGAAAATAAACAGTAACGGCCAAGCGTATCATTTGTTTCTAATTATTTACTTTTGAAGCGGCACCCGCGCTTTAGCTTAAGTTGTTTATAGCTAAAGCGGGCATGCCACGATTGGAACCGTAGGGGATTTCAAAGAGAAGCCTGCGAGTCATCCCCTGCATCACTGGCATCTGTAGTACCATGGAGGCGGGGCACCAAGATGCCGTCAGACGCATTTGTTTGCTTAAAGAGTGAATTCAAAGAAACCCATTAGCCTCTCCTAAGTAGACAGCTTCGTCTCTTAGAAAGAACCATTGGAGCTTAAATATCGAAGTACACCTTTCTCTTTAGAACCTGTAATTCAAACATGGTACAACTACCTTGACGAAGGAAATGCGAAAAAAGTAAAAAAAACTGCTGTTTTCAAATGATTTCCCTTTGAAGCGGCCTGCTCCCGCTATATTTACCACGTGCTATACCGCCAAAATAAAATGTAAAAAACACGTATATGTTCGTAGATGCGTAAAGGGGTAGGGCCCCTGGACTTGGGTGGTTATGCTTGCCAGTACCAGTACAGTTACAGGTATAAACAAGTGACAGCAATAAACAAAGTTCAGTCGGTGCTGAGGGGGTTCAAAACATACCTTTAAAGCGGGCAGTGCTCATTAATTCAGGTGCTCGGAAGCAAAGTAAGCCCTCCGTTCAACTTTAAACAAAAGGTAGCAAAAGAAATGTATCAGAGCACGGAAAGGGAGCAGCTGTAACTGGAGCTGTTTTTCGATGTGCTTACATGTACAAGGGGCCAACAAGGCGGCTTGACAGAAGGAGGCGGCAGTCGGACCCAGGAGCTGCGCTTTCTCCCGAAACAAATTTCTTATACCAAGTAATAAAGGGGAGAGTCTCACACCGCCAGTAAAGCATCCAGTCCAGGTGGGCGGGGCTAAAACTGGACAGGGTGGTAACCAGGAGGGACTTAAAAGCTTCACAAAGAATAGGAAGCTAAGGTTTAGCTTATAGAATGACGCTAGCAAATCAAAATAAGGGGCGGAGCCTACACTCCACTTCTGTAATCTTATTGAATACAGTATGCCTTGCAGAGCGAGCAGCGCGCATGCGCTGCAACGCAGGTCTGCAAGACCTAAAGAGGAGAACGTGTGCTTTTAGTAAAATGTTTTTTGCAAGAAGAGTGATGTTTGTTTCTTTCCTAGATAATACTGTGCCGTGTTGGTATACCTGACGCCCCTGTCCTGTGTGTGTGGGCCTTTGTCTAAGAGGGGCCGTGAGGGTGTGGCCCACCACCCCCCAAACTCTGAAGTGATCACCTGACAACGCAGACTGACACCGTTGCGGACATCTTTGGCTGAATCAACAAGGTGAACTTACCTAGCAAAGACGATTTTTGACTGTTAAAGTGAAGAAAAAATGTAAAAGATATAATTTCAAAGCAAGAAGGCGGTGTTCACAAAGGATATGTGTAATTAAATCCAGAAAATTACAGGTGTTCTGAGATTTCTTTATTTTTAAGCAAAATGTATAAGTTTGGCTGCTTCAATAGTAGAAGATCCAGAATTAGCCATTCATAACACTAGAAGCATCAATGAGTTAACATGTTTAATTCTATTTGTGCATGTATTTTGTGAATTCATCATACATTTATTCCTGAAGCCAAGTTATTATCAGTTATGCATACGTTATTTTAGATTAAGCATTATGTTACATGCTCTTTTAATAGCACTGTCTTAATGTGTGCTTCATTTAAATTTGTGCTTTCACTTATGTAGATTTTTTTATATATATGTTCTGAAAGTCAAAGGTCATTGGGTGGAATGTAGTGCAAGAGGCACTCCTATGTTTTGAACCACGAGATGACCTTCGACTACTTCCTCTATTCTTCCTCGAAAGAAAGACTAGGAAGACTCTCCCAGTTTTGGGTGAGTCTCCTGGCCATGGGCAGGGAGGCTAGTGTAAGACGCTGGGTTTCGGTTGCAGTAAGCCCCCCCTACTTTTGGCCAGATTTCTGATGCACTTGGACTTGATGTGCCCTGGGTCCCTGCCAATCAGGTTCCCAGAGCCTGTGTTCTTTCCCAAAACTGTACCTTGTACCCCCAACTGGCACCTCTCTGGCCAAATATAGTCCCTTGTAAAAGGTGCCATGGGTACCAACGGCACTGTGACCAGGGAAGGCCTCTAAAGGCTGCAGCACATATTGTGCCACCCTTCGAGGTCCTGTACCTTAACACACACACTGCCTATGCTGCGTGTTTTGGTGCAGAGAAAAGTGAAGAGTCAACATAGCACACATACATGTGCGCCATGCCTGCAACCCACTGCCAATGGTCTAGGTAAAACACCCCTCTAGTGGGGTGCAATACCATTGGTGAGGGTACCGTTGCATGAGCTGTGTATCCCTACAGTGTCTAAGTCCATTCTTACACATTGTAAGTGCAGTAAAGCCATAAAGAGTATATGGTCTAGGAGTTTACATCATCACGAACTCCACAGCACCATAATGGCTTTACTGAATTCGGGGAGGTTTGGTAGCAAACTTCTCAGCATAATAAACCCACACTGATGCCAGTGTGGGATTTATTATACCATGCACATGGAGAGCATCTTAGAGATGCCTTTATTGCACGGTTAGTGGTTGGTTTGGTAGGGTGTTGGCGCTCCTAGGTGGTACACAAATCTATTGGGTGCAACGTAGTGTTAGTGCGGTGCAAAGGGGTAAGGAGAACCACCCACTCCACACTGAGTGGTAAAGACCACAGACAGAAAACACAACAGTCCCCTGCACACACCTGCAGTGTAAAGACACATTTGTGACAGTATAAAAAATAACAACAATCCGCTGCAAGGTCTTTTGATTCAGTTTAATGCTCTTCTTGTATCTGGTTATTCATAGCCTTAGCCAACATGTGTTTCGTCTTGTCTAAGGGTAGTAAATAGTGACTTCTTCAGGGTTTAGAAACACACAAATGTACACTTTGACTACAGTAGGTATGAGACAATTACACTCATTGGCAATATCCCACTGTGACATGGTGTCAAGAAGATCTCGATTCATGTTTCCTAGTTGAAATAGTGGAAACCCATTCTAACGTGCATAGACCAGATCGATGGTCAGTGGTTAGGTGACTAAATAGTGATCCTAGATTATGCAGTGAGTCATGTATAATGGAACACATTAGTGACTATGCAGCAAGTCAATTGCGTGACTTCATTTAGAAAAAACAACAGTGCTACAGCCAATTGAGTGACTTAATTTGTAGAAAGACAATAACAGTGCTATAGCCGGTGCACGTAATAACTTCCCCTTAATATTGCCTAAAGTTTAGTGAATTACTATGAAAAATGGGGGTACCTAAACTCCTGTGTATCAGGTCCTGAGGAAATAAAAAAAATATATAATAGAAACTGAGATATTATTACTCCAAGAAGTTACTCCAGCGGGGAATGCGGTATGGAATAGGCGTATGACAGAACAAACCTCTGTTTCGGTTATAATTCCGTCCCGAAGGATATCAAAATAATGTGTGTTTACGTACAGAGATCAATCGATATATAGTTGTGCCTAATATGTGACAGTCCTTGTCCAAGGTGCAAGATATTTTTTTGCTGTTGCCCAGTAATGGCTCTAAGAATCAAAAAAAGATATACAGGTTCACTTGTCACCTTCCTGCGGATAATTACGAAGAACATGTTTCAACAAACTACTTAGTAGAGTAATGGTGGCCCCACGTTCCTCGTTATAGGTATCGCATGTAATCAGATATTATGGTTTTTTGATGTCCGATTATCAGATGCTTTCTTTCTTAGCATAAAGGTTCAAAGATACCAGCAAGTGTATTGCTGTTGCATGTTGGCCGATCCTAGACAAAAGTCGGGGCCAAAAAAATCAGGAAAAGTAAACGAGTAAGGAAATGTCATGCATAGTGTGTAAATTCACTTATAAAGGGCTAGCATCCTCTGCAGGGAGCTCTGTGACTAGAACTAGGAGTACATAGGCCCCAGGGAAGTGCTTCCCGGCAGCAGCTCTGCTTCCGAATCCGCGTGTGCGCTGGATAGCGTTAGTGTCCTGCTGGAAAGCTCATATTTAAATAGGAGTTATGTAAAAATAAAAGAGGGACTATCTGCAGTTTCATAGCCTGGGCTGTTTAGAACCCCGAGTTGCGTAGATGACCTCCACCATCTTTGAATGTGATCCAAGTCCCCTGTGCAGTCTAAGTGACTAGAAACTCAGCACCACTGGCATACAGTGAGCGGCGACTCAATATAGAAGGGCTGTGAAGGCCATTCTGGTCATGTGCCCTTAGAGTGTGCGAGGTAATACCCAAATTAAAATAAAATATCAACAAAAAGGAATGTTAGGAAAAGTGGGAGAGAGTTCTGAAAATCTATTACTGGTAAAGGTATATAACTGCGCTGTACAAATCATTTATGCTCAGACTCAGTAGTACAAAGCAGGACCTACAGACAGTCCTGTTTTGGAAATTACAATATGACAAAATGACAAAGTAAGTGCCAATTCACTGGTAACATAAGGTGTAGGAGAAACTTTATAGGTAAATGCACATGAATCGTAAATGCAAAATAGTTGTGCTTATTCCTATGGTGCCAAACAGGGCCTTCAGACAGACCTGTTTTGGAGATGTCGAGTCATATGTATTGCCACATAACCGAGTGTATGCACCAGAACACTAGCAACAGAAGCTCATAGTCTTAAGTATCGTTACCCTGGTAAGGTGAGAATTAGGTATTTTTACAGTTAAACACTTGGATAGATTGGTATATGCTGAGATCGGTGTCATTCCCCAAGGACATACTGCAATTCATGGTCAGTATTAAGTTCCAATTCCAAACTCTTAAGCTGCATGATTTAAGTTGCTTCCTTTCTTCGCAGTATAACTCTCTTGTTATGTTTCATAAAGGTAACCTAATATAGGCCCAGGTAACATCATACCCTTTCACCTACATCACCTCACCTACATTTAACAGTAACGAGCCTTATTAGGATTAAACAGCTTTTATGGACTGAACCTTTTACCTAGTTGTAGGCCTAGGTGCAGAAGGAGGGTTTTTCCTGAACAATGGTGTTCTATGAGTACATCTTTAGATAACACAGTATGCACAAATATTCATAGGGCTACTTGGAAACACGGCAGGGGCTATACACCACCTTCCTAATATCTACGCACAAGATTCATCACACGTATTCCTCATAGCCTACAATGGCTAACACAAGAACAAGGGACAAAGGGAACCTATATACTTTTCTGTATAAATACAGCACCTCTTACTAGCAGTAGATAGAGGGAACCAAGACTTCTAGAACGACACACTGACCTGAGACGCTGAGGCTCCTGCATGCAGACTCTCTAGCTGACAGTGGTCTGAACATCCCTTGTGGGGTGTCCAACTCGAGACCAAGAAGGGCTCCAACATTTCTCACACTATAGGTAATAGGGTTCGACTAAATCCTAGAGGGATTCTTGACTTTTACACCTACTTATAAGCTAGGTACACTTAGGTACATCTAGATCGGCATCGTAGGAGTATGCGCACTTTTATCATGCATTTGTATTTATTCATGCTAATTGCACGATGGTAGAACTGTACTATCCCCCCCCCCTCCCCCTGACAAAAATTTCTGAAACCTGGTACACTACATAATCAACTGCCATCCGCATATCCTAGGCCATATCCGGCAAATAATGTTAAACACTAAGATTGTTTAACAAACTGCAGGTTTGTGAATGGGTGTGGTTAAATGACAGAGGTTTATTACACAGTACAATTCAAAATTTTCCTAGATAAAATGTGCACAAATTTCTAGCAGGTCAGCAAGCAGCTGCAGTAGTCGTCTTCACACTGCCTGGCTGTATAAAAAATGTAAGTATGGAAAGACAAGATCTGAAGTACAGTGCAGCAGCTGTCCTCAACAGCCAGGCCCAGCTCTGTACACACAACTTGAGGAGTGCAGCAGCTGTCCTCAACATTCTGCACCACCCAAGAGCTTAGGGAGCTGCCCTAGGCTCTCAACACACGACTCCAGGAGTGCAGCGCCTGCCCTCAACAGATCGCATCAGCTCTGTGCACACAACTCCAAAAGTGCAGCCCTTGTCCTTAACAGCCTGCATCACCCAAGAGTAGTCCTCGGCTCTCCGCACACAGCTCAGGAGCTGTAAGAGTTCCCCTTTGCACTGTGCCCCATCTGAGAGCTACTTTCAGTAGTGCATCTATTGTATATTATTGTGATGTCAATTAACTTCTACGACTAATGACTTAATAGAGGACCACCAAGAGATCAATAACGACCAGGGAGTGATGCAATGGAGGTCTTCAGGGCTAATATGGACTCATGCATACTGAGGGAAAAGGAACTATGAAGCTGTAGGGCAGCCATAATGATTGCAGCCATCAAGGCCAGCGACAAATTTGGACAACATTAAAGGAAATTTAAAGAACTGGATTATTAAATTCCTCAGGAAAGCCATCAAGCCGTCTGAAATCCGAACCTAAGCAGATACATGACCACTATTTGAAAGAGAAAATGTCTGTGTTGACAGTTTATCACTATAAAGCGTAGTCATTTTAAGTTTTAAAGTATTTATTGCACAACAACACCGTGGTAAGACAAGAAGAAGAGACAGCAACACACACAAAGCTGGGAATACCACTATTAAACACAGGTGTACATAGAACTTACCACGGCATCTTAAAACATTTTCAGAATAAAAAAAACTTCTAAACGATAAACAAAGTGTTACAGTGATCTGTTGTGAACCAACTGGGAGTAGTTGGGATAGAAGAAGAAAGTAGTAAGTAGTCGCTTCTGCACACCTCCAAGGGGTTCCCACCGAGGACTAAGGAACTTTCCAGCCACCCTGCAGTCACAGATGAGGTTTTCAATAAAGTTAATCGTATTAGCTATACTCTCCCCGAACGGTCTCAGCTGCAGTGGGAGGCAAGCAGTCTCCTGTTCTGTGGAACCAAAAGTGAACAGACTTCTTTTAGGCAAGCAGGCGCCCTGTGAAGGACTGTCTGTTAGCTTTCACGTACCGGTTAGTGATTTAAAATGTTCCGAGGCGAGATATTTCACAGCGAGGCGGCAGGCAAAGGACAGCAATTAAAGAAGGAAAGTCAGCAAGCAAGAAGCAAACGGCAGGAGTGAAGAAGCACCACACTACCAAAAGGTAGTAATATGCAAGGGCTTTATGCACGCAAAATTTTGCGGCATTTCCTGCATCTATAATGCTGTCCCCCTCATTGGTGGAATGTCAGTGGTGACGTTCCTATGTGCTGATTGGCTGCTGTTTCCCAATCCAGAAGCCCCATTTGATATGGAGGAAGAAATACCGGAAGCTAACGTACTTGCAACATTAGACGGTTAACAAAGGTGAGATTTCAGGGTGGAGTGAGCGCCCCCCTGAGATGGTGTCGCGCCCCCCCAGCTAACATATTCTACACGAGAACAACAACTGTTCAATAAACCTTTTATTAAAACGCCCAGACTGTTTATTCTGTGCATCTCTGAGATAAACTAAATGAGCACGAGTGACTGAGTGAAAAGTAGTACATCGTTTCCACGATCTTGAGGGATCAAGGTTGTCATGTTCTAAGGCTGCCAGAACCTAATCTCTCCCAGATAAGAGGAGATACTAGTGGCACTGCGAGTTAGAAAACATGCAAACAGGCTAACATATTTGGTGGGGGTGCTCAGAGTTAGTCTGCCACCAATCCTCCAGTTTATGTTATCCAAACACGCAGGTCCTGCATGGGTACTATAGGAACTACACGACACTCTGTTACCACCCCTCTGATAGCTGGGTATGGTGTCAAAGACATAAAAGGAGAAGGAGCTGTGACTGTCTTGGGCAGGGCACTCAGCTATGTGCATGGCTTTTGGATATCTAGGATCAGCTTGCTTAACTGCTCTCATGTGTTCACCTTTGCGATCTTTCAAGCGTCAAACGGTACTACCAATATATTGGCGTTGATACTTGCATTCGATCGCATATACCACATACTTAGTGTGGCAATTAATGTTAGCATCAATCTTGTATACATGGCCATTGGGGCCAGTAAATTGTTTCTTCTTATCGGAGGCCCATCTGCACACTGTACAATGTCCACATTTGAAGAAGCCCAGACTAAGAGGCGTAAGCCAATGTTCGTGTGTGCTTTCTCTAAGGTAGCTGGGACTCAGCATGTTCCTGAGGCTTTTTCCCTTTCGGTATGTTACCTCCGGTCTGGAGGAAACAAAGGTTAAGTGTTTTGTCAGCGCGGAGTAAGTGGCAATGCCTTCTCATGCTCCATGTGAGTGTCTTGAGTAGTGTGCTGTACACTTTTAAAAGTCGGATGGTACCTAGGTCATCTTTCTTAGTTTATCTTGCAGGGTGTGTTGCCTGCTGATCTTGGAGACCCGGTTTAGGGCATTGTGTATAGTTCTCTGGCTATAGCCCCTGCGTTTGAATCTATCTTCCATCCCTCTTAGGCATACGTTAAAGTAATGATGTGTGCTACAGTTGTGCCTGGCACGTATAAATTCCCCATAGGGATGGCATTGATCTGGTGCCTCGGGTGAGCGCTTCCTGCCTGTAGTAGAGTGTTGTAAGCCGTTGAATTTCGGAATGTTCTCAATTTTTTTGTCTAGATAAAGAGTTCCACGTCTAGTTTACTATGGTGGTAAGTGAACCTAATGTTAGAGTTGTTACTGTTCAAAGGAGTAAAAAAATCAAGTAACTTTACAGTACTTCGATTCCAGATCATTAGGCAGTCGATGTACCTGCCCCAAAACAGAATAGAGCAAAAGAAACAAGTGAAGGACGGAATGCTGAACAATGCAAATATTCACCACCAGTCACAAAAATCTGGGTTTAATCCATTGTTCTTTTGCTCACCATGCCACCCCAGTTTAGACCAGGGTATATGCAAATCAGTCTTGACCCTGTGGCTCATGGGAACACTCCAGCCCGAACTGCCAAGCCAGGTCCTCCCTGGACCGGAAACACGCATCCTAGGGCCGGATTTGGAGTTTCACCCCTCATCAGATAAGATAGCTTTATTCCAGTGGCACAGTGAGCCTGGGACCCATGTCTGGGCATACTCGGCACACTTCGGTCAAGGAAGCAAAAGACACATAATTGATAGACGGAATGTAGAACAAATCAAAACATTCACCCCCAGTCAAGAGATCTGGATCAAATCCATCATTCTTTTGCTCACCATGGCAGCCAAGTTTAGACGTGGCCATATGCAAATCAGTCTTGACCCTGTGCCTCATGGGAACAGTCCAGCCCAAACTGTCAAGCTAGGTCCTCCCTGGACCGGAAACAACCATCCTAGGACGAGTTTTGGGGTTTTACCCCTCATCAGCCAGGATAGGACTGATTTGCATACGGCTGGGTTCAATTTGGAGTGGCATGGTGAGCAAAAAAACAATGAATTTTGGCCCAGATCGCTGCATTGGGGTGAATGTATGACATTCTTCTGCATTCTCTCCATCAATTGTTCTTTTTGCAGTTGTCACTCCGAGTTGGACGGGAATGCCCAGACGTGGGTCCTGTGCTCTCCATGCTACTGGAGTCAAGCTATCCTGGCTGATGAGGGATGAAACCCCCAAACCGGTCCTAGGATGCTTGTTTCCAGTCCAGGGAGGACCTGGCCTGGCAGTTCGGGATCGACTGTTCAAATTGAGCACAAGGTCAAGACTGATTTGTGTATGGCTGGGTCCAACCTGGAATGGCATGGTGAGCAACAAAACGATGGATTTAGGCCCAGATCTCTGTACTGGGGTGGATGTATGACATTGTTCTGCATTCTGTCAATCAATTGTTCTTTTTCCAAAATAGAATTGAATCATTCCATTCTCTGCCTTTTGTGCCCCATATCCTCCTCCACCCATCCCATGAATAAATTAGCATGCAACGGGGAAAATTTAGAACCCATGGCTATCCAACGAGTTTGTCTGTACCATGCGTCTTTAAAAAGGAAGACATTATTTTTAAGGATCAGTCTAGTCATTCCCAAAAGCATTTCAGTGTACTCTCAGTGTATGTCTTAATGCCTGCAAACCCAAATCATGTTGGATACTCGTAGAGAGAGTAGTAACATCTAGAGTCACTAATGCATGTTCTCCTCCCAAGTTATGTCTGCAAGTATGCGAAGTATATGCTTAGTGTCTCTTACGTATGACGGTAGATTCCATCTTCTGGAGAAAGATGTCCACTTATTCGGACAGTCTCTCTGTGGGATCACCTATACCAGATACGATAAGTCTACCCGGGGGAAAGGGGAGATTTTTATGTATCTTTGCCAAAGTGTACAAACAAGGTTATCTGGGACAGTCCACTTTGAGATATGTGTACTCATTAAAGTCCAAGAGTCAACCGAGAGTGGCCCCTTAAGGTGAAATCCGACCCCAAAACACACCCCTGCACCCAGCCGTCCTGCACCCTGTATAAGAGAACTTGAGGTGCACCTAAGTCCCCGAGCCCTCCTACTTACCTACCCAGCTGTTGGTTCCTACTGGAAGTCTTCCTGGACTGAGCCTGCAGCCAAAATCCAAAACCGGCCACTCACATTGAAACAGGGCACAGATGCCAAAACAGAACCCTGCACACAGCCGCCCCTGTGCCGCTGTGTGTGCACTTTGTGCGCTAAACTCGATCCCCTGTGCCCTGAGCTTAAGTCCAGGAGCTTTGCTCCCAAAGTTATACTTAAGCCAGGGTAGAGGGACCTCCACCTAGGGTGGAAGTGTAGAGGTATGCCGGGTGTGGATACGTGAACCCGAGACAAATCACTAACTGCTATAGGTACCACACCTAATGTATTATGGGCTCAGCACTATACTCTCATGGCATTACCAGCTCAGTGCGGTAAAGGAAGAAATTCCTCTTTGTTTAGTAACCCTCACACACCATAGTGGTGTCATGCTTCATCATCGGGTTCACCCTGACTCCTAAAGGTCAGGGTGGGTTCGACCATATTCCAAGGGGCACTTAGGCGAGATAGGCTAGGGGGTCAAAAGATAAAAGTCCTCCTACGCCTCCCGGTATCCCTTTATTATTGAAGCAGGACCTTTGAGGAAGTAAGTGGAGATCGGGGAATTCTCTGCTAAAAAGATGGCAGCTATGGCGAAATTGAGGTAGCATGGTGAACTAGTTACTAAACTAGAGAGCACTGTTTTTCTTTTTTTCCACACAACTATGCACCATCAAACGACGCAGCATGCCTATAAGGCAACCCTTTCTACGGCTCCCCTTGAAATATGTGCATTCCACCATAATAGGGTAAGAGATGAGTGTGAGATGAATAACTATACCTAGGAAATGTGAAATTACAGCATAAAAGGTGACATGCGAGGTTGTGGATCAGCTTTGTGGGATCACACATTGGTGTGTTTTTTTAATGTGTTTTTAATGTGTAGATTGTTCACATAAGAGTAATAATGATACGGTCACTTGTCACACACCGCAAAACGCGAAGCAAATGGGACGACAATGTCCACAATAGGTTCACCATGAATGACCACAGTTAATCACGTTTATTTGGAATGTATCACACAAATATACAGAATAACGTATACAATTCTTGGTGTCCTCTCATTTTTCTCTAACAGGCGGATATAAGACACGAGTAATCCGGATGGAAGATAAGTACAACTTCCATACCATTGTTGAGAATGCAGCTTTCTGCATCCTCCAAATGAAAAATTAGGTATAGCCTTCATTGTGACCAGGGAGGGAACTTCGAATTGCCCTGACGAAAGCCCGGGACCCAAGAGGCCAATTTTCAAGGGCTGAAACATGTTGGCAAGATACTAGGCAAGACACTAGGGTCATAGGACCATTACCTCTTCAAGACCCCTTGTATATATGTTTTTAATATCCCCATAAAAAAGGGATACCTGGAGACGTAGGAGGACTTTCATCTTTTGACCCCCTGGTCTATCTCTCCTAAGTGCTCGCTGGAATATGGTTGAGCCCACCCTGACCTTTAGGAGTCAGGGTGAACCCAATGAAGAAGCATAACACCACTAGGATGTGTGAGGGTTACTAAACAAAAAGGAATTTCTTCCTTTCCCGCACGGAGCGGGTAACGCCACGAGAGTATAGAGCTGAGCCAGTAATACATTGGGTGTGGTACCTATAGCAGTTAGTGCTTTGCTTCCACAACCTTGTAGCCTGCTCGTGATCAGCCACCAACCAGAGGCCCCCTATCCACCATTGGATAACATTGGGCCTCAGCACTCTGCACCCAGCTGCCCTAGTGCTGCTGAGGTTGCTTTGAGAATGCATCCTTGACCCTGGGGGAACCCTGGTTCTAACTCTAGAATACCAACTCCTACAAACAAGAACTTACCTGTAAAACGATAACTTAATTTCCTCCCACAGGATTCTATTGACTGCTTTTCCTTGAAAATTCTTCTGTGTGGAGTTGGTTTGCATGAAACATTGAAAAACTGCATATGTGTTAAAAGTGAATTACTTACCTTTTGTTTAGGAAATGTCTGTAAAGATATATCTGTAAGAGACATAGATTAGTTATGGATTCCTCACCTTAGAATAACCCCCAGGCATCAGACTGGATCCTGAGAATTTCTCTTCAGGAGTACCCCTGCGCGTCGGTAGGTGGCGTAGGTCGACTCTGCGTTGGTCATTGGCGTAGTGGTCGCCGGAATGACGTTGTGGTATCTACTTAGATGCTACCCCAGCGTGCTGACTTCAGTTCTTTACACGACATTCCACGGCAGAGCCATGCAAGACACTGACCCCTGGTGCTCAAAACTAGGGCCCTGAAGGAAAGTCCCTTACCCTAGAAGTCAGTTCGCAGAACAGGGAGGATGGGTAGGGCGGTGAGGAATCCATAACTAATCCATGTCTCTCCCAGATACATCATTACCGAAGGTAAGTTACTTGCTCATCTGAAAGAGACGATTAGTTATGAATTCCTAACCTTAGAATAGATACCCCAGCAATAACAAGCTTGAAAGTGGGTCTGCAAACCAAGTTCACACCATGAAGTCCTGGAAAACAGAACGGCCAAAGAAGCCATCGCTCTGGACTTGGCTTTCCAGGCAGTGATGTTTAGTAAAGGTGTGCAAAGAAGCCCACGTACTTGCCCGCCATATGTCATTAAGGGGGACCCCACGTCCCAAAGCAGTAGTGGCTGCCGTCGCCCTGGTGGAATGGGTGTGCAACCCCACTGGAGATTCCTTTTTCGCTAAGGAGTAGCAGATTTTGATGCAAAGAATGACCCATCGGGAGATGGTTCGCTTTTGCACAGCCCGACCTTTCTTGGCGCCCACATAGCCAACAAAGAGCTGGCCATCCACCCAGAATTGTTTTCTGCGATCCAGATAGAAGGAAAGCGCACATTTTGGATACAGATGGTGGAGCCACTCTTCCTCTTTAGAAGGATGCGGGGCGGGAAGATGGTGGGCAAAGTGATTGTATGTCCCATGTGGAAAGAGCTAACCACTTTGGGGAGGAAAGAAGGCCTAGTACAAAGGACAACTATGTCCGGATGAACAGCCAGGAAAGGAGGTTTTAAAGAAAGAGCCTGTAGCTCACTCACCCACCGAGCAGAGGTGATGGCAACCAGCAACAAAGTTTCAAGTGTCAGAAGTCTGAGAGGACAGTTATGGAGCGGCTCGAAGGGAGCGCACATAAGATAGGTCAGAACCAGGTTCAAGTCCCACTGAGGCATTACGATAGGAATTGGAGGATACAAATGACGAATGCCCTTAAGGAAGCGATTAACAATAGACGACTTGAAAAGAGAAGGCTGGTCAGGAAGCCGAAGAAAGGCAGAAAAATAGCCTTTTAGGGTGCCCAGAACAGAGCCCTGCTGGGCCAAGGAAAGAATGAAGAGGCGGACCTCAGAAAGGGGGGCAGAAAGGGGATCCACAGCCTTTGCTTTGCACCATGCCAAAAAAGTGTTCCATCTACCGTTTTGGTGGAGGGATGACTGGCTGCCAAGATAACATTACAGACTTCAGGATGAAGGTCAAAAGCTGTCAACTGTAGCAGCTCAGTGTTAAGGGTTCTGTGATGGGTTTTTAAGTGTGCAGGAAGAATGGCGCCCGGGCTGGTAGCGGTAGGTAAAATGAGAAGCAATAAACGTACAACGGTGCTACAAGGTCAGAGGAGAACCCAAAACCTCTGCAAGGAGTGGCAAGGGCCCACTCGGTGAATATAACAACAGTCCTGTGCACATGTTATGAAAGGTACATACAAATGTCATCAATTGTGAAAAGAAATTCGCATTTCAGAGAGACAAGGTAGACATAAAAAATGGTTTCTTTCAAATTAAGTGTATTGAAACTTCCTTTCTGGAAGAGTGACTTCAAAGAAAAACAACCAGCTGACACGTGTTTCATCAAGCGGGCGCTGGACCCGTGACTCTTCAGGGCTGCCGGAGTTCAACAGATAAGATCGAATAGCCGGTGATAATTCCAACCCGGCGTGGGCGGGTAAAGTTGAGGTATTAAACGAAGCAAATCTTGTAAAGATGCAATTAAGGACGGGCGGGTACAGCCATTTTAGCAGGGATCTGTGATAGTAGCGGAGAGACAAGTACGCCTTTTTCAATGTGGGCGTGACTTTGTAAACAAACTTCTTTTAAATAAAATTAATTATCAACATAGAGAAAGGAAGCCTTACATTCTAGTAATAAACCTAAAAAAGATTCTTTCAGATCACAGAGAAGGATTTCATTGTCGGCCATCTTTTCATGATATCCTTTAAATTAAGTACAATATATAATGCATGCAGAAGGGTTATAAATCTTACATATTTCCACAGTATATCACATTATTTGTCCTTCTTTTCCCATTACTGAGATCCTGCACATCAGATCCAAAAATTAAAGTGAACTAAAAAACATGACATAGGTTCATTAACCTACAATGCTCATTAATTATATATATATATATAATATATATATATATATATATATATATATATATATATATATGTTCATTACACACATCCAAGGATCGTACATCCATAAAGGAAAGCAGCACTCGCAGGGGGTTGTTCCAAGCCAATTCATTCGTGGCGGAACAAACAGCAATGACGCGTTTCGCCGTAGGGCTTTGTCAAGTTATGAGAAAAGCAGAGACGCACAAGAACTTAATAGTTGCCAGAATGCCATAAAGAGCAAAGAAGGACTGCATAATTTTAGGACGAAAACGGCAGCCATCTTGGAACGTATATACATTCAAATAGATGCGCTTGTGTTGCTGTACAATAGCAGTTTACAACTGTGCCATTACTCGCTCATGGATCCCATATATGAAAATCCAGACATGATATAGCCCTGTATGGGCAAAAGCAATGGATTGCTTTTGCCCATACAGGGCTATATCATGTCTGGATTTTCATATATGGGATCCATGAGCGAGTAATGGCACAGTTGTAAACTGCTATTGTACAGCAACACAAGCGCATCTATTTGAATGTATATACGTTCCAAGATGGCTGCCGTTTTCGTCCTAAAATTATGCAGTCCTTCTTTGCTCTTTATGGCATTCTGGCAACTATTAAGTTCTTGTGCGTCTCTGCTTTTCTCATAACTTGACAAAGCCCTACGGCGAAACGCGTCATTGCTGTTTGTTCCGCCACGAATGAATTGGCTTGGAACAACCCCCTGCGAGTGCTGCTTTCCTTTATGGATGTACGATCCTTGGATGTGTGTAATGAATATTGTGTAACGGGCACACCCCCGTTTGGCGTGCACCCGCCCACGAGTGCAACCGGCTGGTGTTTTTGAAGCTTGGGAGATATATATATATATATATATATATATATTTATATATTAATTTTCCTCACAAGACTTACATTGGCCTGACATGAAGTAGCAGAGACAGCATGCCAACAAAGAAAGCCAACAGATCAACTGCCCAGTCCTATATGATGGAGCAGAAAGGTAACCTGGAAGACAGGGAATAGGTTATAATTGTATCCCAAATAGGCAACCTGGTCACACAATAGGTGAGATGGAGCTCATGTTTCGAGCAGATCCGTTTACAGGGGTGAGGAGCAAAATTTGGAAGTAAAACATGTTCATTCACTAATAACTTAGGAGCTGTTTTACGACCCTGCATAAAATCGGTTCTACAGTTAGCAAATTAAGCCTAGTGCAAAGGTCAGACAGCCCTGCAACCCCCTCTCACAGGACTAAGGGAGTAGGATCTCACGATGGCCATGTGTAGCGCAGTATATATACATATATATATATATATATAAATCATAAATTGGCACTGCTGAAACACCCTTTGATCTCGATACATTTAATACCTATGTGATTTTCCGAACTAAGAAACAACACACAAAAAACTGCAGCAAACACCTTATATAAACAATGATCAAAAATCAAGATAAGATGATGAAACCTAAAATCACTTCAGCATTTAAAGTATAATCAGTATGACAATTGTTCTTACCAGTTGTATTAAGTGTTCTTTACAATAACCACAGTACTTAAGTGTTTCTGATTCAGCCCCCTTCTCTGCACAGAGGAGTCCGGCTGATTGTGCACTGTAAAGAAAACACACACCAAATGTAAGAACCATTTAAAATACAATCAAACTCCAGACGGTACCAAAGATGCAGTAAAAGCTCATAGTAATTATCTGAAAATTCATGTGCACAAAATATCACCAAGAGTCAGAGAGATAGAGAACTGACTTAAAAGCATATATAAAAACACTGATCCTTTCACCATTAATGATGGTCCTAGTATTTTGGGTCATACTTGACGGAGAGGTGCATAAAAGTCACCTACCTACATTTTCACCTTAGTCTTCTTTAACCCCTTCCACGGTTATGACGAGCCCAGCTCGTCATGAGGCACAGTGGAGCTGTGCTCATGACGAGCTGGGCTCGTCATAAAGGTTGTGACCCCCCACGCGCAATTGATTCCCTGCCTGAGCGGGAGAATCAATCAGTGGGCGGAGTCGTGACGAGCCCAGCTGGTCATGAGCACAGCTCCACTGTGCCTCGTGACGAGCTGGGCTCGTCACGAGCACCGCGGCACCCCGCCCCCACAAGCCATGGGGGGATTTACTGCAGCGGCGAAGGGGTTAATCAGAGTAGTCACCTTTATCAGACTCACTTTTCATAGTGCTTCCCCGAATAGGGCTCGCCTACTGACAGCTTTCGGCCATCTGTTACCAAAAGACTTCTAGTGACCCATACCAAAACTTAGTGGGCTTTGGGCCAGCCCGCAGATTACCACTGGTTGGTCTTCTTGTCCCTCATATGCTTGCTTTTTATTTGATGGCTTTCCTTTCTTCTCTTGTGTTCGTCCCTACCCTGGAGCATAGCTTCTTTACCATCCTATTCACTGAAAGACTTGTAGCTTTTCACTGCTCACGATACAGGAACTAGAGATTTGTTTTGCTTTCAGCACTCAAAGAAAGTACATGTATTTTCTGCTCTCTCCCTTGTGTGCACTTTACCCCATCACAAGTATCCGCCACTTGCTCCCTCTTATTCCAACCCAGCCTCGTCCATTGTTACCTCTAACTCTCCTTTTAATTTGTACCCTTCTCCCCCACTGTCTCCTGCATTAACTTCTCTTTCACCTGCTCCCCAACCACCAGTCGCAATAATTCATTTAAAATAGAAAATATGTATTTATATAGGACTTCACTCAATCCTCTCACAAGACTGGAAACAAACCACTCCAGAGATGTGCTTGCTTGACTCAATTTACTACATTGTTGCAAGGATTCTGCTGGTAAGCAGATTTGTGCCTTGGGATGACACGAAGTCAAAATGTAGGAGCTGAGTTTCTCTAGAACATCAGTATCTGTCGGCCCAAGTCTGGTTAGCTCATAGTGTCTCACCTGAACTCCTAACCTTTTCAGAGTGGCAGGTGATTTTGGTAAACCTAGAACATGACCCTCTAGTCCCCCAGGGAACAGTGGAAACAGATTGTCACCTTTCCTCTCTCACTCCTGCTTGCCCTTAGTAAACAAAGGAAAAACAAAATGGAAGTTTGCAATACATTTATTGAAACTATCGTAGTCTATCATAAAGCATACGTGCTGTAGTAAGTAGGCAGATACAACTAAGCAACAACCAGCACTGGCAGCAGGGTGTATACAATAAACAACCCCACCATGTAAATTATCAGCTTACGCCTATCCTTACAGTGTAAGCAACGGAGTATATTCGTGTTATCTGGGATTAGCAACGGATCCCATACCTGTTGTGGCTGTTAGGTGATACACATCACGCATCCTAAAATAATGGCATGAAAACAAATGTGTTCTGTGTGGCTGTGCAAACCCAAAGCAGCCTAAAATATCTAATATGCTAAACTAAGGGAGGACCAAAGTGGGCACAAAAGAGACATCACTATAACATTAGGTTTAAGGCGAAATGTCTTCAGCCGTACGTATCAAATTGAACTAAGCAAGCACATCTATGGAGTGGCTCATCATCTTACCTCTTACACAGAAGAGTGAGGTAAGTTCTACATATATCTGTAAGCGGGGTCTCACAGACATCCGCATTCGGGGCATTCATTATATTTGGTTTTG
Organism: Lissotriton helveticus; assembly: GCF_964261635.1. Taxonomy (NCBI): domain Eukaryota; kingdom Metazoa; phylum Chordata; class Amphibia; order Caudata; family Salamandridae; genus Lissotriton; species Lissotriton helveticus. The sequence goes on along the minus strand of NC_136063.1, from coordinate 1,686,476,542 downwards.
TTGGTAGCTGCCTTCAGTTGCTCAGTTTTCACAAAGAGCTTACATACAGAATTACAATTTTACTTTTATTTCCTGCTCCAAGAGGCTCTACCATCTAGAAACGGTAAATAAAAAATTAAACGGCTGCCGCATTATGCCACATATGTTTTCACACTGGCCAATGAGGAGTACGTGCACATTCATGCAGGCAGGTTTTCGTTTGTTTTATTCTTCTCTTTGCTGATTCTGCAAAAACCATCGGCAAAGCCAAACTGTTGAAAAGGCGGGATCTACTGGTTTTGCCAATGTGTTTTCCGACTTATGGATACTTAGCAACAGTAACAGACACTGGTCTGAGCCACAATATATCATGATGTACACCCGGCGTATTGCCTCATTTTAAATTGCAGACATTGCTGTAATGGTTTTTTGCTCAATGACGGGGATGTAGGATGTTGATTATTCAGAATAGGTAATAACCTATGAACTGTTAATAAAAGGGCATACGTCTGAATTCCAATCTGCAGTCAGATCACATGGGAAGAGGAAGAAAAGCACCATAGAGTAGAAGAAAAAAATATGGACAAAGGTTGTTCAAGGCTGCTTGATTACTTTTCGTATCATCCAATATTTACTATGTGCCGATGCTTTGATTAACTACCACATGGTGGTGCTGTCTGATTATTTTGAGGTCTTGCCTAGCGTTGCAGCGCACGCGCTACTCGCTTTGCAAGCCATGTAGTATTAGGTATCGCTGGAAGCTTCGTGGAAGCTCCGCTCGCTCTCCACCCATCTTTTTCATTGGCTTGTGTTTCAAATGCTGCCTTCCTATTGGTTGTAGGCTTCCAAGTCCCTCCTTATGACGACCATGTCGTCTTTTGTGTCCTTCTATGGCTACCGGCCCCTTTACTGGACAGACTACTTTCCTCCCATGCCCCCCTCCTCCCTCAGCCCGATGCCTTCTTGCGCCCCCCCCCCCCTTGTGCCTTGTTGCACGCACGGATTCTGTTTGCAATGCAATAGGCCTCGTGTAAATATGAGTCCTATTGCATTGCCAATGCTCGTTTGCCCTCCTCCTCAACCCCAGTTGTTGTCTGCGCGCCCTACTGCCTGATGGTTTGACTATTCCAGCATGCCCTTCACTGGCCGATTAACCCAGTTCAGTGTACAGTGATGCTGTGCTTCCTACCAGGACTGTCGCTTTGCAACATTCGTGCCCCCGTGCCAGATGGCCCCCGCCAAAACACGTGAACTGGAGCTTCCTGTGCAGCCTTCGGCGCAGCAGCAGATCTGCGGCCGCAGATACGGCGCACAAGGTAACCTCGGACGTGCACGTGCATTAGTAAAGTGGTGCAGACTCCTGCCTCTAGGTTGGACAACACCGTGGGATGGAGCCAGGCAGAAGGGAATGCATGGGTGAGTCGGGGGACACCTCGCTAAGCTTGCTGAACAGCTAGACAGCAGGCAGAGGGGTTTAGGCTCAGTGCCTAAGTAGGACAGAGAGCGGCATAGCGTGTGATGGAAGCCTGCAAATGGTCGCTGGCACAGCCCAGCAAACCCACGGAGGCTGCACAAGACCCCTGACCTCCCACTGGACTCCGGGAGCCCAGAGCGGATGTCGCAGAGGAGGCTACACTGCCTGCGAGGACAGACGTCGGGCTGCGGTTACACCTGCCTTGGCATCCTCAGCTCCACATGTGGAAACAGATGTGTAGAGATCAGCACAGTGCACCCATAGCTCAAGCTTGGGTTGCACCTGGGCGCCCACGTAAACAGTGCCTCGCACCAATGCCTTCTGGGACTAGGATGAGAGAAGACACCTGCGTGTCGTATGGAGTATTGTACATCTGACATGGCTTAAGATATAAAGACATCCGAATGCCTCACGCCTGTGCAGGAAACCAGACAAAAGAGTTGTTTTCTAAAAAATGCGTGCCAGATGGCTCGGTAGCTAAACACTTGCCTCTTCTGTGGAGGTTATAAAGTCAAATCCTTCTCAAGGCCATTTTAACAGCCCACCCTTCTGATGTTGCTACATTGAGTACCATTACATTCGAACTCTTGGGTGCGGGTACCAGAGAGGTAGTGAGTAATAGCTGCGTGGGGCTTGCTTTCAGTTAAAAATATCAGACTTCGTTCCTACCATTATAATTTATAATTGTACCATCTCTCGTTTACAGTGCTTAGAAACGGCAGAAGTGCAGTCTGATGTACTTCATTAAAGTATATATATAATGTTGCTTTTGTCTCTATTTGAACTACATACTGAAAGACCAAGGTATACTTTATTTAAACATTAGATCTTCCCTGTAGAGAATGGGCAAGTCTCCGTGGAAAGAGTCTAGCCGTTTCTAGGTGTTTTGTCATCCTAGGCGAGAATTGAAAAATGCCGTCCCCTCCCGTGTCCAGATTTATTTGATTTTAAAGTTATAGCAAAAGCACAGAACAGTATTGCGACAAGACTGGGAAAAGTCACAGGATTTGCCTCCCTGGGCATATCCTATTACCTCTGTTCTTGCGCTCTGATTGGGTCAGGGATTCGTGTTCAAAACAGCTGCAATTTGAACCCAAGACACATGTTTACCAAGTGGAGCCAAGGACTAAGAAACACTACATGGCTTAGAGGGGGCAGTGAGAGAAGGGGATGAAGTTGACCTAAATCTGTACCAAATGCTCAGAAACACTTGTTAAACACAATTTTTTTTTTATTATTATTATTTTTTTATTGAGAGTTCATATACAACAATACAGTACAGTACAAGAGACATGACATATTTGAAATCCAATTAATACAGTCTAGAAGAAAAGAATATATTGAAAACAACCATACAGTTTTTAGTTATAACCTTTAAATTATAAAGTGCAAAATTGTGTAAGAGAAAACAGGCAATAGACTTTCACTAATAATCAAAAGATTTTGTTAGAATTAAAATAATATAGGAACTTTAAACTCCCTGTGAGATTTCTCCGTTAATTTTTCATAGCTAGATTTGTAAAGTGCATCGTGCATATACATAACGAACTTAATAAACCAATTTTAAATCCGATTAAATAGTAGCAAGGCAAATTTATGGATCAAACCCACTCCAAAATTTATCATATTTTTTCAGAGCCCCTGATCTTAAAGCGTATTTTCTTTCCCTATCCTGGATTCGGAGTAATTTTATCTTCCATGCTTGGAAAGATGGGACAAGGTCTGTTTTCCAGGACTGTAATATAAGGGATTTAGCTATTAAAGAAGCTATAAAAAGGGACTCATCGTGTTGGGTGTGAATAGAAGAGCAACCTAGGACGGAAGTCAATTCATCCAGGACAATATTAGTTTTAAGGACAATTGAGAGATATTTTTCTATTTCCTTCCATAATACCTGGATTTTGGGGCATTCCCAAACAATGTGTTTCCACGTGCCTTTTCCTTCACATCGGAAACATTTGTCAGCTATTTGGGGGAAGATATTATGCAAAAAGGACGGAGTTCTATATATCAACCATTTGTTAAAGAATTGCATACGTTTAAAATTTGCTCCTCGAAAAATGGTTTTATTAAACGTATTTATTTTGTCCCATACCTGTTGATTAATTGTAATATCTTCCCTCTTTTTCCATCTTTCAGTAATCTTGCTGTAGAGGTCCTGATCTTTACCTTCTCTTAGTGTTTTAATCCAAATACTCATCTTCTTTTGTGTTTTGTTGTTAAGGATAGTGGAAATATTTTCTTTCATGAATAGATTTCCTATAGTGAGTTCTCTAAGTTTTGGATTTATCCTGATGAAGGACCAGTTCAGCATGCAGTGCGAATGGATTAACTGACTATTGATTTCATCCCAGGATTTCCATCTGTTGCCCAAGAGGAAGTCTTCAATTTTCTCAAAGCCATTCTCCTTCTAAATAGTTAATATATATTTGTCCATACATCCAGCGTCTCCCAAGCTAAAATTCATTAAATTTGTCTTGCTGCTAAAATTAGGTAATCCATAGAATTTAAAAAAATGAGTTTTCACCTTAAAGATCCACTGCAGGGATTTATAGCGTACTTTTTATGGATCTTTAGTGATTCTCACTGGGTCATAAATTTTCAATTCCAGCAGCATCCTTTTGATAAAAAAATCATCCGTCTCATGGAAATCTAAAACAGAAAACCTGTGACTATAATGTGCAAAAGACGCAAAATAATATTCTCTAATATTTGGGAGGGACAACCCTCCTTGTGTAGATGATAAATACAAAGTGCTCAGTGCAAGTCTGGAAGATTTTTTTGCCCATAGGAAAGAAGAAATCAGCGCTTCTACTTTTTTAAAATAAGAGGCCTGGATTGCGCAGGGAATTGCACAAAAAAGGAAATTAAAAAGGGGTAATACCGACATACGAATTAGCGATGCCCGTCCTATAATAGACAGGGGTAACAAATTCCACCGGTCTAAAAGTGAGCCCACCTTTTTTAATAAAGGTAAAAAATGTAGTGCAATTTAGTGCAAAAAGGTCGTCTAGGCTATCTGATACAAATATTCCAAGATATCTTTTTGGATTCGTGTTATATATCCGCCTGAATTCCGGAGCTAAAGTGTCTATAGTGCAGTTCACCAGAATAATTTCCGTTTTGATTACATTCATTTTATAACCCCCTAGCTTTTGAAAATCAGAGAAGATTTTTAAAATCCTCCGATGACTAGAGGGTTTAGAATCTATAAAAAGGGCAATATCATCTGCATACAGTTTTATATTTGTCATTCCTAATATTGGGGCTGTGTCAGCTTTAATATTCCTGATGGCGATTGCGAGAGGTTCGATAAATAATGCAAATAAAATTGGCGACAGGGGACATCCCTGTCGCGTACCTCTAGTGACGTTACAGGACCCAATATTTGTATTATTAATGATAATTTGTGCCCTAGAATTCACATACAATTGTCGTAGGAGAAAAATAAAAACATTCGGGAAATTAAATCTACGTAAAATTGCAAACAGGCAATCCCAAGAGACTAGATCGAAGGCTTTCTCCGCATCTAAAAACCAAATTTGAGCCTTCACCTTATTAGTTTTAAAATAATCTAGTGCCTCCAATAAAAATGTAGTGTTGGAATGAAGGTGTCTGCCTGCGATGAAACCGCACTGATCGTGAGCTACCAGGGATCCTATTATTTTATTTAATCGGTTTGCTAAAAGTTTTGTAAAAATTTTATAATCTGTATTCAGAAGGCTAATCGGGCGGTATGAATTTATATTTTCCTTGTCCTTTCCCTTTTTAAACACAAATGAAGGACCATCAAATATAAACTTTATGTAACTGACATTAACTCCAAATTGTTTCATCCAGAAGCCCTAGCTTGGGAGCTCCATCAGATTAGGCATGCCTGCTTCCTCTGGATCAGGCAGGTGCATTTTGTAGATCTGTCCACTTCAGCTGGCCCCCACTCCAAAATAGCACCTGTGAGGATTACAGCTTTGAGCTGCCTGTGCCAGGGTGGAAGTGAGCCCCACTGTAATTTTCTGAACACCGAGAGTCACGCGGATGGGCTTAAAGCAAGGCCAGATTTGTACCCAATGCAAGTTTACTTTTTGCAGTTTTATTTAGGCAAACTCGACCCAAAGGTATCAGAGCGCTTTACATGAGCGCCACTTATGTTACACAAGGACACATTCATTTTTGGCAGGCACTGGAAGGTTAAGTGATTTGCCCAGAAACACAGGATGTTCAGCCAACGCGGAGGCACGAACCTAGTTCCCCAGCTCCTATGTTGGCATCTCTGGCCCTTACCCACATCCTCTCCCCTTGGCACCAGGAGCAGGGCTAAAAAGGGGGAGACGTTGATACAAAAATAAAACCACTGATCAGAAGCACATTTTTAAGACAACACCATTAAAAATAAAAAATTTGGTTGAAATAAACTTCATATTGTGTACCACAGAAGCCCTAGGAAGCGCTAAGAAATGAAGCCTGTCTCTAGTGCTTTCTCAGGACCAGGCACATCGTCTTCTGCAGCGTTGCACCGTTACTACTTACTAGAAGGAGCCTGCGGGGATGACAGCGTCAAGCTGGTGGTGGCCTTGGGAGCCAATATACTCAAGCCTCTGCGGGTAGAGGTCCGTGAGGATGCCTTTTCTGACTGCCGGCTGGCTGCAATCAAAGGCAAAGATCCTTTCTTGATGGGAGATTGACCCCATTCAGCTCTGTGGAACGGATGAAATGCGGAGCTAATGAAAGGCTCTGTGGACCTGGCCAGGGCTTCCTGGGCCCGCCTACCTCACGTCTGCATCCTGCGTGCCGGGTGAGAGTGGCAGGTGTTACTGAAGGAAGAATTGAGCTCCTAATAACGCTCTCACTCCCTCTGTGAAATAACTGCTATCTGCCCTGCTAACGATTGGCATGAAAGGTCTGGCCTAACTACACAAAGTGTGTGTTATAAACAAAGGCAGTGCAAAACTCCATTAACAGTTCGGAAAATGGAAGAGTGTTTTATGTAAGTATATTATGTTTAAAACAATACCAACATGACAAAAATTGCATTAGGCACTTCAAAGTTCCGAGTAACGTCTTCAACTGCAGTTCGGCATTGACGTTAATAGAAATATTTGTGCATTGCCCACAGCTGGCGACCTGAGGCTGTCCAAGTGCTTAGAGGCGGGCACTGGGAGGGAGGCCTTGCTAAAGGCCGGGGCCATGGGCAGGCAAGTCTCGGCTAACGTCCTTCCAAGCAGAGCCATGGACCCTGCTTGATGATGCCCCCACCTGCTCGTGTAGCTCCTCTGCTGCTCCTCGGGGACTCAAAGCTCCCTCCCCTGTGTTCAAGACGGGGGCACAGTGCTGTGCATGCGGTGTCCTCGGACAGGACTCTACCAAAGTGCGCCGGGGCCGTCCAAGGGACCCCGACCTTCAGACACACATGTTTTTTGCCGCCCTCCCCCTTTTTAAACATCCTGTGATTCCCAACAAATCGCTTAATCTTCCTGTGCCTATGAAAATGAATGTGACCTTGTGTTCGTGTAAAGCAATGCACCTTCGACGAGTTAGCGCTATAAAAAGGGACAAAAGTGCACAAAGATAAAAACAAACACAATTTCATCATTATCACTTATAAAAGCACTTTCAAGTATGTGAGTTCAGAATACCAGTTGTATAAAAAAAGATTGTGTTTGATTTAATAGACTATAATGTTGCTTTGTGATAATCGGTGCCATGTAATAATCTGTTTTACCTCTTAAGTTTACTAATGGTTCAAGTTTAAAAACGAGAACTTTTAAAACATACTTCTCAGTGCAGTGCTATAATGTGACATTTTAATATCGAAAGTTCAACTTTAAAGAAATATACTTTTTTGATCTTTGAAGAAACTTTATCATATTTTATGTGATGTTTGTTGTATGATTTATATAGCAGTCATTTTCAGGGTAAGGCTTGAGCACGGGAACTAAAAGCAAAGCCAGACTCCGGCTCGGTTCTCCCTGTTAATTTATTGCCTCGCCGACTTCTACTAGAGATGGGAAAGACCATGGTGGTACTGAGAATTCCACTCCCAAGTGTGAATGTCGGAGATGGTGTTCTATCGAAGGAAGTATTGTGGGAATGGGTGAGACCCTTAAAAACGAGGAAAGTGATGTAAGAAATGGGAAAAGCTTTTTAAAATGATGGAGATACCTGAATAAAAAGCATTCTGAGACAGCAACAATAAGACCAGATGTGGGAATTGATGACACAATGAACGATATGAGTGAAATGTGGTGTGGGTAGACTAGGTTTTAGTGTGACTCGAGTAATGTGTGAGTGTATGAGACTTTATTTGGCCATGTGACCTGTATTGTGAGGAAAAGGTAAGTCTGTGTTAGAACCCTAGGCTTAGGAATGGTTTGATTACTGTTTCATCCTTACAGCATGAATTGCATGCACACCCAGTAGGCAGGCTTCTGCTGATAACCTTAAAGAGCAAACATTGGCAAAGCCCATAGGTCCTACGATTAAGACCAATGGGCTTTGCGAATGTTTTTGGCCATGCTGTAGAGCATCGTGGCTGCTATGCAACATGGCTAATAAAAAAAAGCGATGGTGCTGCTTCAATGACATTTTGTAGGCATATGCATACATGTGTGGCTGCTGTGCAAACCGCATGTACATGCCTACAAAAGGACTGTTTTTTAAATGTACCCAATCCAAAATAGATCGATAAATGAACAAAGTAGCACAATAGTGCTGCTTTAAAGGATAGCACAAAAGCATTGAAAACAAATAAATAATGGATACGCTGGAGCAGGTGGTGGGGACGGTGAGAGGGCAGCAACAAGATTAAGAAAACATGGGCAAAAGAGAGCAGCGCTGCATAGCTAAATACATAAAAGGTCCCAAATGCGAGACCGATTGCATTGCAAATGCTTGTTTAAATTAGCAGCACATCAACAGGGTCCTTACCAAATTAATACATTAGAGAAAATTAATACTGGTGCATCCAGGTTATTTTAACAGCTTTGGGTGATCTGGAATAGTCCAGACTGTCACATATGTAGTAGTTATGGATTGCACTGGTACTGGAATATAGCAGCACTGGCAGGGGCAGTGCGTGGAGCCAGCTGCAGTGGCCTCCTAAGAAATACCTAGGGCACAGACACTTTCTTTTCATAAATTAGCATTGGTGTCATCTCTGGAAGAAATATGCACATTTGTGTAGCTGCTCTGCAAATCTCGGTCTTGAAAACAGCATGGATATGATGAGGGGTCTGGTAAATTGTGCTCAAACTATCTATAGGATACATTTTCTCAAAGCAGCATAAGTGTTGGATGGAGTAGGTGCTCTATCTAGCAACAGTGGATTTGGACAAGGGCTTACATGAATAGGCAGTCAATAGAATTCTAACTACACATTCTGTTCAGATAAAATCTTAGCGATAGTCCATAATAAAAAATGTGAACCACTTCCTCAATCTAGGACGAGCACAGAGGAGGAAATAAACAAGTTATTAATTTCGTTAATGTTATTTTCGGTGGTTGCTGTAACTGCAGATTCCTCACCTTCTAGTACTCCCCAGATGCCAGACTGGATCCGAAAACATATTACAGCAGTGCTCTCAAGTGCCCTTAGGTGATGCAGCGAGGATTCATGCTGCATCCACAATCCCATTACGTGACAGAGCGGAACCCCGTTAAATTACCACCGATGCTCGATGGCATTGGTTTCTTGCCAGTTTCCCTTTCCGTGCCCTCCGAGGGAGAGTGTGAACAACTGTTGGTGCTAACAACTATCTTAAGACCTATTAAGATGTTAAAAAAAGGTTGCTCTGCAGAATGGGAAGGTGGGAGTAATATGCAGTTAGACAAATTATCCACCAGAAAAGGCTTTACCGAAGGTAAATAATCTCTTCTTCTGATGGATACTTCTAACCGTAGATTCCTCACCTTAGAATAAATACCAAAGCAGTACTTCCACAGGTGGACTGAGTGGACTCGGACTAATAAGTCTTGCAGGTTTGAGTGGACAAAATGTCCTACCAGTTGCGGTTGACTGTCAAAGTAGAAGTGTTTCGTAAATGCATCAACGCCCACATCAGAAGGACAGACATATGATTTAGTGACATGAGGATAACAAAGAGAAAGAAAAGGGAAATACTACACTTCATCTCATACAAAGTAAACAACCATTGCACACAGACACACATGAAAACAAGGTATGAAGCAGAAAGATCATAAAATGAAGCAATCCTCAACTTTGCTACAAAACATAATCCTTAACCATTTTAAACGGCATCTGATATGCTGTTGCTGGTATTATGGCAGTCTCATATGCACCCTTCATGTGGCTATCAGGGCCTTTTTCAGGCATTACATGGCCAAACATATGATGCTAGGCACCATTAGTGAAACTTGTTTAAGTCTTCACTGGCATATGGAAAGTATTTCCCAACCTTTCTCAAAACCACTGCATGCCCTTGATTCCTCTATCACCTAATCTTAAATCTCTTGAAAGGAACCCGTTGCAACCACTGTTCCCTCTAGAGTGCGCGCCCACGCACAAAAAATACGAGCACCCGCAATAAAAGGACAACTCGGGGCAGGGGAATCTGGTTGGCTTTAGTTAAAGCACTACAAAAGGGGGTGGTTATGGACGGAGCATCTGAACCTATCAAACACTCACACCCAGTCAACAGATCTCACCCCCTTTTGTACCACTTTGTTCGCCATAAGTTGGCAGGGTATGCTCAGACATGAGTCCCTTGCTCACTTTGCCACTGGATTCAAGCAAGCCGGGCTGAAGACGGCTGAAATGCCAGAAACCGGTCCTCGGAAGCTTGTTTCCGGTCCAGGGAAGGCATGGCTTGGCAGTTCAGGCTGGACTGTTCCCATGAGGCACAGGGTCAGACTGATTTGCATATGGCCATGTCTGAACTGGGGTGGCAGAGTGGGCTAAAGAACGGTAATGGATTAAACCCAGATCTGTTGACCGGGTGCGATTGTTTGATTGGTTCAGATGCTCCGTCCATCACCACCCCCTTTTGTACCACTTTGTTCGCCATAAGTTGGCAGGGTATGCTCAGACATGAGTCCCTTGCTCACTTTGCCACTGGATTCAAGCAAGCCGGGCTGAAGACGGCTGCAATGCCAGAAACCGGTCACCGGAAGCTTGTTTCCGGTCCAGGGAAGGCATGGCTTGGCAGTTCGGGCTGGACTATTCCCATGAGGCACAGGGTCAGACTGATTTGCATATTGCCATGTCTGAACTGGGGTGGCCGAGTGGGCTAAAGAACGGTAAAGGATTAAACCTAGATCTGTTGACTGGGTGCGAGTGTTTTATTGGTTCAGATGCTCCGTCCATCACCACCCCGTTTTGTACCACTTTGTTCGCCATAAGTTGGCAGGGTATGCTCAGACGTGAGTCCCTTGCTCACTTTGCCACTGGATTCAAGCAAGCAAGGGCTGAAGACGGCTGCAATGCCAGAAACCGGTCCTCGGAAGCTTGTTTCCGATCCAGGGAAGGCATGGCTTGGCAGTTCGGGCTGGACTGTTCCAATGAGGCACAGGGTCAGACTGATTTGCATATGGCCATGTCTGAACTGGGGTGGCAGAGTGGGGCTAAAGAACGGTAAAGGATTAAACCTAGATCTGTTGACTGGGTGCGAGTGTTTGATTGGTTCAGATGCTCCGTCCATCACCACCCCCTTTTGTACCACTTTGTTCGCCATAAGTTGGCAGGGTATGCTCAGACGTGAGTCCCTTGCTCACTTTGCCACTGGATTCAAGCAAGCCGGGTTGAAGACGGCTGCAATGCCAGAAACCGGTCCTCGGAAGCTTGTTTGCGGTCCAGGGAAGGCATGGCTTGGCAGTTCGGGCTGGACTGTTCCCATGAGGCACAGGGTCAGACTGATTTGCATATGGCCATGTCTGAACTGGGGTGGCAGAGTGGGCTAAAGAACGGTAATGGATTAAACCCAGATCTGTTGACTGGGTGAGAGTGTTTGATTGGTTCAGATGCTCCGTCCATCACCACCCCCTTTTGAACCATTTAGTTAAAGCACAGCAGAGTGGACCATATTTAACCCCTTTGGAGGCAGATTACTGTGGGCTGCGTCCAAATGTTGTGGCATTTTTCTGTTGTGCTTCAGAAAAGACTAGTATTAGGGGCGTGGCCAAGATGGCGGCGAAGAAGGACGCTTAGACCAGGTCTCCTTCTCGCCGTTCACCCAAAACAGCTGCAGTTGGCTTCCTCGGGGGCCTGACCGGCGCCTCATGGCTTTGAGGAGCTCCTGAACCTGTATGTGTGCGCTCCGGCGACCGACGATTGCGGATTGCCCCGGGAACGGCAGACTGTGGAGGGCACGGCCTGCCAGTTGAGCGCCGCATTGCGGCCTCGCGTGAGGGGTGGCCCCGGCTTGGGGTCGTCGAGGCCTGATACCACTGAAGAGGCCTGCGCCGCGCGGCCCGGGTGATCATCGGGTCGCGCGGCAACACAGTGCCGGTAACCTACGCCTCCCACATCAGGGCAGAAACCACATCGAAAGTGCTCCTCCACTGTCACATTGGGAGGCGAGGGACCCTGGCGTACTCCTGGTGGCCAGTAGATGACCGCGGACCCGACCCGCCAGAAACCGCCACAGGAGACTCTTGCCCTCTCCGCGAGACGCATTGTCACCTCACGGCTGCAGGGAACGCCGGCGGCCGCCTGGAGGGGGAAGTGGCCAAGCTCAGCGGACACCCGGGATTGAGTCGAGGCTCGTGATCGATAGGAGCGGATATTGCAGGGGCTGCTACATTGCGACAGAGCCACCCGGCTCCTATACCTGTGGGCACAACCTGTCTGGCGAATTGAGGTACCGGGACCGACGAGGGGCGGTAGTGGCGGCGGCAGGGCAACTGGGGTGCGTCTGGCCTCTTCCCTGCTGCTGTAACGCGGCCCCAGCCCGCTGCGCAACAAGGACTGCCTCTCTTCCCCTGCCTGCGGCAGGAGTCAAGCATTGTCGCGGCTGGAGCGACCTCAGGTTGGCTTTGCGGAGGGGGGGAGGGCACCTTATCGGCACCTCCAAATACAGCGGCGCTGCCCCTGTGCCTCTCGGACTCGCACAGCCGCCGCCCCCCTACCACGCTCGAATAGCACAGGAACACCAGTAGCCAACGGACCCTGTTAGTGGGGTGAAGTGGAGGGGCGACATTGATGGCCTAAACTTGGGGTGCAGGTGTGACGAAGATAACCCTCCTAGCCAGACGCGGCGGTCTGCCCCCCCTGATTGCAGCAGTGACCCCTGGGGGCAGTGGGCTGCGTGGCTTGCACAGAAACACCTCACTGCATCCGGGACCTGGACGGAGCAGTCGCCTCCATGTGCCTACAGCCAGCCTACCGCTTCAGGGTTACCTCCAAGACCCGGGTACCCATCGGTAGAGACCAGGCCAACGCGCTAGAGTCGAGGAGTTGCCAATCCTAAGGGACCATAGCGGCCCCTAGCGGTGCGCGTGACAAGAGGCGCGCTCGAGCATGTCCACAGCTAGGACACGCAAGCAGAAAGCCCTCACAGACCTCTTTGCTCGAGTTCCCTCCGCTCCTAAGACGCCAGCTATCGCTCCTAAGATGGCTTCCCAGCAACAGTCTCCCGATCAGAGAGCGATCCCATCACCAAGGATTTCCTGGAATCCCTCTTCAACACACTATGGGCTGATATTCAGAAGGTGAAAACAGACCTGACTGCCGAAATAAAGGAGATACGCAGGGACGTTGACAAAGTGGGAGAACGGGTTGCTACACTGGAGGGCAGACAAGACAACACCACGTCAGAGGTGGCCGTGTTACAGCAAGAGATCATCTGCCTGCAGGACCAACATCTGGACACCCAATTACATCTGGAGGACTTGAAAAACCGGTCTCGAAGGCACAACATTAGAATTCGGGGAGTTAAGGCCACTGATGACACCTAGGATCTCTTTACATTCACAACAGGCCTCTTCCGGCATATCTTGGGAGCCTCCGACAAAATCGACATTGTCCTTGACAGGGCGCACCGCGTGGGTGCCCCACGCACACCCACTGCCCTGCGGCAGACATCCTCATATGCCTTCAAGACTTTAGGACCAAGGAGGCCATCCTGTCGCAAGCTCAAACTCTCCATCCTATTTCTTATAATGGGCATGCCCCAGTGCTCTAGCAGGACCTGTCCCTGATTACCTTACAGCGCCGACGTCAATTCCGACCAGTGACTGAATACCTCCACCAGCAAGGTATTTCGTATTCGTGGGGGCACCCATTCCACCTAATATTTCGCTTCAACGACAAACTGCATCAGATGTGCTCACTCACAGAGTCGTGCCGCCTCTTGGGCCTGGCGGACCCCATGGATGATAATAAGGTCCGCAGCACTGCATCAGGACCCGAGAGCTCACCCTCAGGGTGGCAACGCCAGAGACAACGTCGGCGGCCTAGGAAACCGGCTGCAGCAGACATTGCAAAGGGGCGGCAGGATGCCCTGTCCCTGGCCTCGGAGGCTTTGGCTGGCTCTGGCTAAGTAGAACCCTCGCCAATGGCCCTTTCCAAAAAAGTCGGATGTGGCTTCCGAATACGGGTGGGCGGCGGGAGGGGATACACTCTCCTCGATTGGTCACCTGTGAACCCCACCATGACGACCTCCTGGCTCATCCGGGATGGCGGACCTTACCTACGGAACTTGGTTTTGCTCCTGGTTTCCCCGTTCCTTGTTGCACTTGCGACTTTGCCAAGGGCTATGCCCTACACAGAGGTTTTGTTTTGTTTATGGGTTCCCTCGTCCACCCTTTTTAAATGTTTGCTAGGTTTTTTGCCACCTGTGGCACCTTTTGCTTATGCTGCGGACACCCCTCTGCCCCTACTACCCAATATGGCAGACAGGCTTAGAGGCACGTTAGCGAGATTGACTCTCTAGAGTTGGAATGAACGTGTTGTTGCCGGGCGTTTTTCAGAAATACTTCCGTGTGGAGACTCAGAAGCTCACACACTATGCGGAGGCGGCGTTGGACTGTTGGCTGTCTATTTGTAGCCGGATATTGGTAAGAGTTGTGACTATGGGCATCGCTAGAAAATGGTGAGGTCGGACGTTTTTGGCAGAGGAATGACCGAATCCCCGTTTTATATATTTTTCTGACGTTTTAGTGCTATGAGCGCATGGAGCAAATTTTAAACAAAATACAGTTGGAGATTGCATCGCCGAAGAAAAGATACTTTACGCAAGTGAGTGACGGATGACTGCACATTGGTAATTTGAAATATGGGGAATTTTGTAGTTTTGTAATATACCCGATAGTAAGTGACCTATTAAGAATAATGACTGGGGACACGATATAAAGCGAATTACTTGAAGATGATCTGTACGGAGAGGCTGACCAAACAGGATAATTATGACAATATGTGGAATGCCCCTGTTATCATACCACTCTTGCATTAGCATGTGGCACATGATATAGAGTAATAATAGTTCATAGCGATTACATTGTGATAACGAAGGGGAGGCAGATGGTCAGTGTTAACTATGCAGCTAAGGATATGACAGACTCCTGATGTAACAAAGTGTATATTCTTTCAGAATATTACACGAAAAGAAGAGATTTGATTGCACGCCGTTTTATCTACATTTGCCCAACCCGTAACAGGCTGGGACGGAATTATAACCAGCCAGGAGGTATGTGGATATGACTAAGAATAATAACTGAAGGATGTTGAGTAAGGCGCAGGGACAAGATGGTTACTATTACTTGGTTTGTTGATATTGGTGGATAGCGCTCTCGATCATACCATTAAGGGAGGCCTGGGTCATGCCCCAGCATTTTATTGTTTAGCACAAGTCACCATGAGCACTTTGGCATACTACCTCATAAGCACAAGAATTATTGTCACATCCGCCACCCCCATCCCCACATAAATTGAGACACTAGTAGTAAGTCTGCACGGATTGGACCATCATTGATTGGAATCTCGGGCACTATTTAAATTGGAAACCACTGGACTAGTATTTGTTTCTAGAAGGGGTATCCTTCCTGAACAATATGCGGTTTTAACTTCTAATATGCAGTCTGGACACCAGACAGTTGGCTAAAAATTGCTATAATTTGTCACATGAGATGCCCTATGTAATTGGGCTTACACTGTATCATTTGTATAGGTCTTTCCAGCCCTGAGGAAGTCGTGGGTAATTAACCCGAATGACGAAACACGTGTCGGCTAAAGCTGGAACATCTTAAAGAACATTAAAAAAAATCATGATGTTGAAATGTGCTTGTTGAAATGAAATTTATTGGTTACATGCTTGAATATGTATTGTGGTGTGCTAGGCTCCTGTTTACAGTTTTGGGATCGTTTGATCTAATTTAATAAGGTGGTGGATGACTACCTTGATCCTAAGCACCCGCGAAATAAAATAGCAAGAAAGTGATATTGACCATAACTAACTAAGCGCCATAAACCCGGGATAAATTCATCCACATCCTATATACCATACAGCAGTATTATTTGCACTTCGATCCAACCCCAACCTCTGATGTCCACAGGCTCACTTAGAATTCTTACGCTTAACATAAAGGGTCTGAACAACCCTATTAAACGCAGAGCGATCCTTAATTATCTTGAACAGTCCAAGGCTGATATATGCCTCTTGCAAGAGACCCACCTTCTCTCCAAAGACCACTTTAGACTGAAATCCCGAGCCTTTCCCATTGAATTCTTTTCCTCTAACACGTCCAAATCAGCCGGAGTCGCCATATTGGTCTCCAGATCCTTTAAAGGCAGGGTACTCCAAAAGGAAGCAGAAATTAAGGGGCCCCTGCTTACCTACCAATTTTCCATGGGGGGGATTACCTTTGTAGTGGGTTCCATACATGCGCCCAATGATGGCCAGGTCAAATTCCTTCTCCAAGCCCTTTGTGACACCGCTGCCACGGTGGATCGCCATTTGTTGTTGGGAGGGGACCTTAATATTGTTTTCGACAATGACATGGACAGGACAAAACACCAAGCAGGGGTATCAGGCCAAACGCTCTGCACATTTATCCTATCTAGTATGGTTCAGTGAATTTGTTGTGGGTGCTATTAACCTGAAGTCATATACCCCTAGACTCCCAATAATTCAAAGCAGCACAATGGTACAGCACCCCACACAGTATATCATTTACAATAACATTGAATACATTCTTCAAAGAGACAATTCAGTAGGACTGGAGGTTCTTTTTTTTTCTTTGCTTTTATTAACAATTTTCAAATTTTAAAATGAAGAAACGTAGCCAACGCGTTTCGTCCGTAGGACTTCTTCAGGGCTACAATAAACAAACATACAAGTACATATATTATACAAAGAGCTATTTACACTTTAAAACATAAATTCATGATACATTTTCTGATTATGAAAAACAATTAAATCACATCATATATTGTTTCATAAGTGTCCTACTGATCTGAATGATTTAGTGACATTTTCAGGTTTCTTAAAGAGTAGAGGACAACAGATTTAAATCAACTCGTTCACTAGTTTATTTGACTATCTTTTTAGTGACATAATTTTCTTTATCAAAGACAGTCATTGGAATTACATAAGCAAAATTTCCATCATTATTGTGATGAAGCTGGTCATGCTCTGCATTTAACTAAAGTCAGAGAGGAATTTAATTGTATGGAGACCCTATACTATGATTTTTATAAAGATGAGAGGAAAAATGGAGATAATATCAACATAGGATATATTCTTACCGGAAAGTTTTACTACGGATTTCAATGTTGTCACACAAATCTTTTTATGGGGCAATTGCCATCACGGTTTTAAATTTTGTCAGTAATGATCTATTAACAAAGGAGATACAGAGATTTGTGATGGTACATATATAGTCGTGTTCTGGTAGTTTAAGCGCCAATAGTATCAGTAACACAAACCTTTTCATATATGGTTGTTTTGAAAAAGAATATTTGTCGTTTCTTATGATTTTCTAGTTTGTTGAGCATCAAGGGTATACAAGGCATAAGTGGCCTGATGGAAAAGGAAACAAAGAAAAGGATGCGGTCATGTGTTGTTACAAATCACACAGTGGGCGAGAGTGGATTGTGATTGCCGGTTTATTTAGTTGTGGCACATACCTCTCAAAAAAGGATGACAGTCAAATCCTTCCGTTTATACTGCGCTCTGGCCATGTGGAACGCATCTATTCACTGTCCACACCCCATCATTTCTGAAGTGAAAATATTTATAGCATGAGAATTACTTATATCTTATCAATTTTATCTTACATTTTAGAAAAGACATCTTGCCTTTATTCCAAAACATTTAGATAATGTGATAGAAAAAGCCTCAATGGTTGTTTTCAAGAGTGCTGTTTTGAGTGCTAGGGCAGTGCATAGTAGAAACGTAGTGGCATTTCTAAAAAATGCAAAATTGCTAGGGCAATGTATAGTAGAGACACGATAGTATTCTAAAAAATGCAGAATTGCCAAGGTTCCAATTGCTGCACAACATTAGAGCCCACGGAGATTTTCACCATGCTCCCCCAATGTGAATTACCATAATAAATATTGTGGCCCCTACTTGTATCCTACAAAAATGCAATTCATATATGCATTTTCTATTTCCATTGCAATTAGCACATGAGACAAGTACATATGTTTTTAGTTTTAAATTCGTTCGATGTCAAAAGAGATATGTATACCAGCATATGTACATGTCATTACGGTCAGGGGCAAAGATCGAAGCCTCCAAGCTATGTAGCCAGATAACCGTCATATTTGTTAGGAGAGGCATGGCCACAAAACTGCATGTCTGAACTGAGCAGAACCTCTCTAACAGGAAGCGTCTCGTCAATATTGCGAGCAAAACCTTCCCCAGATTAAAAAGTATCTAAAAGCCCCTTGTACTACTTACTTCGATTGCGCGCTGTATCTGCCGTCTCACTCGATACCAGGGTTCAGAAATGTGAGCAGAAACTGACGAGTTTAAATAGCCCGCAAAGCTGCATCAGCTGTGTCCAATACGCGTAGGTTTGTGCTCTGAACGGTCGCGACTGTGGCCGCCATCTTGTAGTGGACAAGCCAACGTGAATAGTTAATGTTACACATAGTCTTGTGAGAATAGAAATATTTTATGGACGACTGGCGGACGAAGTGCATACAATATGTATGCAAGGCAAGTAAAGACTATGAATGTCCTGCATTCGTATGTTATACTTTAGAAAAGTGTTTAATAATGAAGACTGCCGTCTTAATTCGTGCATCACATTTATCGGAGCTTGCCAACATATGTAAACTGCTTTAAGCAAATTTCTAGTCCCCAGCAATATTTTCGTATTAATTCTTAAATCGTGTTATGTACAGGTGGCTGGAACGAGTACGAGGGAATTTTCCAGAAATGCTGGCAATCAACATATTATTGCCGAGCAATATCCGGCTGACCCCAAAAACTGTAAACAGAACTTAGGTAACAAGCATGATTTTTTCAGTAATGAAAACAGTTTAAAAAGAATTAACACTATCAAGGGTGACGTATGCTCCTTTTTTTTTTTAAAATAGATTGTGGTGCAATATTATAACACCATCATAAAGGTGAATTAATTCGACTGACTCATGGATTTAGGTAATAATCAGGGGCCATATCAATACTTAGGAAAGTTGCATGTATTTTCTAAGTTGGTCAGCTTTGGTTTAAAGGACATTTTATCATTAGATAGGGATGAGATTTATATGCCTCGTCTAATACTGCCGATTTGCATAAGAGCATAATGGCATCTTTTTGATGGTATGGCCATAGAGCACCCCGTAGGGAATAATCTAGTGCACAATTCCGCTAACGTTAGTGGATGTAGCGTTTTCCACCGCATTTTAAAAAAGATGCAGTGGTGTGGGCAACCATAACACATCAAATTTCTTTGACAACAGCAACAATAAATGAGAAGTAGAAGGAAAAGAAGGGAAAACACAACAACAAACAGGGAAAAAAGAAGAAGCAAATTCTCATTTGCCAGCATATTCATCTTTTGACATCGAACAAATTTAAAACTAAAAACATATGTACTTGTCTCATGTGCTAATTGCAATGGAAATAGAAAATGCATATATGAATTGCATTTTTGTAGGATACAAGTAGGGGCCACAATATTTATTATGGTAATTCACATTGGGGGAGCATGGTGAAAATCTCCGTGGGCTCTAATGTTGTGCAGCAATTGGAACCTTGGCAATTCTGCATTTTTTAGAATACTATCGTGTCTCTACTATACATTGCCCTAGCAATTTTGCATTTTTTAGAAATGCCACTACGTTTCTACTATGCACTGCCCTAGCACTCAAAACAGCACTCTTGAAAACAACCATTGAGGCTTTTTCTATCACATTATCTAAATGTTTTGGAATAAAGGCAAGATGTCTTTTCTAAAATGTAAGATAAAATTGATAAGATATAAGTAATTCTCATGCTATAAATATTTTCACTTCAGAAATGATGGGGTGTGGACAGTGAATAGATGCGTTCCACATGGCCAGAGCGCAGTATAAATGGAAGGATTTGACTGTCATCCTTTTTTGAGAGGTATGTGCCACAACTAAATAAACCGGCAATCACAATCCACTCTCGCCCACTGTGTGATTTGTAACAACACATGACCGCATCCTTTTCTTTGTTTCCTTTTCCATCAGGCCACTTATGCCTTGTATACCCTTGATGCTCAACAAACTAGAAAATAATAAGAAACGACAAATATTCTTTTTCAAAACAACCATATATGAAAAGGTTTGTGTTACTGATACTATTGGCGCTTAAACTACCAGAACACGACTATATATGTACCATCACAAATCTCTGTATCTCCTTTGTTAATAGATCATTACTGACAAAATTTAAAACCGTGATGGCAATTGCCCCATAAAAAGATGTGTGTGACAACATTGAAATCCGTAGAAAAACTTTCCGGTAAGAATATATCCTATGTTGATATTATCTCCATTTTTCCTCTCATCTTTATAAAAATCATAGTATAGGGTCTCCATACAATTCAATTCCTCTCTGACTTTAGTTAAATGCAGAGCATGACCAGCTTCATCACAATAATGATGGAAATTTTGCTTATGTAATTCCAATGACTGTCTTTGATAAAGAAAATTATATGTCACTAAAAAGATAGTCAAATAAACTAGTGAACGAGTTGATTTAAATCTGTTGTCCTCTACTCTTTAAGAAACCTGAAAATGTCACTAAATCATTCAGATCAGTAGGACACTTATGAAACAATATATGATGTGATTTAATTGTTTTTCATAATCAGAAAATGTATCATGAATTTATGTTTTAAAGTGTAAATAGCTCTTTGTATAATATATGTACTTGTATGTTTGTTTATTGTAGCCCTGAAGAAGTCCTACGGACGAAACGCGTTGGCTACGTTTCTTCATTTTAAAATTTGAAAATTGTTAATAAAAGCAAAGAAAAAAAAGAACCTCCAGTCCTACTGAATTGTCTCTTTGAAGAATGTATTCAATGTTATTGTAAATGATATACTGTGTGGGGTGCTGTACCATTGTGCTGCAATGACATGGACAGGTCCTGCCAGAGGACCCACCAAGTTATTGAGGGCTACCACGCTCTCAACGCTAACCCTGACACCTCACCAGCTACACAATGGGGAGCATTAAAAGCGGTTCTTAGAGGGGAACTCATTGCTATTTCCGCTGCGGATAACAAAGAAAGGCCGCGTAAAAGAGCGGAGCTTACGCAGAGAGTAGCGGATCTAGAACAGATGCACCAATGCACCGGGGTATCCCGTGCATGGTGGCAGCTTTTCACCGAACGCAAACACCTTGCGGATTTGCATCAGGACAAGGTCGAATATGCAGCGCTCAGGCTTCGCCATTCTTACTACACCGGCGGGGACAGATGTGGCCGCCTTTTGGCCAACATACTGCGGGAGACTAGGCAACAGCAGGGGGTCCACACAATCCTCACATCACAGGGAATGCCAGTCTCTGACGATGCGGCAAATGCAGAAACGTTTCGGGACTTCTATGCTGCTCTCTACACCGGAGATCCCCTCAATGCTCAAGCCAGTGCTGACTATATAGCTAGGGCCCACCTACCCGCACTCACACAAGCACAAACTCGATTTTCTGGACAGGCCGATACAGATAGAAGAGGTTATTTCCGCCATTTAGCGCCTTAAATTGGGCAAATCACCTGGCCCAGACGGCTACACTGCAGCCTTTTATAAGACATCCTGTAGCCAATTAGCCCCCATCTTGACAGCGCCGTTTAACACCTTTAAATGCGCAGGAGCCATCCCTGTGGAAATGTTGGAGGCAGCGATAGTAGTCATCCCCAAACCAGCGAAAGATAGAATGAGCTGCAGTGTCTACAGGCCTATTTCATTGCTGAACATTGGCATTAAACTGTATACCAGCATCATTGCGACCCGATTGGCCCCATATATGGCCCGATTGGTTGGGCCAGACCAAGCAGGATTCATTCCGCATAGACAAACTAGCGATAACACAAAGCGCATCCTACATCTGCTGGAACGGGCCTCTCGCACACAGGGGGAGTATATGTTTTTAGCCATAGACGGGGAGAAGGCCTTTGATAGGGTATCTAGAAATGGTCCTGATCGCTGCAGGCTTCGGTGAGAAACTACGGTCCCACATCTTGAACTGCTACCGCTCCCCATGGGCAACTGTCCGGGTTAACGGCCACACTTCCTCTAGATTCCCTATTGAGAGAGGCACCAGGCAGGGATGTCCCCTGTCTCCCCAGCTCTTTGCCCTGTATATGGAACCCCTAGCCCTTAGGCTCCAGCAACATCCCCTTATATCTGGGATCAAATTTGGGGGAGACATTCACACGTCAGCCTCTATGCCGACGATATTCTTCTTTCTCTATCGGACCCGATTACATCTATGCGCGCTCTTTTTGTTGAATTAGATCGCTTTGCACTAGGGTCTGGGTTTAGGATCAACATGGATAAATCTATTGCCCTGAATGTTTCTCTCTCGCCGCCTACCCATGCTTATTTGAGGGAGGAACACCCAGTGGTTTGGGCCTCCACAGCAGTCCATTACCTGGGAATCGAACAAGTCCCAACAATCCCTGCAACTGTAGAGATTAATTACACTAGCCGTCGCAAGCGCATCCGGGCGGCACTCAATAGATGGAAAACTTGCACAATGTCCTGGTTAGGTTGAATCGCGGCTGTTAAAATGACAACCCTCCGTCAACTCCTATATCTCTTTCAGACCCTTCCCCTTCGGCCACCTCGTGGGTGGATACAACAAACGCAGGCGGACCTCTCGCGTTTCATATGGCATGGGCATAAGCCGCATTTCCGCCATCAAATCACAACAATGCCACCTGAGCATGGGGGGGTGGGGGGGAGGAGTCCCAGAGATTCAGCTTTACTTCCCCGCCACGCAACTCCGGTACCTGGTAGAGTGGAGCCGCCTAGAGTCTGAAAAGCATTGGCTGTTCCAAGACCAGGCGGTAGCGGGTAGACCACTGCAGGGGGTGCCCTTTCTTAATGAACCCCATAGGCCCCCGAACTTGCATGCTTCATTCATCACTAGCACGATACTGGACTCCTGGGACCATACCAACATCTCCCACCAGCTGACTACCTTCCCGTCCCCTCTTACTCCTCTCTTCGACAACCCTGAATTTCACCCCGGCATGATTGCTTCTGTCTTTCGGTTGTGGCGCTCTTCCCCCTGTAGATCACTGGGCCATTTATTTGATTTGAATGGCATCATACCCTTTTCACAGCTCAGGGAGGACTATGGTCTTTTAGAACAGGAGCGCTTATCCTATCTACATATCTGGCACTGGCACTACATCCAATGATTAAACCACAAGTACAGCGTCTACTGACACCATACGAAAAATGGCTAGTGACACGCACTTCTGATAAGAAACGGATATCAGATCTCTATCGAATGCTGCTGGCCAAAACCACCCACACATACAATGCAGGCCGCTCACGGTGGGAGAGGGATCTCGGAAGGACGTTAAGCCATAAGGAGTGGGAGGGTAATTATCACAGGGCACGGCATTCGGCATATCACATGGGCATTACGGGGACCCTAACCAAGGTAGGCACGTACTGGTACTATATGCCTGAACGCATTCATCGCTTCGATCAGCGTAGGAGTGATCGGTGCTGGAGGGGGTGCAGGGAGGTGGGCACCTTAGAGCACATTCTTTGGGGCTGTCCAGCCCTACAACCATACTGGTCCCAAGTCCTCGATGAGGTGGACTTACACTTGGAAACGCCGATGCCGCGCTTCCCCTCTTACATTCTTCTGGGCCTTCCTAATCTGCTAACATATCCTCTTAAGTCCGGGAAAGGCCGGTTGATTGCTATTGCTCTAGGGGCAGCGATACAGAACATTCTA
This sequence comes from Lissotriton helveticus, assembly GCF_964261635.1. Lineage (NCBI taxonomy): Eukaryota > Metazoa > Chordata > Amphibia > Caudata > Salamandridae > Lissotriton > Lissotriton helveticus. The sequence goes on along the minus strand of NC_136063.1, from coordinate 1,686,452,735 downwards.
ATACACTGGCGCTCCACTCAGCTCCCTACGCATACTGGTTGGCTTCAGCGACTGTGGTCCGTGCTGGGCATGGAGAAACTGACCTTGACATTGGCTGGCAGAGGTACCAAATTTCCCGAGCTGTGGCGACCCTTCCTCACATTGCTGGTGTCGGAGTTCCGAGAATTAACATGCCCCTGATATTTGCGGCTCCTCCGCCTTCCAGATACGCAAATCCCAAGTGTTACTTCTAAAGGGATACTTCACTCCAAGCGTTGAGCACTAGCCGACATTTCCTTTCCCCTTTTCTTCTCCCTTATTTTCTTCTCTTCTTTCTCCCCCCCTTCTGTTTTTGATTGCTACGGTGGACGAGGCAGGGTGGAGTGGGAGGTGGGGAGGGGGCAGTTTTTCTTTTTTCCCCCCCTTTTTTGGGGTATGGTCGTGTTCTCTTCTTCGTTTGAGGGCCCGCTTCATGCCTTTACCTTTGGTAATACTGATCTTTGCGACCTTGTGGTCACCTATGCACAGTTCTTTTGGAGCCGAGAGCCCTGTTCTTTTTGTATTGTTTGTCTACAAATCAATCAATAAAAAGATTGGAACCATAAAAGACTAGTATTAAATAAAGGAAAACACAGTAAATTGAAGGTATTAACACATTACAAAGAGTTACTTATTTCGGCAGAGACTATACTTAGTTTCTACCTTTCTGCATACAGTTACAGACACTCTTAATTTTAGCTCTAACCCAGTGTTTCCTGAAACTTTATTTATGGTGATACATCCTAACTGTACATAAAGATGCTTTGTCAAGTTTGCTGCACACTTCAAACACGAAGGTCAAAAAGTCAGGTTATGTTGTTTGCTGCTTATGTTTTTTTTTTTGTTTTTTTTTAACAGAACCGGTGTTTTTAAACTTCTCTCACTATGCAGTGAGGAGAAAGAAGAATAAAGTGAATTATATGCCAATCTTGCAGGGGTATATGAAGTGTGAAAAATGCAAAGGCTGTAGGATGTAGTTTTTTCGTAGCACAAAGCAAGCATGTGAATACCTGTAAATAAACTGTATAAATTCAGCAACTATGAAAGCAAAAATAAAGCGCATTTTCTGAATAATTATTTAGTGTGATTGAAACAGATTTTAATAGGATCAGAAGAAATCAAGACCCTCAAATAATAAATATTCACTGAACCCAGATTTCCACATATCATGTATGTGCAAAACAGTTTAAAATTGTATGTCTGTGTAAATTTAGTGACCATTTCAATGCAAATGTGTGTAAATGAAAATGCGCTAACACACCATCCTTTAGTTACATAAACAAAATCGCTCGCATCATGTCCATTAAAGCTAGGTGGGCTGTGGTTCTAAACGGTTCGGACAGCGCTGCACTAAGCACAAGTGATGGCAGTTAATTTACTCCCAAAAAGTACTTTTACTAAATGTCTTGGTCCACATGTATGAAGCACTGATCACAAAATACTGGTCGCATTTTGCAACCAGTATTTTTGAACCATTGTGAGATTTTACCAACCAACCTATGTATTAATAAGTTGGTTTGCAAAATGCCAAATTGCACTGGGCCACAATTCAACCTGCCTCATGAATACTAATTGGGTAGGTCAAAATGAGACCAACTATGATTCACAGCCTTCACAGGGAGAGTCGCCTGCTTAGGTCAGCAGATCACCATGACTGTGATTGCTTTTAAATACAGCAATAACATATATATTTTTTAAATGCAGCCCATTTCCCTAAAAGAAAACGGTATGCATTTAAAAGAAAACCTAATAAAAGAAAAGTTCAAAAAATTATTTTTTTCAAGAGTAGGGAGGGGACCACCGCATACTCTAAGAAATGTTTGGTCAACATTAACGGAGGGTTACCGTGACATTTGTGTAGTCAGTAAAATATTAATGTTTTTTACCTGATTTTGGGCGCAAAAATATTTCAACCCATTCGAAATTGGTATTTAAAAGGGACGCCCTAAATATATCATTTACAATCACTGATTTGATATTTAGTGGCAAACACAAATTGCGATTTGATAATGTATTACTGTATGAAAATTTGGATTTGCTACATACCAAAATGTATTTTTGAAGGTCCAAACAGTCCGATATTGCAAATCAGACCTTTTGTGAACACAAAATGCCTTTGTATATCTGGCCCTTGTTCTTGTTAGCCCTTTTTAGGTCTCGCCTGAGCCAGCGCATGCGATGCCCTGGGAGAGACATTTAGTAGGTGCTCTGAGAAATGCTACTTTGCTGGCGATCAGCTTGCTAGAACGCGCACAAGAGCGTGCGACTCGTGCACAGCTGTCGTGGCTTCTTTGATCAAGCGCTCGTGAATGCTTTCCCCTACCCCCAACTGTCATGCAGCTGCTTTGATCCAGCGCGCGTGAATGCTTTACCCTACCCCTTTCTTTTTCCGGTGCACAAGCTCTCTGGCAGCCGGTTTTAATTGACAGAACACACTGCCTCAGCCCTTCACACTCAGCGCGTCCACCAGAGAAGCCAGAAGGTAGGTCCGTTCTTTTTCCCTCTTCAATTATTTTCTTTATATAGATACATTTATTATCGAAGATACCCATCTCTGCTGACGCCAGAGTGAGCCTCTCTCCCTCATGCAGCCTATACTATTTGGAACAAACACTATACACCATAAGTGCCTCTCCATTTAACTGCCTTTTTTTCTTTTCCCAACTGCCTTATTAGTCCTTAACTAGTGTTCCTCTTTTCTCAGTTAGCGCTATTCACTGGCGGCTGCAAGACACAGCGGGAGCTAATTATCGCCACTTTTCCTAGTAACAGATCTGACGCCCCCTGCGGCCATTAGCCCCAATTTCGCTACCTTCTCCCCGGCAATGCCCGGTTCAGAATAAGCTTAATGCTCTCTCATTTCACACGTCTTCCTGTCACTAGTCACTCGCGCCTCCACTGTTGTGCATGTTTGAATGACTTCAATTCCACACAGTCACTTCATGCCACCTTGGGCACATTCTGTGATACATTCAATTAAGTTTTAAACACTTGATTCTGTCAACGATTGGCAGTACTTTATGAATTAGGTTCTCTCCTATTCTTTTTGACTCACTCTCTCTTGGCTCCCTTCTCAGACAACTGTGTCACACTGAAGTATTGCTACGTAGACCAGGAATGGCAGCAATCTCACAGCATGGAATAATAGTAGGCTCCACCTCAAAAATATATTATGTGGGATGGGGCATTGTGCAGTGCCTGGCTGTAGACAAATTCCTCCACCCAAAAGTTGCTTTGCAAGCTATGGCTGTAACTTCTTTTGGCTGGCATCTGACTCCTTTTAACTAATGTTTGCGTTCTCTTGCCGATGCAGTGACAGCATACGCAGCTATATTTATTGTTTATAGGACACACTTATTATTTAATTGGGCTTCCTTTAACTTTACATGGATGCACGCATTTGTTCATCTATTTTCACTCATCGTCGTACCTTGCCCTCAATCTTGGTGTCTAGTTGCATATTTTTATCTAGAAACACAGAATATTAAATCGCTATATTTTTGTTTAGCTGACAAATTCTCTTATTACATCCGTAAATCACTTGCGTGTAGACTATCAAATTAATATGTTGCATTTATAGGACGCTGTGGAACAGTTTGACAGTTGAGTTCATTATACAAACATTGAGGAATCCATCTGCTTTTGTGGGGGAAACAAGGCGACATGTCACTCCATAGTTTATACAATGCTAATACAATTTCTAAGTTAATGGTATACTGGCGTATGTGAACACTTTAAAACTATTTTTTCTATAAACTCTCGAAAGTGTCTAAAACAACAAACGCGCTTTCATAGCGACAACAAAGGGCTTGCCTGCTTGAGAAAGAAGTTCCATTCTCTAGGGGAAGCTTTTCCATCCTGCTGTTTATGGCCGATCACTCACTGTTTTAATGCCAATCACTCACTGTTTACAAGCCAATAAAATGCCCACATTCAGCTAGTACCGACCAACAATCTTAACTGCAGTGCAACCTTTCTCTTTATTATACCGTCGCAGAGTCCTTTGAAAACACACCCAGAAACATTCTAACCTCTCGCACACTAAAGACTTCTTGGCACAGCCTTCTCTTTTTGACAGGAAGAAAGCTTTGCAAGTATTCAAACAGTTTAAGGTATAAAGACAGCCTGAAGGGAGCGGTTAGCCTTGTTAGCCAATAAAAAAAAACACTTCAAAAACATGACTGGCGTTTCCTGTTTTATTTGAGGTCGCGTTGGTGCATTTAAAAATATGTATTATATTATTTTTAAAGTACATTATAAAAATGTGTTTGTACACATCAAAGGGAGGTGTCCTCTTAAACTTTGTATTGATGTATAAAACTGCGCTTAACTGCCATCTGCAAAAAAAAAAGCGTGGCTTTCCTTAAACGTTTTTTTCACGGTGATGTGAAGGTTTTGCAAGTGCCTTGCGTGCATCTGTAAGGCCCGGGTAATTTCTAGCCTTTCTTTAGACTAAAAGTGACTATAATCTACTATCATTTCAGTCTTAGCTACCTTTTCGTTTATTAATAAGGCTTAGCTATGCGCTTTGACAGGGTTTAGTGCCTTTTTACCGTTAGTTAGGCCTGTAGGCCCAAAACCAGAGAGCAGCCATTTTGGATGGCTGTCGCATCCATTTTGGATAGCTGCCTCGTCTGTGCGAGGTGCTTCCAGAGTAAGAATAATATTTAGAGTTAACTTATTATTCGCTAGCGGGAAAACCGGTCGTCGAGACCGGCCCTTATCAGAGGAATGTATTTTGTTCACTGGTGGAAGACGCAACACGCAGGTGGCCACTGCCGACGGCGTGAGAAGCCAGAGACTGGTACAGGAATTTGGTGGGAGTCGGCCTACGGTTGGAAATTTCCATAGCGAATGAGAGTGAGATATTAGCAAAGAGCAAGGAGTAGATAGAGAGAGAGCAACGTGCGGAGCAGACCGATGAAGTTGGTCCGAGAGCTGGCGATTAATTGCTAGCTTTTACTGAAGAGGAGAATCCTGTAATGCCAACATGCAGGAGTGGTAGAAACAGAGCGAGTCCAGGAGAGGGTTCGAGTTTTGGAACCAAGGCAGCGTGGAAGAGGCGTAGCGGTGCAGACGTGTATTTGTGAGCCATAGTGGGAGAGCAGAGTCCCGAGCGAGTGAAGACCCAAGACAGAGAGAGAGGGACCAGCCCCGCTGCTGAGATGGAAAGACGCACGTTTAAGGTGAGGCGTTCTAAGCTAGTGTAGGCGACTTATAATTAATAATCCATCTTTCCTCCTTTATTAGGTTGTAGATGATGGCTAATTGCAACTATAATTATCTTGCTAATGATGTGTCTAATTGTATAAATAAATGATGTTATATCCGATCCATATGTTTGAGTGTTTCCAAGACAGGACTAACCTTTCTTTTTAACCAGATACTGGCAGGTTAGCAGGTGAGTAGACCCTTCTAGCAGGTAACTGAGAAATGAGAGATTGTGTGGCCTATGGCTGGAAGGAACTCCCAAATGTTCTAATGAGATAGCTCTTCTAAATTGAGAATAGTAAATATCGTCGGTGCACCTTAGGTGTACCGCCGACCCCTATAGAATACGCCATTGGGGAATAACAGGTTCACCAGTGGGAAGTATAGATGATATTGATCCTAAGAGTTAGGGAACCGTCTGGCGACGTTAAATCAAAAGTCTGGCGACTCTAAATCGAAAGTCTGGCGACTCTAAATCGAAAGTCTGGCGACTCTAAATCGAAAGTCTGGCGACTCTAAATCGAAAGTCTGGCGACTCTAAATCGAAAGTCTGGCGACTCTAAATCGAAAGTCTGGCGACTCTAAATCGAAAGTCTGGCGACTCTAAATCGAAAGTCTGGCGACTCTAAATCGAAAGTCTGGCGACTCTAAATCGAAAGTCTGGCGACTCTAAATCGAAAGTCTGGCGACTCTAAATCGAAAGTCTGGCGACTCTAAATCGAAAGTCTGGCGACTATAAAGAGAATAAGCTGCCCTCCGACGCAAGAGGGGGTAGGTTGGTCCAGGTCAGCTTGCCGTGGGGCTATAAAGTAAGAGTCATAGGATATAATACATGGAATTCCTTAGATGTTAGCTATATCTCTAATTGTATAGGCTTGTAAATAAGCCTCTTTTCACCTTCTCAGGTGAGTCTTCTGAATATCTTGTAAATAGCGGCCTGAGAAGAGTGTGTTTGCGTGACGACTGGGTTAGCCACGGCTGGTGGCTGCCTATCCTAAAAATCCGGTCGTTACACTTGGCGTCACAAACCGTTTTTGATCGATAAGTGCGGGAATGCCGTCGTGATTTCTTGAGAGGATCCGTGGGTTCTCGCCGTGTATGATTTTGTATATATCTGATTTGTTGTATTGTTTTTTGTTCGATTCTATTTGCTGTATATATTTGTCAAAATGTTTTCGAAGAAAGTTAAACCTCCTTTCGTATTGCCTATTGACATACCTGGTTGGGATTCTACCGCTTACGAAGCGCTTGCACATGAATGGGCTAATTCTACTGGGCTGAGTGAGAACTGGAGTTCCTGCTTGGGGGACGCTGGGCCAGCTCAGGTGGTTGAGTGCTTGCAGAAAGTCCCGGTCGTGAAGGGCAATGAGCTTCCCGTTTTGGGACAGAGAGGTTGGATGTTGTTGAATGCGTACAGGCTTGTGCATGAGAATATGACTCGATTGCTATCTGACAATAAGACTTTGGAGGAACAGTTTGTTCAAGTTCAGAATGATGTTACTCTTTTGCGATGTCAAAATATACTGCTCGCTGACAAACTTGAAACATATCAGGCTGTAGCAAAAGGGCTGCTGTCCGTATTGCGAAATACAAATATAGACACCGACGTGGAAGGGTTAACACTAGAAAAGTACGTATGGCCGTTGCGAAAGCAGGGCTTGACTGGAATCCCGATGAATGGGATGGTGATATTTGGAATTCTTCTGATGCGTTTTCTTCATCTGAGGAGAATGTTGCGCGTGCGCCGTCTCCCGTTAAATGTCGTAATTCTTCTAAAGATCGTACTGACGTTTTTGCTCATCCGATATATCGACGTAAATTGCAAGGCAATCCTAATGCTCCTCAGGGTATTTATTTATTTATTTATTTAAAACTTATAATGCGCGACAGCTACCCGCAATGGGTTTCCCGGCGCAAGGGATAGACTGGAGTGGATAATAATGGACAATACTACTGCGTTAATAACAGTTGGAACAGCAGAAAACTATTAAAAAAATAGAGTTTTAAATTTTTTGCGGAAGCAAAGCATGTTGGTCTCAGTCTTCAGAGCAACAGGCAGAGCATTCCAGGATTTGGGGCCGAGATGGGAGAAAGATCTGCCTCCCATCTTCACAAGTTTGAATCTAGGAATGACAAAATCACAATTAGCCGAAGATCTTAGTGTACGGCTGGGCCTGTATGATTGCACAAGACTCTGAAGATACAATGGGGCTGAGCCCTGTTTAATTTTAAAAAGGTAGCATAAGGCTTTAAATTTGATGCGACTCGAAACCTTGAGCCAATGTAGATCTCGGAGGGCCTGGGTGGCCGAAGATCTCCTCGGGATGTTGCATAGGAGACGGGCCGATGAATTTTGCACGACCTGTAGTTTATTTATGGTCGCAGCATCGGCACCAAGGTAGAGGACGTTACCATAGTCCAGGCGAGATGTTACTAACGCCTGGACAACGGTTCTCCTGGTGGCATGAGGTAATATCCAAAGGATTTTCTGGAGCCATCTCAGGGTGGTAAAAAAGATGGCAGCCACCTTGGTAGCCTGTTGCCTCATAGAAAGCTTGTCATCTATGAGGAATCCAAGGTTGCGTACCACCGAGACCGGTTGAGGAAGGGGACCCATAGCACAAGGCCAGTGTTGCGGGCCCCAGAGATCTTTGTGTTTCCCCAAAATAACGATCTCGGTCTAGTCACCGTTTAGCTTGAGGAGATGGCTCTGCATCCACTCAGCCACTAGTGACAATCCGGTTTTCAGGCCAGACACATTGTTGGCTTCAGTGCTGGAGAAGGAAAAGACAATTTGCGTGTCATCGGCGTATGAAAAAATAGTCAGCCCGGCATCCTCCGCGATGGAAGCAAGAGGCTTGATGTAAATATTAAATAATAAAGGGCTGAGAATGGACCCCTGAGGGACGCCATACGCCGAAGGACAAATCGCAGATGTAGCTTTCGCAGAGAAGACCTGGAAAGTGCGCTCACTTAAAAAGGAGGCAAACCAGGCCAATGCAGGGCCTTCTATTCCCAGGGACCGGAGAGAGTTCAATAAGATGGAATGAGACACGGTATCGAACGCCGCGCTCCAATCCAAAAGGATGAGGGCAGATGTTTCTCCGCGGTCGATACCGTGCCGTAACCTCTCCGTTACCCCAAGTAGTGCAGTCTCTGTTGCATGATGAGCACGAAAGCCGGACTGAGAGGGGTGTAGAAAGCCCTGGTTTTCAATAAGATGGGTAAGTTGGCTGTTCACATGCCTCTCCAGCACCTTAGATAGAATAGGCAACAAGGATATGGGTCTGAAATTAGCAAGGTTTGACATGTCCGCACCAGCCTTTTTCAGAAGAGGGACCACCATCGCGTGCTTCCAGTCCTGTGGTACATGAGACTCATTCAAGGAGGCGTTCAGGAGTCTCATGAGAGTTCGCCGGCATTCAAGATCCAGCAGCTTTAAGATCTTTGCAGGCACTGGATCACGCGGTGAGCCAGATCTTACACTGTTCAAGCAGGAGAGAAACGAGTTGTCATCAAATAATTGCCAGTTGGTTACCACTACCTTAGGAGACGGGGGTACATCCACGACTGTTGGTCCTGTTTGGTGTTGATTTACCATCATAGGGACGCTCATAGAGTTATAAATGCGTTCAACTTTAGCGATGAAGAATTCCGCAATGGAATTACACTGAGCTTCCTCCAGAACCGGAGGAGTCGGGGTAGTGTCCGCTCCTGTCAGTTTTTTAACAACCGCAAAAAGAGTACGGGGGCAATTCTGAGCTTGTGTTACTGTATTTACAGTATACGCAGCTCTCGTGGCTTTACATTTGGAGTGATATCCCTTCAAGGCTTCTTTATAAGCGATCTTCCGGGAAGCCGAATAGGTGCGCCTCCACTTCCTTTCCAGAGCCTTGCAGTTAGTTCTCAAGGCTTTTAAATCGGCCGAGAACCATGGTGCCGGACAGCGATGAGATTTAGAAAGTATCGGGGTAGGGGGAAGAACGATATTTACAGCATTAGTGAGCCAAGATGATATAGCCATGTTCAATTCCCTGAGTGGGGCGTCGCCATTGAAAGGGCGAGTATCAAAAAGATACTGATTAAACTTCAGGATGTCAAGTTTGCCCCACCTGTGAATTAATTCGCCCTTGCCCTGTCTGTTCACCGTAGATTGTTTGATGTCAGATAGAGCGAAATGGACTGCAAAATGGTCAGTCCACTCCAGAGGGCGAGCACTCTGAGAGCAATCAAAGGGAAGGTTGGAAAGAATCGGGTCCAGTTGATGCCCAGCAGAGTGAGTAGGGCCCGAATTACACAGCGTTAGGCTCAAAACCTCTAAATCGGTTAGAAAACTCTTGCGGATGGCACATGAAGAGTCTTCAAGATGCAAATTTAGGTCTCCAAGAATTGTAAAATTTGCTGCCCTAAGGAGAAGAGGGGCTAAAGAATCGGCGAGCAAGGATGTCCAAGCATGAGCATTGCCGGGAGGGCGATAAATCAGGAGACCAGATAAGGTAAGTTGAGGATTGATTGCGAGTTTAAAGAGCGCCGCCTCGCATCCAGACAAGGGAAAGGCCTCAAGTTTGCAAAAATAGCAAGACTTGAAGATTATGGCAATACCCCCAACCTTGACAGATTGGAAGATTATACACAACAGGAATTGAATGATATTTTGGATCGCTTCCGACAGAAGTCGGGTGAATCCTTACTGACTTGGATGGTCCGTCTTTTTGACACAGGTGCTTCTGGTATCTCGTTGGATCATGGTGATGCTGTGAAGTTTTGTACCTTGAGTTTTGATCCTACTGTTCAGGAAAGTTTCCGCCATTTTAATGGTAATAACCAAACTAATCTTTTGCAGCTGGCAGTAGACGGTTGCAATTGTAAATATCCGACTGAGTCTGATTGGCCTATGAATGACAAACAATGGTATACTTTGAGAGACGCTTCTCAGCGCTTGAAAGAGGAATGCATGAAGACCGCTATCTTTTTGGGTACGGCGCATCAGTTGATGGACTGTGTGCTTAATACATCTGTGAGGAATAGGTTAATTTGTACTTCCCCTCCTGCTTATAAACAAGTGATGATGACTCTGTAGATTAATCAGACTGGTAATCCTTTATCTGCTGTGCTTGAAGCTGTGCGTGAACTCAGTGACTTGGGTGATTGGTTTAACCCGGAACAACAGTCTCGGCCTGAGGCTCGCACTGATGATTTCCGTTTCTCTCGACGTGATATGTATATGGCTCTCCTAAAGGATGGAGTCCGTGAGAGTGAAATTCATGATCTTCCTAATAATGTGCTGTGGAATATGTTCCGTAAGCGTGGTTTGGATAGGAAGGAAGGTGCTAGACGGGTCCGTAAACAAGACATTGATCACTACCACTCTGATGGCGATGAATATAGTTCTAGGTTGTCCCATGAGCATGAGAGAGAGAGAGAGAGAGAGAGAGAGAGAGAGAGAGAGGGAGAGAGAGAGAGAGAGAGAGAGAGAGTGAGAGAGAAAGAGAGGGGGACAGGACACGGAATGATTCATCTTGGCCCAGGAGAGAGAGAGACAGAGACAGAGAGAGAGATGAGAGAAGAGACCATTCTGTACGAGAGAGAGAGAGAGAGGGTGGTCGATCCCCAGAGGTAAGAAAGAGAGATAAAAGATCACGATCTCTTGAGAGACTATCGCAATACTATGTGAATGACAAAAATCCTTTTCTTGAGAATAAAGGATATGAACGGGATGCAACATTACCTAAACGGTATGAGAGTATGTATCCTGATTTGTCCTGGGCACAAGAACACGGTAAACGAGACTAGGCAGTAGGTCAAGCTCTAGTGCGAAATTGGTCTCGTAGAGACCATAGGCCTTATGTAGATATTGAAATATATTGGAGACATCGAAATATACAGAGGGCCCGAGCATTGGTGGATACTGGAGCGGAGGCCACTCTAATTTCTGGAAATCCTAAAAAGTTTAAAGGACAAGGTTACACAATTACTGGATTAGGTGGTAAAGAGACCCCCGCCGTTCAAACTAAACTTGAACTGAAAATTGGAAGAAATTCCCGAAAAGAGTATCATGTATTGGTGGTACCTGTTGATGAATATATAATTGGCATTGATATTTTAAAAGGTATGACGTTGCACTTGGATGATGGATGTTATAAATTTGAATGAATGAATGAATGAATGAATGGAAAGATTCTTATTGTGCGCAAACTTTGCCCAATGGGCGTCAAGGCGCCTATATCAAAATAACAGCTCGTCACTACATGTAGCATTCTATCATAGGTAGGTCCTCCTGAAGAACCAAGTTTTAAGTTCCTTTTTAAACAAGTCAATTGAGGGTAGCGTTTTTATCTCAGTTGGGATGGAGTTCCAAAGCTGCGGGGCAACAACTGAAAAGGCCCTGGCTCCCCATCTAGTCAGCCTAAAGCGGGGCACGACCAGTTGGAAAAGTCCAGCGGACCGAAGACCTCTTATTGGAACGTAGCGAGTGAGTAAGGAACTAATCGCATTCGTTGATCCCTCCGCCAGTGCTCTATACGCCAAGCAGAGAATTTTAAAAGAAATTCTGTGCTGCACAGGAAGCCAATGAAGGTCTTTCCTGGCCTTGGTGGCAGATGATGTCTTAGGAAGAGCCAAAACAAAGCGTGCAGCAGCATTCTGCACAATTTGCAGCCGATGGATGAGGCTCTTGTTAGACTCCATGTACAAAGAGTTACAATAGTCCAACCTGGAGCCAACAAGAACGACTGCAATCTGTTTGCGCGCCTGGGGGGAAAGATAGCCACGGATTCTATTAAGTATCCTAATCACGCCCCAGCACGTGGCCACGGTCCTGTTGACTTGTAGGGACAGAGAGAGTGAGGTGTCGAATATCACACCAAGAATTTGGACATGATTATTACATATCATCTAAAATCGTGAGAGTGGGGCGTTTAATTATGCCTCCGATTAAGATTCCTCAAGCCACGAAAGTGGTTTCAATGAAACAGTACTGCATTCCCCGTGGGCACGAGGAGATCAGTGCTACCATTCAAGATTTAATGGACGCAGGAGTAATAATTCCTGTTACTTCGGCTTGGAACAATCCTGTTTGGCTGGTCCGCAAGAGTGACAATTCTGTGCGCATGACAGTTGATTATCGAGAATTAAATAAACACACACCTTCTTTGACGGTTGCAGTCCCTGATGTTATTACTTTGATTGAGAGAATTCAGAAACACACAGGAACATGGTATGCAACCATTGACATTGCTAATGCTTTCTTTTCCATCCCGATTGCACCTGAATGTCAGGAACAATTCAGTTTTACATGGAATGGCCGTCAAATGACGTTCAGAAGTCTTCCCCAGGGCTACGTGCATAGTCCAACTATCTGTCATCGGATAGTGGCAGAGCATTTAGACGAGGTGACCATTGATCCCAAAATTCAAGTGTGTCATTATATTGATGACATACTAATTCAAGGTGATACACAAGATCAGGTGCGAACACAATTTGAACAAATCATTGCACACTTACAATGCAAAGGCCGGGAGATTAATCCTGATAAATTACAGGGTCCAGCGCAACATGTAAAATTTTTAGGTATTCATTGGCATGAAGAAAATAGAGAAGTAATCCCTCAAGTGAAACAGAAAATTGCAGAATTCGCAGTCCCTAAAAACAGGAAAGAAGCTCAAAAATTCATTGGTCTATTTGGCTTCTGGCGCCAACATATTCCACATTTGAGTCAGATTTTGGCCCCTTTATACAAAGTTACACGTAAAAAGAATGCATTCGAATGGAACAAAGCGCAGCAAGATGCATTTGATTTAGCAAAAGAAGCAATTCAGCATGCTTTGGATTTGTGGCCAGTGCGTGATGGTGATGTGGATCTGAATGTATCTGTACAAGAGATGTATGCAAATTGGAGCTTGTGGCAGAAGCAGGGCAATACTAGAGTACCTCTAGGTTTTTGGACTAAAAAGCTACCAGACGCTGGTGAGCGTTATACACCTTTTGAGAAACAATTGCTTGCATGTTACTGGGCTTTAGTAGACACGGAGCAATTAACATTGGGACATGATGTGATTCTGAGACCAGAGATTCCTATTATGCAATGGGTTTTAAGTTCACCAAAAACCCATAGAATTGGACATGCTCAGGAAATGAGCATAATTAAATGGAAGTGGTATATACAAGATCGGGCTCCCGTGGGTCCAAAAGGAGTGGCAATGTTGCATGAGAAAGTGGCGCAGGCGCCAATGAAAGAGGGAGAAAATGAGCACTCCGTACCGGTAGTACAAGAATCACCTGTTAAATGGGGTATGCCATTCGATGATCTGTCCGTGGAGGATAGAAAACACGTTTGGTTTACGGATGGTTCTGCCAGGTACATAGGAGAGAAGAGGCATTGGAAGGCCGTCTCCTACAACCCCGTGACCGAAAAATTATTGAGCACTAATGGTGAAGGGCGAAGTAGCCAGTTTGCAGAACTATATGCTGTGTACTCAGTTCAGAAACAAGAGTTGCCTGGAAAATGTCATTTTTACTGATTCATGGTCCACTGCAAATGGATTAGTGATGTGGTTGCCCACATGGAAGTCCCGTAATTGGTTGATTCATGGGAAAGAGATCTGGGGTAAAGAGCTGTGGCAGGAGATTTGGGAGTTCCTTCCTCAAAGCAATGTAACAGTTTTTCATGTTGATGCTCATATGCCCATTGACTCTTTAGATAAATTATTCAATAATATTGCAGATGAACATTCCAAAATCATTAAGGCAGTGGTGGACCAACGAGATTCTGATCTGGCGGGCTTGGCGAAATGGGCCCACCAAAAGGCAGGACATTATGGCGAGAAAATTACTAGCAGGTGGGCAGCTGAGAGAGGCATCTATATTCCTCATGACTTGATTAAAACAGCCATACTCCACTGTCCTGTATGTCAGCATTCTCAACATAGACAAGTGCCTCGAATAGTGAAAGGCCAGTTGCATTGAGGTAAATCTCCTGCCCAGGTGTGGCAGATTGATTATATTGGTCCATTACCCATGAGCAAAAACTGCCAATATGTTTGTACAGTTGTCGATACTTTCATTGGTTTTTTAATCGCTTTCCCCTGTAAAAATGCTACAAAAGTCAACACCATGAAGACTTTAGATTTGATTACATTGTACTATGGTACTCCACTTCAGGTGCAATCTGACAATGCTTCACATTTTAAAGGAAGATTGGTACGAGAATATTGTGCTGAAAACAACATCGACTGGGTGTTTCATATACCCTTTTACCCACAAGCATCCGGTCTGATTGAGCGAATGAACGGTCTACTGAAAGACCAGTTACATAAATTGTCAGATGGTACCTTAAAGAATTGGAGAGATCATTTATCTGATGCTTTACTGATCTTAAATAATCGTCCATACTTGTATTCGAATTCTCCTTTAATGCGTTTATTCCCTCCTGCAGCTGATGTTAAACCTAATACAATTAAAAGTACGGTGTCTCATTGGGAAATCACACCCGGAGCTTTGGCTCCATGTAGAGCTACCCCTGGATCTGCAGGCTTAGATCTGCATTCTTTGAAAAATACTGTATTGAGAATTAATACGATTACTGTAATTGAAACAGGAATTGGTGTCCAAATACCTACAGAACATTTCGGCTTGATTGCCCCAAGATCTGGTTTAGCTTTAAAAGGTATCCAGGTGCTTGGTGGAGTAATTGACAGTGACTACCAAGGAGAAATTAAAATCATCCTGTTAAACAGTGGCGATTCTGAAGTTACAGTTAACGAAAATGATAGAATTGCCCAATTGGTCATTATGCCTGTATTCAGTGGTGCGATTCAAAAAGGTGCAGCTCCAACTCTGTTAACAATGCGTGGTGCAGGTGGCTTTGGCTCCATCAATAATCCCGGAGCTAGAGTTTGGGTGCAGTCGCCAAATAATCCCCCTGAACAGGCCGAAATTATTGTAACAGGATCTGATAATACAGTACTAGTGATGAGGCCAGGGCAAGGCGGCTAGGATGTAGTCCCAGCTAACAAATGTTATTTGCGAGAATAAATGATACTTGTTATTTGGATTGCAGATCATTACATGGATTGCTGCTGCTGGATGTGTCGTCGTTGGACTCCCGTGGGTCTGCTGCGACGAGAGTCAAGAAAGCGTCCGGGACCGGATTGACCATGTGGACAGAGGACGTCGTTCCGTTGCAGCATGGGACGTTAATACTAACTTCTGGGTCAGCTTGGCCCATACCATTATTAATTCATCTCATTTTTGCTTAACTCCTATGAAGTCCATTAATGACCTCCTTACCACATGCCTTGTAGCAGTTCCAATATCTATGGCTTCCCTTCGACATTTCTTTAATGTTTCTGGAGTTCATTCCGAATTCATTTATCCGGATTTCACACCCTACAGTTACTGTGCCTCATGTACTGTCCTGATTGACCCAGAACCCCCACGAACTTTTAAAATTCTAACATTTAATATTACTGAGGGGGATACGTGCTACAGATTTACCTGTGACCCTAGATTGATAGGCAAATGTGCCCAATTAAGTTTGGAACATGCGACATCGCTTTCTCCCCATGAGACAATTCTGTGTCGAACTAGAACTGCAAACTCTTGCGTTTCCCTTGACAACGAAATGAGCTGTAAACGTATAATAGTAACTGCAAGTCATTATTATCATGTATCATTACCGACTGGATGGCTCTTTTCCTGTTGCAATGTATCCTGGTCCTATATACCAGCAAATATTTCTGGAGGCCCCTGTGCCCTAACAAGGTTGAGTCTTTTGTTATTCTCTCCTGATGGAGCAATTTCATCCCGCGTGACATGAGATGTCATGTTGTCCAGTGATTGTGATTCATCACTCCATCTTTATTCTAAATCTGAATACCTTAGTTTAGCTATTTCTATTGTGGGTGTTCCTGCTTTAGCTGTGCACAATGCTAAAACCATAAGTAAACTTGCTTGCTGGATGGTGAAATCCATTAATAGTACTTCTACAATTTTAACTGACCTGTTATTAGATAATCAAGGAGAACGCCGTGCCATCTTACAGAATAGAGCCGCTATTGATTTTTTATTGCTAAAACATGATCATGGCTGCTCAGATTTTGAGGGTATGTGTTGTTTCAACTTATCAGACCATTCCCAATCCATTAGATCCCATCTTAATAAGTTACATGAACTGACCCAAGAAGTGAGGGAACATCTAGACGGTGGATGGTTTGACTGGCTTTTTAGTTGGCTACCTGATTTGCATTCTTTACGCCAAATTTTAGGTGGAATTGGTTCAATAATTTGCATCTTGATTGCCATCTGTTGCTGTATTCAATGTATACCATCATTTTTCCATTTATTCTGACCACATGTAATGGCTAGATCTTTTAGTATTGTTTCATATTATTCATCTAACGACATACATGCAGCTTGAAAAACAAAACGATCCCCTTAATTTAGTTGTTCTACTAATCCTTCAATGCTAGTACATATAGTCAGGAGTGGAGTGTAAGGCCCGGGTAATTTCTAGCCTTTCTTTAGACTAAAAGTGACTATAATCTACTATCATTTCAGTCTTAGCTACCTTTTCGTTTATTAATAAGGCTTAGCTATGCGCTTTGACAGGGTTTAGTGCCTTTTTACCGTTAGTTAGGCCTGTAGGCCCAAAACCAGAGAGCAGCCTTTTTGGATGGCTGTCGCATCCATTTTGGATAGCTGCCTCGTCTGTGCGAGGTGCTTCCAGAGTAATAATAATATTTAGAGTTAACTTATTATTCGCTAGCGGGAAAACCGGTCGAGACCGGCCCTTATCAGAGGAATGTATTTTGTTCACTGGTGGAAGACGCAACACGCAGGTGGCCACTGCCGACGGCGTGAGAAGCCAGAGACTGGTACAGGAATTTGGTGGGAGTCGGCCTACATTTGGAAATTTCCATAGCGAATGAGAGTGAGATATTAGCAAAGAGCAAGGAGTAGATTGAGAGAGAGCAACGTGCGGAGCAGACCGATGAAGTTGGTCCGAGAGCTGGCGATTAATTACTAGCTTTTACTGAAGAGGAGAATCCTGTAATGCCAACATGCAGGAGTGGTAGAAACAGAGCGAGTCCAGGAGAGGGTTCGAGTTTTGGAACCAAGGCAGCGTAGACGAGGCGTAGCGGTGCAGACGTGTATTCGTGAGCCATAGTGGGAGAGCAGAGTCCCGAGCGAGTGAAGATCCAAGACAGAGAGAGAGGGAGGGACCAGCCCCGCTGCTGAGATGGAAAGACGCACGTTTAAGGTGAGGCGTTCTAAGCTAGTGTAGGCGACTTATAATTAATAATCCATCTTTCCTCCTTTATTAGGTTGTAGATGATGGCTAATTGCAACTATAATTATCTTGCTAATGATGTGTCTAATTGAATAAATAAATGATGTTATATCCGATCCATATGTTTGAGTGTTGTTTCCAAGACAGGACTAACCTTTCTTTTTAACCAGATACTGGCAGGTTAGCAGGTGAGTAGACCCTTCTAGCATGTAACTGAGAAATGAGAGATTGTGTGGCCTATGGCTGGAAGGAACTCCCAAATGTTCTAATGAGATAGCTCTTCTAAATTGAGAATAGTAAATATCGTCGGTGCACCTTAGGTGTACCGCCGACCCCTATAGAATACGCCATTGGGGAATAACAGGTTCACCAGTGGGAAGTATAGATGATATTGATCCTAAGAGTTAGGGAACCGTCTGGCGACGTTAAATCAAAAGTCTGGCGACTCTAAATCGAAAGTCTGGCGACTCTAAATCGAAAGTCTGGCGACTCTAAATCGAAAGTCTGGCGACTCTAAATCGAAAGTCTGGCGACTCTAAATCGAAAGTCTGGCGACTCTAAATCGAAAGTCTGGCGACTCTAAATCGAAAGTCTGGCGACTCTAAATCGAAAGTCTGGCGATGTTAAATCAAAAGTCTGGCGACTATAAAGAGAATAAGCTGCCCTCCGACGCAAGAGGGGGTAGGTTGGTCCAGGTCAGCTTGCTGTGGGGCTATAAAGTAAGAATCATAGGATATAATACATGGAATTCTTTAGATGTTAGCTGTGAGAAGTTGGCCTGATATGCAGTGCTCACTATTCTAGTGATCACTATGTATCAGTCCAAACAACCCTTATTGATGATTGGTTGTAAGTCAACCTTATAGACCAGCTATCCTAGTAGCATGGATACGAGCAGTCTAAGGCTAAGACTCTAGAGGGCGTGTTAAGCCAGCTGTTTTACCATCACATTACCCCTTGAACACCCAGTGAAAGGACACCACACAAGTGTTATGAAAATAAACAATGTATTTATTAGAATCACAACAACCCTGTACTCTTTATGAGGACAGGGTGCTAAGCACACAACAAAACTCTTACGAAAATACTTAAGTTAGCACGGGATACACAAATGCCCGAGGGGCACGAAAAACCATATACTCTAAAAGTGGAATGCGAATTACTAGCAGGTAAGTAACGATTCTCAGAGGCTTTGGGATCGCTAGGACTGGACTACTGAACCTTTAGATTACTAGCAGGAGGCCTAGGGAACTCGGGTGCAGAGTGTGCACTCTCACGCGGGATGCGGGACAAAGTCTATGGAAGCTAGAATTCACAAAGTTAGTGTTCACGGGCGAACCCGACCTGGTAGGGAGAAAACGACAGTGGATCCTGACCCTTGGATAGTGAGGCTATGCTGGGACACCCAAGTGCCGAAGTTACCTAGCCCAGGGGCTGCAGCTGCATAGGTCTCAAAAGACGTCGGGAATCCTCGTTGCCGGACCAGGAGCCTGGAAGAAGGAAGTTGCTGGCAGGCGACCAATGAAGAAAGTTCGATGGATCCAAGCCTGGATCAAGGAAGAAGAAAACCTGAAAGCAGAGGGGACCAAGTTCTTGAATCACTAGCCAGTGATTAAGTGGGCACCAGGATGGCACCGGGCGAAGTCACCGCAGTCAGGTGAGTGGGCGCTGCTGGGCTCTGCAGTCTCTCGGACCAGGAGGCGTTGTCGGCGACCAGGATGGATGTGCGAGCTGTCCCACGAAGGTGCTTGCTGTCGACGTCGCTGGACCCAGGATTGGGCAACAAGTCTTGGCAAATGCAAGGCCCACGCGGTGGACCTAAAATGGCGTCTTAGCCGGACCAGGAGGGTCCAGGGTACTTCTCCGATGGAGGGAAGCAAGGGCCAGTCTGGAGCAACCAGACCAGCAGCAGTGTTGTCGTCGGGCGTCGTTCGGAAGGCCACAAGCCAGCGGGCTAGTAGCCAAACAACGCGGTGAGCAGCAAAAAGCAGAAGGGCCCCACGCCGATC